>NC_065527.1:21123267-21247114 GCF_006386435.1 Epinephelus moara
CAGTATCATAACAGTGTGGAAGAGCCAACATGTGAAAATGTTACAGTTCAACTGAAGACTAATTGAGTTTAATTTGCTGTCTTACAAGATGTTGCTCATGCTGGCACAGGAATTTAACCACAGCGTCTACCCTCGCCAGAAATTCACACTGGATTTTAAAGCATGTTTATGTCATTTTCAAACATGTTTTATGTGTTAAATGGCATTTCTTATTTAAAAAAAAATCCTATTCAAGCGAGTATGTATCATCCTTTCATGGGAATAGGGAAATTTCATATTTTTACATACAGATCAGGAACAACTGAGTCATCAAGAATCCACCCTGATGAGGTTAATGTGAGTAAGACCCTTGAGCTGTGCCCTGACCTCTGACTTGTGCTGTGGAAAAGGTCAAGGTGTATTTATTACATTATATATTCAACAGTGTTCGTTTCTGTTACAGCTCTGAGCATGCGGGGGTTTTCAGTAGGTAGAGGATTTTCTCACTTTCTGCCATCTCCCTGACCTGTTTCTCCACATAAGTCTGTTTCATGGAAATAATCTTTGCAAGAGCAGACATTTTCAATGCCTACGATTGGTATATTTTTGGGTTGTGACCAGCGTGTGACCCTGTGATTCTTTTTTTCTCCAGGCATGACTAATGCTTTGAATCTGGGGATAAAGAAATACCCTAATGTAAAGCATGTGTGTGTGTATTTATGTAGCATGTGTGTGTGTGTGTGTGTGTGTGTGTGTAGGTGGGAGGGTGACTAACCTTTGTCATGGTGATGGAATCGCAGACTGAGTTCCTCTCTTCTGCTGTGGCCATATGAGCTCTCCAGCTCAGCAGCCGAGAAATCGTCCAATTTGACTTTCTTCACCAAGAAAGAGCGAGGCATGATGGGACAGTAGTTGCTCCTACACTTGCACAATAAACACACACTTTTCTTCAATCCACCAACACACTTTAAACTTCACCAGAGCCTGTAACTGGAACTCTTAATCGCCTTTTTAAAAAATTATTATTATTATTATAATGTGCTCCCTGGTTTCAGCTACTAAAGGTGCGTTTGCTCCCTCCAATCAAACAGCCTCCAAAGTGGAGAGGAGACATGGCTTTAAAGAATCAGCTCCTCACGTGCTTCTGCTTTTTAGCATACCTTAAATTCAAAGTCAGACAGATTGTGATTTGTTTGGTTCTTAGTGGTAAAATAGTCAGTTTCCTCCGCCTCTGGAAGACCTGTGGAGCTCTGAAAGGTCCAAATAAAACATAAAATAGACCAGGTCCTGTTTTGGCTACTGGCACGAGGACAACACAACCCCCTTTTCTTGTTTTATTCCGTTTCCTTAAGAACAAAATACAGAATATCGTTTGCTTCCTCGTTTCAAAGCGATGGTCTTCAGCACGCGGACAGCTCCCAGAAATGGGTGCTCCAAGCCGGTGTGGTTGATTCAGCACCGGACAGCTCCCTTCGGCGCGAGACTGTTCTCTCCCCGTCCTCCGCGTGCCACAGCCAACAGCCGCTGTCCGTTCAGCACCGGAGAGAAAAGAGAGAAGAAGAAGTTTCCGAAACACACTCCGGTGGAAATTCCCACGCAGGGCACTCAACTCAATCTGATTTTTGTCTTCAGAAGAAGTGTGTAGGTAAGGGTGCTGTAGGCGAACCGCCAGAGAGAAACAAAGGTTAAAGGTGCTCTAAAAGCCAACCGGTGAGTCCACAACAAACGGAGCCAAAAATGTCGTCACAGTCCCTTAAAAATATTGCTCAAAAAATGTTTGAAACAAAACTGCAGTTGGAAGACCCGAACAGATCCTCTCCCCGTCTGCTGACTCTCTCTTTCACTCTCTCCTCCTCTCCTCCTCTCTGTCTCCCTCTTCTCTCCTCGGCGCGTACGGAGCTGCGGCTCTTTCTGATGCACGAGATCAGCTGTTGCGGCTTTATAGGCAGCCAGAGAGAGAGGGAGAGGAGGGGGAGAGGGAGGGATGGAAGTGCTTAATTTTATTCATCAGGAGAAAAAAAGAGCATCTTGTCTTGTGGGACCAGCAGCGGCGCGCGGTGATGGCCGGGGAGGGATTTAATGAGGTTGTTTAAAGGGCACGCTCAGGCTGATTTTTATGGCAGTAAAATTTAAAGGTAGGATGCTTTTGTGGGTTCTTATACAAATCCCTGTAGGTAGGGTGCACAAGTGGCAAATGATAGGCTAAATTTTTCTCCAAGTCAGGAAATAGAATATTGTCAGTTAACATAATCCAGTTAAAATGCATATACATACAAGTGTTGGCAGTGCTTTCTAAATGATAACAATAGCAGAACATGGCAATATCAATCATTTACCATCCCTGTTATATGCTGGTTGATCTCCTCTGCTCGAAGGGTTTTGGGCACTCAGACTTAACTGTTTTGCAGACATTTTGGCGGCCGATCTTCGTCTTTGAGTTAGCTGCTAACTGCTGCTTGCTGCTTTACAAATCTCCCAGCAATGGGTCGCACCAACACATTCTCACTCTGACCTTGTCACATATTGAAGTGCTTGGTCATGGACTCTCCATGTCCACATATGACGTGCAAGGTACCCTGGGTGTGTTGGTTGTTGACATTCTGGGACACCGTGTCAGGTTCTGCCTGTTACATGCGTTGTCGTCTTTTAAAATACACTTCTGTTTTCACAGGAAATTTAACGTTTACATACAGTCATTTTCAAAATAAATGCACTATGTCAGTACAACACCATGAATTGGCTTTTTTCCCTTCAACAACAAACACACGTGGTTGGATTTAAGAAAAAAACAACAGGGTTTGGCTTTATAATCTTAGAGGACGCAAACACCGCTCTCTCGGGTGAAAGTTGGTGTTTGTTGCCAGTCAGACTTTCGCCACCTTATCTTTTGTTCTTGTCCTGTCGCGTTTCCCCCTGACACCACTGGGGGCCATTAAACTATAACGGCAACTGGTTGCATGCCGAGCCCCTCTGTGTGAAGTTTGCATGTTCTCCCTGTGTCAGTGTGGGTTTTCTCTGGGTACTCCGGCTTCCTCCCACAATCCAGAGACATGCAGGTTGGGGATAGGTTAACTGGTGACTCTAAATTGCCCGTACATGTGAATGTGAGCGTGAATGGTTGTCTGTCTCTATAGCCCCGTTTACACTGCCAGATTTTCCGCAAATGTTGGGCCGTTTTGCCCCACGTTTAGACGTTAGCGTTTAGACACACAGAGCCGGATTGGCAAGTTGATCCGAGGTGCCCAATTTTCTGCCTTGTAGGGTAGACATATTGGCGGAACCTTTTTGGTTTAAAAAGAACGAGGCGCCCTTCCGACTGACCAGCCGTGGCTTCCCTCCCACGTCACTGTTTACGTCACACGCTGAGCTACATGTTTTGTTACTTGCTCACGCCCCCCATTGCCCCAAAAAAGGCACATTGCGTATGAACAAAGGTAGGCAGGCGGCATTTTGCCACAGTCCCCGATTTTGTTTTTATAATGTCGATGCTGAAAGAAGACTGATTGGGCTTTCCTGCAAATTTGCACAATTCCTATTTAAAAAGGGCCTATGTGTCAGCCCTGTGATAGTCTGGCAACCTGTCCAGGGTGTCCCCGCCTCTCGCCCAGTGTCAGCTGTGATAGGCTCCAGCCCCCCCGCAGCCCTCAAGAGGATAAGCGGTTACAAAAATGGACGGATGGATGGAAATTCAAAGGCACCGACTGTTGGTCTAGAGAAAAAAAATGCCCTCCTGCCTAAAGATTATAGCCTTTCTCAGGGACTGAGAACCATCAAATCAACCTAAAAAACCAACTTCTTGTGGCACTGAACACAGGTCAATGCTTTAACACTGCAGTCAACCAATTGAGTTTCCTTTATGCAAATCAGCGCTCCCTCTGGGCCAATCAGATCCTCTGCGCTTAAATCCAGACTCAGCATTAACCAATGAGTTTAGTTAATGTATCTAAGGTGAAGGTGTTTTTCCTGAATGGTCTTTCACACAGAGAGAGAGAGAGAGAGAGAGAGAGAAGGAGACAATGTCAGAGCCTCATGTAGGACTTTGTCTTACACAATGTTCATTTGTGTGTCAGAGGAAAGAGGTATGATGCAGCGTGATGATGATGCACTGTTGTGGTGTTTACACACAAACAAACAGACTTCTCCCTCCAGCCAGTCGACAGTGACAAACACACACACACACACTTATGCAAAAACCCTACCCCCATTCATACACATCCAGGCAGGCAGGCAGGCAGGATGATGGTGTGTGATGTAATGCAGTGACGTGTGCATTTATGTAAGTTCTATTCAGTGAGGTCCTTGGAGTTAACCTATTTTTGTACTTCATTGATAAATGTTTGAGCAAGACAGAGAGTATGTCTTTGTGTGTGTGTGTGTGTGTGTGTGTGTGTGTGTGTGTGTAGTTGAGTGCATTGCTTTTTAACTATCAGTCTGTCTCTTAAGTCGTCACTTACCACTGCTGCTTTATTTATGTGTTGATGCACTGTATCGAAGGAGTTTCTTGTTCACTCCCAGATGGACTGGATAATATTAGATACCAACAGTGTGTGTTTGAACATGTAGTCTGAGGCTCATGGTTTTGGTTGTTTAGCTCACACATAAACTGCATAGTTTTGTCTCAGTGCTTTCATCAACCTTCGCCTATTGTAAATTGCCTGCGCAGCACAAAAACGCAAGACTGTCCCCTGCAAGAAGAATGACAGCATTAGTTGTTTCAGCCCTAAATGACATATGTTGAAGTCACAAAGCCTTCAAATGGCCGTGGTGATTATGATAGGGGAAAAGGGGAAAGTCAGGTGATGTTATCACAAAGTCTGCACAGAGAGGAGGTCAGAGTGGATGGATGGGTCGATAAAACATTGGACTTCAACACAGGAGACAGCCATTCAGTCAGTGTGGACAGTGGACTTTCATCAGGTGGACAGAGGCATGGTTCCAAATGAATGATAATGTTGCTCTGTGCTGATTGTGTAATTAAGAAACACTTTGCTAACACGTTCGCCCTATCAGCTAAAAATGTAATATATCAGTGTTGTGCTCACAGCTTGTTTCTGCTGCCCTCAAATGGCCAAAAAATATGTCTTTGCTGGTTTAAAATTACTGAGTTTCAGTATGTATTTATTTAAAATTAGACCCATAATTCACTGCACTGTGCATTTATAAAAGAAAAACTGTAAGAAATTGATTATTCCTCACACTTTAAAGGGGACCTATTATTCTCATATTCACATTCATACTTGTATTTTGGATTTCTACTGGAACATCCTCTAATGTTAAAAAAACACTTTATTTTACTCATACTGTCTGAGCTGGAACGCCTGTCTCTTTATGCCCCCCTCCCAAAAAGCCCAGTCTGCTCTGATTGGTCAGTATCTCCGGGTCTTCCACATCTCTGCGTTGCTGTACTGCACTGTAGCAGCCAGGGTAATGACTGTAACAGAGTACAGCAGCATTATTTACTGTGAAAAATCACCAAAAAAAGCTTCTAAACCATTTTTTTTTACAATCAGACATGTTCCAGCAGGGATATGATCTGAAATTAGGGAGAAATTAATAACATCTGTCTCCAATATTACTTGTTTCCCCGACGTTAGCATTTAGCCTGATGTAGCAGTGTATGTAAACACTTGGCGCAGTAATGTCCCTGGAGCAGATGATTAATATGAGCATCTGGCATCGTACCATAATATATACATATATATATATATATATATATATATATATATATATATATGCCAGAAAATAAGAAAAAAAAATAGATCCCCTTCAACCCCATCAACAATAAATCTATATTTTATACAGTCTACAGTTTTAAATCCACTACTAAATACCTGTTGAGCAAATCGAACAGTGTTGTTCATGTAATGTATAGTTTCTTGAATGCGCAGAGACCGAATGCAGAGAGAGCAACAAGGAATACAATGAAAGGTATCTATCAGCGGGTTGAGTGTGATTCTCTCACTGATTGTCTTTCTGTGCCGATCAATGACTCACCAGGAAACACAGATTCTACCTGGTCTATTTCTATGATGGTGAAATTGTTCGCTCCTCGTTATTTTTCCTGCAAGCCTGCGAGTGCAGCCATACTGCTGAGCTCAGCGAAATTTATCTGTGTGTGTGTGTGTGTGTGTGTGTGTGTGTGTACGTGTGTGTATGTGTGTGTCTTCGATTGTGTGGGGACATGTGGAGACTGGAGAGTCATTAGCATAATAATAGACTCGGATGCATGTAGACAGGCAGGCAGTGTGCGAGCATTTGTGCATGTGTGAGTGTGTGTGTGCATGTGTGTGTGTGTGTGTGTGTGAGTCCTGTCAGGAAACACAATCGAAGGGTCCTTGTTGACTTTTCATTCCTCTGTCTTTTAAAGGGCTATTTAAATGACAGGGTTTTAAATAAAACTCCATTCAAATAGAAGGTTTTTTACATATAAAGCAATATCCAGATGAAAGGGTTTGTAAACAAAAAGTGACAGAGATAGATACAGAGCAGAAGGGAGGAGAGGAAACACAAGGAGGGGGTAAGTGCGAACAGGAAAACAAAGAGAGGGAGCGAAACAGAGACAAATAAAGAGGAGAAACCACTTATACAGGACAACTGAAAGGTCAAACAGGGTTTTAAATGTAAGGCAAGATAGAGAGGCAGCTCACAGCAACATAACTGTCAGAGTAGATAGATAAAGGTACTGATGGAGGACTTTGACTTTGATATCAACCAGTTTCCTATATTAGTTTGTCGTCTATAAATGAGACCCATTGGAAAAACACAATCCAACATGCAGTGTCATTCAATGATACATCAGCTTGTCTAGTACTTACAATACTTGATAGTGAGGTAAATAATGTTGATATGATGTTGATGATGCAGATGGGTGACAAATTTAGGTGAAAAAACAATATCAATATCATTGTAAGTTCTCACTGTTAAACACATTTGCCAAAAACATTTTGTCATTGTCTGTGTCTGCAAATCACGGATACATTACATTTGCACATTATTATGTAGCTGATACGTTGAAACTTTACATTTTAAAAACACTGTGGTTATTGTGTGGTTATGTTTTGGCACAAAAGCCACTTGGTTATGATTAGGAAAAGATCATGTTTTGGCTTAAAATACCTTCTTTTGGAGGCACTTTTCTGGCCGGAAAAGCAGCGGCGATATCTTGGTAAAAACCATCCGCTGGCTGCTGCAAAACACCCACATTTGGAGCCTTAAAAAAAACACTGGAAAAAAACATTGATGGGTTGCTACAAAATCAACACATACTCACTCACAGCTTCGCACATATCGCTGTTTGATAAGTGGACTTTCACGTCTACATATTATGCGCTAGGTATCCTGGGTGCATCTGTTGTTAACATTCTGGGACACCGTGTCAGTTAAGCCTGTTACATGCAATGTGTCATTTCAAAATACACTTCAGTTTTCAGCTCATTAGATGCTAAAAATGATGCTAAAAATAAACTTTCGACATCAGTAAAACACAGCGTATTCACATTTATTTCACTGTGCAACAAGCGCACATGGTTAGGTTTAGAAAAAAACATCTTGGTCATACACGTCTGGTATTGCTGGACCCATCCACAACCTCTCCTACCCGCCATATATCTACTTTCCAGGTAACATACTAGCGTGAAAAGATGACTGTTTTTCGTTGGTGTCTGACGTGGAAATCAGTGACACATTTGGAGCCTAAAAAGCCGCCTAAAACAAAGCAATTACTCGCTGAATCCTAACAGTCTCAAACAGTGGTCTGCAGTGATCTGCAACTTGGCAGGCGTCTTGCCAAGGTGTAACAACATCCTTTTGACCTACCATTGACAAAGTCACTTTATGTACTACATCAGTTAGAAATGTTGATATGAGACATATGAAACATGGAAACGTAACAGATTTGTGGTTTGCAGACATATACAATGCCAACATTTTCTTCTGGCATAGGGGTTGCATTGTCCTCCAAAACAACCCATGTAGATGTTTTCTGATCTGACACCCCTGCGACAGGACAACTTTGTTTGTTCATATGATCATTTTATGATCTGCAACTGTTGTGATAAAGTTTACGTTGGGTTCATTTTTAGCACAAAAGCTACTTGTGCGACATTAAAGAAAGAAAATTGTCAGGGTCAAAAACAAAGGAAGAAGAAGGCATCCGACTGCTCATGTATGTCAAACCCAACCACCTCGATCTCCTCCCTACAGCATTTTCAGGGTCTAAAAACTACTTTACTTTTGCTCCTGACAAAAAAAAAGTTGTGTTTCCTGTGGCTGATAGCAGTCATTGTCAGGAATAAAGAAATATTTTGTACTTAATGAACAGATTCTGTTTGTTTTTTTTTCTTTTCTTTGGAAGACAGTCTCACAATGCTTCTTGTCATAGGTTCTCTCTATACTCATAGATAATATATTCATAGTATCTTGGACTCCACAAGGGAAGTAAATACCATTTTCATAAAAGATATTCCACTGTTTAAAGCCTGGGCTGATGCTCCGAGCTGCATGTAGGCAACCAAGGACAAAGTTGTTTAGAGATGATCTTGTGGCTGTTTCTTTTATACCTGTACAGATTGTGAGTATGATGTTTACATGCTTTTTCTTTCCCACTTCAAAACCTCACTCCAAAAGAGACGGTTCAATCTATCACCTTGCTTGACCCTCAAGTCCGTACAATGCTTTGTTGAGATTTAGGAGGTGTGCACGTTGGCTCTTCTGTGACCAATTGTTACCCATAACACCCTCCAGAGACATTTACTTGTATCTTCAAAGAGGATCCCCTCAAAGGGCCCAAAGATAAATCCCACAAGATGATTAAGGGGATAGGATTCTTTTATAAGTTTTTTTTTTCTGTAGTTTCTCATATTTAGCTATTTCTCATAACATACTGGATTTTTTTTAAACTTAGGCCTCTAAAAAACCCTAAAATATAATGATACGAGGAGGAAAAATCACTGCTCAGAACTCAAGTGGACACCGATTTGATTAAAGAGGTTGTAAGCCAAAAGATTGAAGAACAATGCCTTTAGTCATCGTACTGTAATTCAGTGTAACCCCCTTGCAATCAAAGACAACTCACTCATGTATTGCATGGGGTGGCCAGGGATATGTCATGTCCAGTGCATTAACATGTGAACAGTGCCGGACATGATGAAATTACATACAACAGAAGTGCAAAGAGCAGCACACAGCTGGCCATAATAAAAGAAAAACAGAGAAGAAAAGAACAGCATATCACCAGTAAACCCGTCATGTCTGTGTCATTAAGATACATATATGACCCTGCATGTGTGCTATGAATATGTATGTTGTATGTATAAGATGTGACCCTGGACATTAATATGTATTGGGCGGTAATGAGGCGAATGGGCAGATCAGATGGGTCCTTCTTAACTGGTCACATGTGGCTCATTAGGATAGGGCCACAAAGAGCACCTGATACCCTCAAGATGATGACTGCACCCCAGGAATGATTTCATATGATATCTGTTTTATTAGGCGAGGCAGAGAGAAAAGAAAAGATTTAAAAAAAATCTACATTTGGATCTAAACTATTATGACAGGTATTTTTTAACTGACTAATCTGACAGGAAGGGTACAGTGAGGTAGAGTGAAGATCAAACATGAGTGATGGTGTCCTGGAGCGAGACTCTTGAGTGTTGATCAATTAAAAGGGGCGCTGCTCTTGTGGTATACCCTGACCTCTGACCTATCTGTGGACACGGGAAATCAAACAATGAACTTGTCCAACAAGAATCATCATCACACATCATCACCCAACGTATCCTAATACAACAGTTTGTATGATATCTTATGAACTAGCACCCAACGTATTAGTGCCCCTAAAGGTTGGGTTAGGTTTAGGAAAAGAACCATGGTTGTGCGTCGTCGTGTTATGCACTTAACGGAAAGTCGCATATTTAGGAAAGTTAATTTATGTAGGTTAGGTTTTGAAGAGCAATCATGGCTTGGCATCTAGAGTGTGGATAACCGAGCCGAGCCCTACGGGACCCGCCGGAACCAGATGGGTTGGGCCAGGTTCGGATAACAAATGAGAAATTTTTCTTGGGTTTGGTTCGGGTTCGGCCCACTTGACATGCTGCTGTGTTGTGCTATTAAAGTGCTGGAATTTGTTATTTACCTGACAACGCCTGAACGCAACACAAGCCAATAGTTACTTTTCAGGCAGGAGGCCGTAAATATTCAAACTGAGCTAATGAAAATGGAGGATGCTGAGGTGGGATCAAGTCATTGTTTTGCAATTTTGTCTCAAGTCTCAAGACTTTGCATTTAAGTCCCACGTCAAGTCCTCAGCTAAATGTTATGCCATTTGAACGAGAGAAATAATATATTCAATTTACAAACATCATGAATGCTTTTTAAAATTTGCACTTATCTGTTAAAACCAATTTGTTGGAAGTTGTTGCATCTCCGTCTGTAATTTTTGACCTGCACGTTTTGCACACTGAGATTAGTTTTTTGGCAGTTCAGCATCTTGCCCAAACACACTTTGACATGCAGGCTGAAGGAGCTGGAGATCAAACCGCTGATCGTCCTATTACAGCGATGTAATAGATGATTACATCCCTGCTTTTAAGCTGGCGGTGGTTAAGCAGTATACTTTCATCAGTACTGGAAATAAGCTCAATCTTTGTGGACACATATTAAAATTTCCAATAACTGCCTGAAATCTTAGGTAGACAAACAAAATGTTCAGCAGGAGAGAGGTGGCTGGAGAGCAGCAGGACAGATAGTCGGGTCCATATTAACTAGACACATGTGTGTCATTATAGCAGGTTGATATAAGACAGCTGATACCCATGTGGGGACTGTGGGGTTATAGAGTTATATCACTGAAACACAGCGTCTCTCAGTGCACCTTCTAATGTGTGTCCTCTCCTAAAGTATGTGACACATGACCAGATTTTAGAGGCAGTAAACTTTGAAAATATTGACCTCAGCAGTCCTTCCGCATTGCTTGAATGTGTTTATCTTAATTTTAGGGCTTTAAGATGGCAGGTGGATGAGCAGGAACAGTATAAATGTTATACAAGTCAGGCAGATAATTAGGTCCACATAAATGGAGCCACCTGATACCCAACAACCTCAAACAAGTGATGATACATGAACCATTTGCAGTAAATATTCAACATTTTGTCATTGTGCAGTTGTATTCCCTGAGCATTTCAGAGTTGGAACCATCTCGAAAAGTCATCCTGTAATTGTTCATTCAATGATATTGTTTTAAAAGTGCAATGAAACTGCAGAACCAATAATATTGCAATTTTGCAATCAAACACCAATCCAATCGAAATCCAGGGAATGCTTTGATTGTGCTGAGACTGATATTAAACTGGGAACAGATTAGTCATAATGAATCCCACGCTCTGCTGGAAAAGTTTTAATACTAGTGAATGATCTAACTTGTTGGTGATATCTCTTCAGTCTTCACTACATGGACAGAAAGCTGCGCTCTTCAGTGATGCTTTCAGAAAGTTTACATGATGGACCACAGCAGCTCTCTGTTGGTTTAGTTAATCCAAACCAATTCTTCAACGCCATGGCTGAGCATTTCCACCTTTAGCC
Organism: Epinephelus moara; assembly: GCF_006386435.1. Classification (NCBI taxonomy): domain Eukaryota; kingdom Metazoa; phylum Chordata; class Actinopteri; order Perciformes; family Serranidae; genus Epinephelus; species Epinephelus moara. The sequence goes on from NC_065527.1 coordinate 21,134,827, forward strand.
TCAAATACATGGAGCGTAGACACAACGTGTTACATAGGCAGAGCGGATCTGGGTTGTTTTTACTGCTATACAGACTCCGTCTTCGTAGCATGTGGTTGCTGCCAGCCTCACCGTGTGTATTGCGTTTTGCCAAGTGATAATGCATTTGGTTATGGAGGATTTGGAAGCATAGGCTTTATTAACTGGTACTGAATCAATTAAGTGGATCGTTTTAAGTCCAGGGTGCATTGATTTGATTGATTGATTTTAATGTGGAATGATCTGCTGCTTCGCATTTCATCTGGTACAATGAGGTGCTCATCTAAAGCATTTTTAAATATATTGTACACGTTTTTTACACAGTTCTATGCAGTTTTTACCTGTTGGAGGCTGTGGAGCAGCGTGCAGATAAGATAAAATAGACAAACCCCGTAAAAGTAACACTGAGCAACATAGTGCCCACGCGAGCAAGTGCTGCTTCTGTGGTCAGTGTAGCAGCTTCACTTGATTATAATGGACGCACTCTGCTGTGGGCATGCTGCAGCAGACATGTCACACTGCGTCCCATGTACTGTATTTCAGCTGTTAGAACTTCAGTGTCAAGAACACAGATTCTGACAGCCAGTGATCTTTACATTGCAACTAACGAACGTCAACGTGCTCGGTGTCAGAGGAGAGGCCAGCTGTAGCTACCTATCCGTATTTTGAAAGTTAAGTTTCACTTTCACTTTAACTTGTCAGAGCTGACGATCAACATGGTGATAACATATTAGCTGTTTGATAATGTAGTCAAACAGAAGGCTCATGTTATCTATTACAGTTTACATGCAGAGGTTTGTGTGCTTGATGAGCAGAGAGGAAGGTGAGCAGGTACGCTCGAGCTGCAGGCGGGCAGCTGAGGGGTGGGACTAATTTGCATATTAATAGATCTGTGCATCCTAAATGAGGCAAAGTGTAGCATTACATCTAAACAATTTCAAAGCGAGGTGTTAACATGTATGAAGAGTGTGTGTAAATTGGCTTTTATTTTGAAGGTTTAAATAAAGTTGTCTGAGAGTTCCAGTTCAACAGAGCTGAACTTCACAGTGCATCTTATTCCTCCACAATTAATTTTGTTCTCACAGCTCACCTCTCCCAACAGAAAGGATGTTTTTCATGGAAAACAAAACTTCTAAATATGTAATTGTGATGAACAGTGATGAGTTGTAGGAGAGGATCTTTAAGATTTGAAATGACAGGTAAAGCACAGCTCTGTCAGAGTAAAGAATGAACAGCAGCAAATTCGATCAGTTTAAACTGTATGAAAGTTTTCTAACAGCCGTAAGGATTCATTTCCAACAATCTGTTCACATTTCAGTGATTAACGTCTTTGTACTGTCTGGGATAACTATGTTTCTTGGATTTTGTGTTTCTCATCTCCCTGCAATTTTATTTTATCTCTTTACCCTAAATTTAATTTGCCATTACACGATGATCTGAACACCTTACGACACCCTTGATGTGTTCATCTACCAATACAAGATACTGTGGGTGGCACTGACAGTTTTAGTCAAGAAATTTCATGTGCTCATAATGACAAAAAAAAATGTAACTGCTTGGTTGCTGTTATAAAAATGATCATGACATCAATATTTAATTCAAATGTACATCAAAGTCCTAACTGCTAATTTTGGGTTGTTTCTGAACATACTAAGTCTTTTATGAACAAAGATTATAAACAATCATTTTAACATGTGCTGATGTTAATTATTCCTCTCTGGCTGTAAAAAGCACCTTTATGAACCCGAGTCTGGGGCAACACATGTTCACCGACAGATAGACGGATAGATAGATAGACAGGTTTATGAGTCATTAATTCAAACAAAGACAGCTTATTAACCAGTCTGTGTTCACAGCTGGCTTACACCTGATACCTTCAATAGCCCCTAGACTCCTTTAACTGTGCGTGCGTGTGCGTGTGCGTGTGTGCGTGTGCATGTGCGTGTGCGTGTGCGTGTGCGTGTGCGTGTGCGTGTGTGTGTGTTGGTGCACGGTCCCGTGGTGCCATAAAATGATAAGAAATGCTTTTACTGTCTCCTCTCTGTTGTGCCCTGCCCTCCACCTTCTGCTCTGGAGGACAGCTTACAGTATCAAAGTACTCAGACGCATTTAAAATTCTGAACAAATCTTCTGTACATCAAGGACTGACTTACAATGGATACAGTACATGAGGCTAGAGTGCACAAAATGAGACACAAGTAGAGAAAAGACAAGACAGCCAGGACAGTACATTTGACACTGAAATGCATTTGTGACTGCAGGTGAAAAGCTGAAAGAAAAAACATCTTTCCAGTGTATTACAAATGAAGAGAAGAAGATTAATATTCTAAGATAGGGCTTCACTCATTCCAGTTAAAGTTGCTCAACAGATTTCCTCAGGCCTCTGTAATTTCAGCGTGTTTGTGATGCTCAGAAAACTCAATTTATCATTTTACTTCAGTTTTTTTGTGTATGGAAAGAAGTCTTTTAGGGAAAGTGTGTGTGTCACGTGACTTGCAATTCCAACTTTGGCCACCGTTTCAAAAAAGCACCACAGCACGGTTACTTGGGACTTGATGCTACATCTACACACGCTGTTGATATTTCAGTATTTATCAAAATCCCTTTAAAGTGTTTTTAGTGAACACTGAACATATCCGTTTGTAAATAATGAATATGAATGTGAGCACTGTTAAGTCTTGCGACAGCTTAAAATGCTCACGCACTGTGTTTTACGGCACCTGAGGATTTATGGCATCCAGCATGCTGGTGTTGTGTCGAAGGCGGTTTCCTCTTACCAAAATCTCTGAACCAAACCTTTTCCTTTACCAAACCATGAATGGGGCTGCCCAGGGGCTCATAAGCCCCGTTTCCACCTCGCAGTACGGTACGGGACAGTTCAGTTCGGTACATTTTTTTTCCGTTTCCACTATGTAAAGTTGTTGATGGTACCAATAGAACCGTTCTGTACCGTCCCCATTTTTGGTCATCCCTCTGTTGTGGTACCAAGCACACAGATCTGGTACTAAAAGGTGGAGCTGTGAACACTGCAGTCTGTTGATTGGTCAATAGGGAACGGTCACTCTGCTCAGGGCTGAGTTGTGGCTGGTTTTGAGGCTCACATAACCACTGTTCACACTGTCAAGAGTTTTATTAGTAAACTGTAACTATAAAATGAAAGGGATGTTTTGCTGCCTCTTGCAGCAGCTGGAGTCTGAGAAAAAAATAGCTTAATTCACCGCGACATTACTTTAGATTTTGTACGACATGAGTGGATATCCAAGCATTTATATATATAAACTTTGTTTGTTCTGAAAATGTTGGTGTGCAACCTCGTTTTTGTGAACAATAAATGAGGTGCAGACTTCCATCTGTGTCACCAGTAATGAGGTAATACAGTGAGTGACAACAACCCCGCCCACATAAAAGAGTACTGTTGCAGTGGAAACACTAGGGTCTAGGTACCATGTCTGAAGGGTTACTTTTGGTTCCAAAGGTACCATACTGAAAGTGTTGGGTGGAAACAAGGCTTAAGTTTCAGTGAGCCCCCTGGTGTTCACTTACAAAATTTCAAGTCTCAAATTAACATGTACCGACCAGGAAGAGATTCAAAATGACCTCAAAGAGACACAAAGCAACAAAAAGATGGATAACAATTACAAAGAGAACCACAAAACCACATAGTCTGTGTGTCTTGCACCTGTGTAGGAGAGTTGGTGGGGTGTTTTGTATATCTGTGCCCAGGGGTTTATTGTGTAATAATCCGCCCATGGATACTACACCTGCATGGCTAGTGCAACCACTCAGATTAGAATGGAAAAAAATATCAGGTTTTAATGCACATTGTGCAAAAGAAGAAAAAAAAACAAGTCCGTACATCAGCCTAGCTCTTGTGAAGTGTGAACATGCACAACACTACCTGTGGGTACCCCAGAAGGTGGCAATACAGAACATGAACACATACATGCATGCAAGCATTTTGAAGTTATTAGTCGTTGCATTCAGACTTAGTAAGAACTAGACTTTTCCATTACAAGATATACATGTTGAAAAAAATGACGTATGTGAAACATTAAAAATGACACTAATTTAATTTCTTAATACATCAATATTCATGTACTGATACTAATTTCTTGCTGAGCTGAGATTTAATGCACAGTTCTTTATTATTTTCAACAGGAGCTCATCTGGTTGGATGCATGCACTTAAATAATATTCCCAATTCCTTTAAAACATATTGTTTGTCTCTTCTCTAATTGGAATGAATGCAACCAGCAGGAGCACCGGTGATACATTTACCCTCCCTGCTGTTGTGTAAATTAAGACATCTTCAAAGGCTGCTTTTCACAAAGTTAGTCAAGTGTCACCTCTCCAAAATTCAAAGGAAATAAGATGAGTAACTGAAAATCAGCTAAAATTAGCGAGGTAACAAGCAAAGCAAAGCCCGTCTTGATTGGCAGTGATGCTCTCGTGATGAAACGATATCAAACTGTGATATTTGTAAAGCAATCCACCTCTGATTTGAAGCCGCATGCAGATCTATTTTAGCTCAGGTCTCAGCTGTGTCAACACGTTAACCTTTATATGAGGAAAAGACGGTTGGCGTGACGCGACCCCGGACAATTAAGCCTCCATTTGCAAACATGAAAACGTCACACCTAAAGCTAGTTATTTAAATTGTCTCTCGTTTTGTGCATCAACTCAGCAGAGAGAAGAGATTCAGGGGGTTAATTGGGTCTAGGGACACAGCACACACACACACACACACACACACACACACACACACACACACACACCACCAAATCCTCTTAGCTTTATAATGAAGGAAGTGGAGGAAAAGAGAAGCGGAGAGAGAAACATGGTGAAGGAAGGAAAGAGGAAAGAGGGCGAGGATGGAGAGATGGGAGAAGGAAAGAGAAGGAGACAGAGATGCAGGTCAAGATAAAAGGATAAACACTGAGGGATGAAAAAGCAGGGGATGCTGTGATGGAAGGAACAGAGAAACAGGAGACGCAGGAAAAAGTTGAAGGGGTGACAGTTAAGAGTGGATTGTAAAATAACAATGCTTTGTTGCCATGGAAACAAACATTTTTATCAGCCCGAGAGGCAAGGAAGTAACCTGCTTGTTAAACCTCCTGTGCTATCTTGTTAAGCTGTTGTTGTGTTTGTGTGAGCAACAGTGTGTTTGCAGTCGTGGCGTTCCCTAATGAAACACTGTGGGCACACGTCTGGCTTTGTTGTTCTGTTTTGGGTTTTTTTTATTCTCCCTAGATTTCTAGATTAATTACTGTTTTCTCTCTCAAATGAACGTGTGAGGTTTTGTTTATAATGTCAGTTAAAATGAATACAGTCTGTGTATATTTTTACGTATTTAGGCCACGGTGATTTAGGGAGGCTGAAAACTTTTTTAAAACGTGACACTTCAGCCTCATTTGCACTTCATTACTTTGAATTTCCAAAGGTTGAAAGATTGAGAATTGTCTAAATTCACAAAGGAGCGTGTTGCTTTTCTCTGAAAGCATAAAAATCACCTAAATTGGTAATCTGGCAATAGGACGTTTTTGTGGCAACCAAATAAGCTGAGTGTCTGATTCTATGATCTCTGTTGTGTGGGACTAAAAAAAAGCAACCACATGTAGTTGGGCTTGTATTGTTATCAGTGTTTCATAGTTTGGACACAATAGAGGTAATTTGTATTCAGGCAAAAGGGAAGAAAAACAGAGCACGGGAAAGTAACACTGCTGCCGAGTTAACACAAATACCACCCATTTTACAAAGAAAAATATGTCTTTCGGTAAACCTCTGGGGAGCTCTGTGATCACAGACAAAATGCTCAAATCAGGTCAGTTCATATCAGCAGCTCACATACCTCCTTGCATGCTAATTTGGCACATCCCTTTTCAGCACAAAGCACTGTCAACAGAGAGATAAGATCTAAGTCCTGCACCTGATGATTTGAAAGGAGACTGACAGCTTCTTTGATGGCCTCCGAAAAAGCCACAGGAGATTCGGCCGTTTTCTAGTCATGTGTGAACATACACGATGATGTAAAAACCAAATCTACAGAAAACCAAATCCACTCTCTTCTGAATCTTTGTGCAGCTGAGTTCTACATTTCGCACCTTTGTATGTTTGATTAAAGTTCCATAAGAATATAATGTTTTTTTTTCTGCAGTAGCCATTCAATATACATTCATTCAAGAGTTATCTCATATAGTAGTTTTTATTGTCAGTGGCAGACAGAGTCTGCCATTCCAACACTGGATTCAGCATGCCTACCTCTGTGCAAGGGATTCACAGCAAATATGCAGAACAGACCAGGCTGCTCTCACAAAGCGCTCATATGCTTTCCTACGAAAAATAATGCACCCAAATTCATACTAATCTCATGTATTTTAAAAGGCTGCAATTACGTGACCAGTGCACTAACAGGAATAAACAAGGTAGCAGTCCTGAGCCAGATTGTAAGGTGGCAGGTTGAGGTGGTAGATATGTCACAAAAACCTGGACTTTCCACAGGACTTTCCTCTGGAGTTGCATGTTCAGAACAGAGTGAACTTTGAGTCATTTTAAGATACATCCTTGACATGTTTCTTGTCCTAAAACCTAACCTCAGTAACTTTACTTGCCTAAACCTAACCTCCATCACTTTACATTAATTACACAACTGTACATTAAGGATGTAACATCATTCGTGGGGCACTAATTCATAGGATATCATACATGCACATACATACATACAGTACATACATAAATCATACATGTGACCGAGAGGGTCTGCTTTGATCCCACTGACATCTACGTCGTCACCCACTCATTTCCATGAGGGTCTGCCAGACCCCTGTGTGAACATTAGTGCACAGCCTATTTTTTTGACCGCATGGAATGTGTGTATAGCAAGCATGCTGACTATACATGCTCCGGCCTCTTGTTCCACACTCCAGTCCAGGCCAAAACACTGTGGTCAGGCCAACTTCATTTAATTTTAAATTGTATATTAGACAGACGTTCACTCCAGACCCAGTTCGGACCCATTTTAGACCTAGATTAATTCAGTAGGAGGACAAGTAAGCTCATCTACCAGCCCTGCTTTTCAATGCTGGTGACTGACGCAAACCCTCAATTGCACTATCAAAGAAAATCCGTGCACATGGCTGCGGCTGTCTGTGGATGTTAAATGCAGAAAGTATGTCCTTGTCTTTGCTGTTATTGTTGACTTCCCTACAGCTGTATCCAAGTCATTACTAATAAAAACTGCTGCATTGCTAGCTCACGTTAAAGGAAAACTTTGGGGGGGGGGGTTCAACCTGGACCCTATTATTTTCCTAGCCTGAGTGTTAGACTGAAGCTCCCAGAACCTTCAGTCTGACATGGCCTCCATTTAAGGCGATTTACAAGGGGGAGGGAATTTGATTTTTCCCTAACCAATCAGTAGAGATCAACGACTCACCCAGAATCTGACGTCATTAGTATCCATGCCTCGGGGGTGCCGAAAACAAGCGAGCATTGCCCGTTTAAAATGTCTCCGTCGTCGTGCACGCCCAGCTGCATCGCCGTTAAATCCAGTTTAGCAGCTTCCTTAATTTGGTCCTCCATTAACGCGAGTGGTGGCGAAATACCTCGATAGCATCGTTAATGTGGTCTGTAGGATATGCAGCGGTTGCCATTAGCGTGGCGCTGATTGGCTAATCGCTAGTCCCGCCCCCACCCCCGGCGTTCATTGGNATGTGGTCTGTAGGATCTGTTGCACTCGCCATTGTTGCTATCCTCACCAGTTACCCACCGATTGGCTAGTCGCTAGACCCGCCCCCACCCCCGGCGTTCATTGGTCCTTCCATCGTTTGGACGAGATAAATCGCACCATCGTTTGGACGAGATAAATCGCAAATTCATTGCAGTATGCCAGACCAGAGATGTAAGCCTACTCAGTTGAGTGGGCGGGGTCTATGGTCTGGAACCAGGCTACTGTTTTCCCTGTTTTTGTGTTTAAGTGACTAATGAAGACAAGTTTTTTCTTTTAATCCAGTATTGAGAAATAGGGCAGCAGCCAGCAGCAGCAAAACAGGCTGCAATTCAACCACTCGGGGCATCATTGCACTGTCAATTTATGTCCACTAGAAGTGCTTGTTTTTGCCCCTGACAGGCTCAGGTTGTTATTTTAAGTGTTTAAAAAAATGAACAAAATATTTTTCATTACCTGTCGTTTTGCGACAACTCAACTTGTGAGACTACAAAACAAGATTCTGTTAGCTAAACTTGTTAGACACATAACAAATCAAGCAAATGGTAAAGAAAAGCATTTTACTTCTTTGTCAGAAACTTAGAATAACAGTCTGAGCCTGTCAGTGGCAAAAACAAGCACTGTTAATGGAGGTCAATTGACAGTGCGCCATTGCCCCAGAGATTACATTGGAGCTGCCTGGTGCAGTGCTCTGGCTCAATACTGGAACAATTTAAAAAATTGTCGTTCCCATTTTTCACCCAGACACAAAAACATGGGAAAATAGGGTCCAGGTTGAAAAATACTGAAGTTTCCCTTGAAGAGTTTTCAACTTCCGGGTGGCTTTTATTGTGAAGCAATCACAGGACGCACATTGTATTTACCACTGAATTTAGTGCAAACAGTGACTGTTCATTATGCATCTATAAAGCAAGACAGCAGCAGTTTTTCACAATTGTTAATCCTGATGTGGAGCTTTAAATACACAAGTGGCTTTCATGTCAAATGATTTAAGGAGGAATCAAAGCATTTCTCAAAGTCGTGCAGTTTCACACCCCCAAAAAAAACTGGACGTCATGGACAGGACAGACAGAAGGCCATAAAATCACTTTAGCTCCTGCATGGTGTTTGAAAAGTGACTCATCCACACACAGTGATATGGCGCAGATGATGGAGCTGTATTATATTCTGTCGTTGTCAATGTCAATTTCTTTATATAGAATTTTAATCTTATATTCTCTATAGTGGGCGGATTATTGCACAGGAATTTCTTGGTCAGCTAAGACGGTAAACGGATCAGGGGAGAATATCATATAGAAGTTTGGCACAAATACACGTACACATGCATCGGCCAATCCTTCCCCATCACTTTTTCCTCATTTCCAGTGAACCTCTCCTTCCCTCTCTGTGATACTGCTGATTCCGGTGTCACAGAGTTGCAGAGCCATGCAGTTATTCCATTGAGTTATACTGTGTCTACTCTAGTGGAGGAGAACTGGATCATATCTTGGTTTCCCTTCGTCTGAGGCAAAGATAAAAGGCACAAGTTATGTGTGTAATCGCCAGATAGCACATACAGACCACACTGAAGGCTTTAAAAAAAAAAAGACCAAATTAATGATAAGGGATAAAAGGCTTTGATGTCATTTTTAAATCAAAAAATCTTTTATCCTTATTTCTTATCATGATTTTTCATCAGGGTATTAAATTTAATATCTCTACCCATGAAACGTTGGCTTTTTGGGAAGAGGAGAGAGAATTCTTTCCTTTCTTTCACAAAAATGGCTATTACTGTCATTGACTTATTTTTATTGACTGCTACGAGTTTTGGTACTCAGATATGTCCCTTCTCAATTTGTCAGACAACTCACCAACAAAAGATGATCATTGTTTGCTGAGACTGACTCACTCCATCTGTGTTCATGTGTGTGTGCATGTGTTATAGGGACGCAGGGGGAACAAAGGATTTCCATGACACAAGGGGCCCAGGACAGGACTGGAGGAGGGGGGTTTGGCGGAGGAAGGGATAAATTAGGAAAACGTACCCCAGCAGAGCCGCGAACAGACTCTGGAGGAGTCGAGACAACAGAAGAGGGGATCAGAGGATAAATGAGGAATAAATGACAGGGAAGTTTTAGAAAGACATGCTTTAATGGTTTTAGGGTTGAGCACTTTTGAGGGCTTTTTTTCTTTGCAGTTTCTCGGCCCAGAGTCATTCAACTTTGTAACACGGAGCTCAGTGGAAGTCGGGTTAAGTCAGCTCAGGTCTGCTCAGTTAATGAGACGCTGTGTGGACCAGTTAACTGAATTTCGGGCTTGAGAAGTCAACTTAGACATCCAAAGTCATTCTGACCTTGCACAATTATAATCTGTCTTTGACATTGTGTGAAGGCTGTGAAGCCTTTACCACAACATATAAATTCAGTATTTCATATATCAATAAACCATGGATCCATTCATTTTGAAAACACTAGAGTACTGGTCTGAATCTGTTTACATCTCCAAATTCTTTCAGAGTCAGAAAGTAAAAATAATAACAGCTATAAAAAAATAAAGTGAAACTCAGTCTCCCAGAAAGTATGTTTATAAACTATTAATTTGCACCAGCCAATGCCTTCCAATTATGTTGCAGAATATTTTGTTGTTTCGTTGTTCTTCTTCTTCTTCTTCTTCTTCTTCTTTCTGTGCTCATAGCAACTCAAGTATGATTACATTTTTGTGGTTATGTTTAGGTACTCACAGCACTTGTTAAAGGTTAAGGCCCTGATACACCAAACCGACTTCAGAGCCCCTTGCTGCGACGTCTCACGTCACCGTGTCTCTGCCAAAAAGTTGCACATGAATACACCAAACCGTAACAAGCAGGTATTTTCTGCGCCTGCTTGAGAGAACATACTCCTCCATACCAGCAGATGGCGGTCATCTGTAATCATCATTCATAAAGGGAAACCAGAGTAACATTTCGACGCCATTTAGCCAGTTAGCACTTTTCCAACACAATCCAATGTTGAAAGGACAGAGCGTATTTACTGTGCACCAGGAAATGTTTCTGCTAAAGAGCTCAATGGCTAAAGAAAAACAATCTTACCTCATGTAACAAGTTTGTTTCGACCTCACTCCCTCTTGTCTTGAGTCCGTGTTACATTCCTTACTTCCGTTTCTCTTCTCCTGCGCTGTGTTAAACTCCCAATCAGATTGATTTCATTCGCCAACGGGCTCCACTTTCAGAGACACCAATTCAACATGCTGAATCGGCAGATAAAAAGCAGACTAGCACTGACTAGGGCCAACCTTGCTGGACAAGCCGCACCAACGAGGGCGGCAGATGCTCAACAACAGCTCAATTTTGACCAACAGCCAATCGTCAGCGCGATGTGTCTTAGCCTTTAGTAAAAGTGGTCTGAGTACATTCAGTAAAAAACTGAGGCACAATGTGATTATGCAGTCAACATTTGACAGAAACCATAACCCTTCCTAACCTTTTGTTACCTAAACATACCAGTCATGGACTCTGAACAATGTCAAGAGAATCAGATCTGGAGTTTCTCTTTCACACATGAAGCCCGCAACAGGAGATGGTCTGTGTCAGAGGTGTTCTCACCCACTGGAAATACTGTTTGGAGGAGGAGACAGGACATGACAAAGATTACACAGAGGTCACATAACTGCCTCTTTGTAATTTGGTCTTAAACAGCAGTCTCTTGCAGTTCCTTGAATTTGTGTGTTGATTTAGCTTTGGCCCTTACCAACAGAAGTTCCCAAACTCACCATTGCGTTGGTTACATTTTTGTTGCCATCCTCATGTAAATGACCTTTCTTGATGTTTGTTTTCTTCCAGGTTTGAGTTAGTCGCATGATGGAAATCTCAACACAGCCACTCACTTGCTGTGAATTATCTGGATAGTCTATTCAGACAACATCTGTTTAATGTCCAACTGATTCCGACCTTTTGCATTGTCATGTAGAGCTCATCCAGATAACATGTACACTGACTCTCCACTCCAATTAACTCCCTACAACTCTCATGTGCTACATGTTAGCACTTTACTTCCTGGAAAAAAAAACATAACCACCAAACATAATTGTGGCAAAACTGATAAGTTGTATGTAATTTTTGGAAACAGGGTTGAAATAATGTCAAGCCAAAAAGATTATCAGACTACATCTAAGATCATAGCAAAGACATCTCACAGATTCGACAATGCATTTTTTCTACTACATCGGTCCAGTGTTGTGTGAAATCATTTTTATAGGACCAAACTGAAAGAGGTCACTGTTCTTCTGAAAACAAAGCAGAAGTCTTCCAAATTCCTCTCAGTGCCACATGTGAAGAAAAACAAGTTTTTAAAGAGTCATCCTCTTCAACAGTGCAAAAGAGAGAACAAGTACATGTAGAATAATGCCAGGGAAGAAAGGATTTACGGATACTTAGATTTTATATCTCAGAAACACCAGCATGAGCAGTGATTCTGCAGTAACATCCCGAATGTCTATTTAAGACAAGTTTAACCAACCTATTACAGTTAATTTTCCATGATATGAGGATGTTTATTGACAGAAATGCTATTTAAATTTTTTATTGGTGGACATTTTATTGTATTTAGTTTAAGCTTTTTACAGTGGGCTTTGATGTTTTTATTCAGTTGTTAGTTGTGTCAAGCTGAAGTAGAGCATGTGAACCCTCTTCCATGTTGTCACGCTTCTCTAGAAAATGCTTTGTAAAATCTGGTTTGATGGTTGATTATCAGCGCTCACCCAGACGTCTGTTGTTCCCCCAACAATAGACTAGCACCACCAACCCCTCGGTTAGTGTGTGTGTGTGTGTGTGTGTGTGTGTGTGTGTGTGTGTGTGTGCGCTGTTAATCATGCAGCTCTTATCAGCGACCGTCAGACCTGCAGAGTCTCCGATGTGCTCCCTGCTGATAGCTGCACACACAGAGGTCTCCTCCCCCATCGGGGTTTTAAATAGAGAACTAATAGACCCCGGCTTGGAAAATAAAAGCCGAAGATCATTACCAGGCGAGGATGACAACTCGGTAGAACAGTAACTAGAGTAACAAACAGCTGATGATACACTGGCCTCTTGATGCGCAGTCACTGAGTGGGAAGAAGCTGAGAAAAGACACCGCTGTACGAAACGCCTCCATCCAACAGCAACCACATTTTACACGATTTTGCTGCAAAGTCTAATGAAAACGTGCTTCATCAAGCAGAAGATCTCCGCTCTTTATTCAGCCCCACACCACACTGTCTTTTGCATAAAAATAAAGAAAAGATGTCTCAAAGTGCAAGGTTTAGGAATGGAAATCACAAAAAATTGAATTGAGTATTTGCTGGATCATATCTGCCTTGCAACCTGAAGCATTAAAGGTCAGACTGAGTTGACTGTTTGTGTTTGAATCGTGTCCTGCAACTCGTGACTCTGACTCTGATTTCAGCTTTGACGCTGAGAGAAAGACACACAGAGGAGGGGGGGGGGTTGAAAGGATAAAATCAGTCATTAGAGTCTATTCACTCTGTCTCTATGGTGCCAATGGAAAGGCTCTTAACCTGCTGACACACACACACATACAGGAAGAGAGAAAGAGAGCTGTAATGAACAGTCGAGGGAGTCCATTGCCCCTTCTGTTCACATTTAGACTCTTTATTAGCCAAGACCTCTGACCATGGAGGTCAAAAGGTCAAAATTGTGACCCTGAGGACAGCTGTGTGAGTGTGAATGGAACAGTGAAGGGGACAGGAGGTCCGCTGGCAGTAGCGAAAGCTATCCTGGATACTTTGATGGAGACCTTAAACGCAAATCTGGATAAGAGTTGTTTTTTGTTTTTTTTCATGAATGGACACATTATTACGGGTCAGTGTGAATAGCAGGTCAGCATTTCATGAACTGGAGGTCTGTTTGGATGTGTGGGAACTCCAGTCTGCAGATGACAGCTCGTTAACACAAGGAGATTTGACCGTCAACCCCAATCACTCTCTTTCTCCTCTCCCATCCCCCCCTCTGGCTCTGCAGCAACAAGGTCAAAAACAGAGGTGGAGGAGGGTGGCATGATGGAAGCAGGAAGGTGTTTGTGGTGATTTTTCATTTTACCAAACATACACATGCACACCGCTGACATATCAGTTAGATGAAGAGTCCATCTATATGACGTGAGAAGTTTGGTCCACAAAAATAACATGTGAGGCTTTGTATTGTTTTCTTTCTCTTCTCTTTTTCTATGTCCTGATCAGCAGTTTCTAAAACCTGCAGAGTATTGTGAGATACTAACTAGAGAGAGCAACAGAGAGAGATACTGGCACTTTTTGTCACACAAATATCGCAATCTGAGTGTAATATTACCTCAACAGTGCTGTCATCCAATGGGATGGAACTAATAAGATCTCACAACTGCCTTGGTTTTAATGTTACAGTCTTGGAGATCTCTGTTTTGTTCTCTTTGGCAGCACCAGTGGCGATATGCAGCAATTGTGTTTTTTGATCGCACTTTTACTTTCACTTGTTTTTTAAGTTTAATCATCTTTAGTTAGTGCTCGTTTCTTTGTTTGTTCAGCCATAACTGTTTAGTTTAGTTTAGTTTAGTGATGGGCAGACTGATTGTTTTCACAGTTTCTGTTCCTTGGAGTTGATGTATATAGATGTGCTGTACCTTTTTAACCGTTTGAGTTTTGATACTTCTTACAAAACATGATGTATTTGGTGTACTGAACTCCAGTCCTACTCACTGTAGCAGGCAGCATGAGCAGTACCTTCCAATAACAGCAAGTGGGAAAAGTCGGGGATTGATGACCACTCGGACATGCGACAGGCTGATCAAGTACATACTGGACACTAAAAAGAGTCACACAAAAAGATTTGTTCATTCATTTTCACCCATAATACTCACTACATAGGTAAACAACTGGAAAAAAGTATTCACCTTTAAACACAAGTGAGTTGAAAAGCAAGTCTCCTGTGTTTTGCACCTCTCTGACAGACCAACCACGGCGAGGTGATGGAAAACAGTCACCAACTGTGTGCCGCTTTTTGCCCTTGCGTCGTATTTTGCCCTTGATGCTCAGTTCACAATACTGCAAATGTAAGGGCTTTCATCTGTAGGCTCAGTCACCATTAAGTTACCTCATTACGTAGATGGATGGCGACTTATCAGGCATTTATATAAATGGAAATCTTTGAGATTATTTCTCAAAGACACTAAATATGTTAATTGTTGACTATGCCATAAGAGTGGCTATAATCAGTAATCTTACAATAGCAATGTGTCAAATGACAGTGTCAAAGGGGTTGCTCCAAGTTGCATATCATTCACATGTGCAGCTTTCCTCGGTTTTTCAAAGTTTTAATAAGTTACAGCTGTCTAGCCTATAACTTTACCGTTTTGGTTGACTCTTAACGCTCTAGAAGAATTGTTTCTGGCCACAACAGGCAGCTTTTAAGAGAAAAAGACACTGCACACTACCTGTTCAGCAATAAACACAGACTTAGTTAGTGTCTAGCTGGTAAACAGAGAAGCATTCAGAAGCTTAAGAGTCAGATATTTCGTTCAGGAGTTAAAGGAGACCAAAAACAGAGCTAAATTTACAGACTGAAAACATCTGCACTGGGCAGGTGAACATTTTCCCCCATACTGTAGTAACTACTGTTGAGGTACCCTTGAGCAAAACACCCTCCAGCGCTGGCATCTATTACTAACCAGTGTTGTGCAAGTTAGTAAAAATAAGTGATTAATTACAGTTGCTAGTTACCTTTCTCAAAAGTAATTGAATGACTGCATTTAAAAGTAATTAGTTCCTTGGGAAAGTAACATTTGTGTTTCTTGTAAATATTTGCGTCCGTTCTTTTGAGGCACACATACAGTAGCTGTTTTATTTTAGTGTTGCTGTGGCACAGTGTGGGTCAAGACAACTATCGAACTTCAACTAAGATTTGACCAATTATCGCTATGATAAAAAGTCAGGAGTGGAATAATAAAACAAAATGTCTTGATAGGGCTATGAGTGATCTTTAAATCAAGCAACACAAGTTGATACTGTTTTGACAAAGTAAAATGAAAATAATTGTTTCTTAAACCTTTTTCAGCATTTGTTTTTATCACAGTAGGAGGAATGAAATAAAAGTGATAACATTTATTTACAAAAACAAACACACTGAGTATTATCCTTTGTAACCTTAATGGTTATTTAACTATACAACTCACCGCTATTGATCTGAGGGAAAAATAATGTCCATATTTGCAGGACAGCATTTGCCTGAACTGCCGCCATTGTGTGCAGTGACAGTCTAGTGCTGATTGATGGATTCATGCCATTTATTGCGCTGCCGTAAGATCAGGTGACTAATGCACAAGTTGACCCAGGTCACAGGGAAAAAGCAGCATTCCGACTAAGTTAGCTTATTAATATTTGTCAGAAACACTGCATGCAATAGTCCACCTTCCACCTTCTCTCTCCCTCCCTCTGTCACTTTCTCTCCTAAACACACACACACACACACACACAACACACACACACACACACACACTCAAGACAGCAGGACTGAGGGCTATCATTTCACCCACGGATCACTCCGAGTGACACTCGATCATAACCAGGAAAAAAAAAAAGAGTGAATAGGCTGCTTTTTTGTGTTATATTGAGACAAAAGTGACAAGTAATGAATAATAATTAAATGTAACTGCGTTATTTTGTTTGAAAAAGTAATTGGTTACATATTTAGTTTCTAAAAGTAATGAAATTACTTCCAACTTTGTCCCTGAATTACAGTGAGCACACTGTATATCATACATTTCTCTATAGGACTGAATGACCTGGTTATGCAATTTAAAAAAAACATGTAACTCAAGTTAAGTTCTTTCTCTTGCTCAATTGTCAGTCATTTCATGTGTAGTATGTTAAAGAGAAATGATGATGAATTGTTTTTCTGGTTTATTGGAAAGGAGTCTTGACTCGTAGTGGTAAGAGAGTTTGAAAGCCTCAATCAGTTCCTGTCTTATTCTGTCTCTCTGCAACGTCTCACCTGCATGCTTAAAATTAAAATGTAGCCTCCATAGCACCACATCGGAGGCATAGCTCACCTCCAAAATGTCACTTAAATAGGGGGAAATTACCAATTTTCAAGCTCAAAACAACTCTGTTTGCCTCGCTTGCACACGCTGTGAGTGTGGGTATCCTAATTGAGGCAACTGGTTGTTGTTTATGTTTCCGTGCCGCTCCACAGTTTGCTCGTTTGCAACACTGTCCTGTATTTTAAAAATAGGCATTAAGTGGAGCCATAGCAGCCAAAAGTTTTGCACAGGGCAACCTGGGGTCAAGCTGTTGAATGGAAAATCTACACTGCTTAAAAAAAAAAAATGAATAAAACTGTCAAGGCTGCTGGAAGTGAACAAATACCCGAGACATTGTTAATGAGATCACATCACACCCTAATTGCTTATCATTTCACCCTTCTCTCTTTAATCTTAAACCAAACGTGACAGTAATTGTGGGGTGCAGAGGCACATGTCAGCAGAGGGATCACTACCTGCAGAGAGGATGAAAAAGATGACAAAGAAAAGAGATTACGTTGGAGAAAATCCCGCAAAAAAAAACTGCAATGGGGGTCATAACCTAAATTTAAGTACAAATCTAAAGTCTTTAAGTTGCATCTGGCAGTTCAAAAATTAATCAGCATATAGCAGGATGTATGACAGAATTAAATAAACAAACGGAGGCAAAAGGGACGGAGAGGTGTAGAGATAAAGAATTGGGCCAAGCAGGGATCAGCTTCACACAGAGATCACAGACATGTCTTCCTATCTCTTATTTTTTCTGTCAGTCTGTCTGTGTTTACCTCCCTCGCTCCATCTTCACCTCCATCATTGTCTGATTTTTTTTCCCTCTCTGTCTCAGCTTGTCTCTGAGAGAAAAGATAAGCAGAGACAGAGAGATGGGGCTGCAGTAATAAACAGGCAGTTAGAGAAAGAAAGAAGACGAGAAGGAAATGCAAATAGTTGTTTTATGACTGGGTCAATGAAAGCAACAATGGTCCTCTCTCTCAATTTCTCTTTTTCTCAATAGGCTGTGGACAGAGCAATAAGGTCAGAGAGCGACCGAGAGAAACATCACACCCTGATCAATACACATGTCCTCCAAACAACAGCAGCACTCTCCTGCTTTTTACATTTCAAAAAAAGCCCTTCAGAAAACATCAAATATTCTGTAAAAAGATAACAATATGGAATAGGTTACTGCCCCCAAAACAGAGGCGTAGCACACAGTTGCAGTATTACTCCAGTCCTGTTTAATATATGCATCAGTGAATTTACAAAATCCTCAGAACAATCATATCTGTGGTCTCCCTCTGTTAGATACTCAAATTAAATGCCTTATGTTTGCAGATGACTCAGAAATCAGCGTGATCGCTGCTTGAGTCTGCACACAATTTCCTTCTCAGCCATGTGCGCAGTTATTCATGTGTAAATACTCTCGTCCTTACTGGAGCTGCTTTTACTTTTTCAGACACTGTTGTGGGTGCCATGGACAAAACCAGCAAACACAACAAAACCAGGAAAAGCCTTTGAAAACACCTTCGCTATAAGTGATTATAGCAAAGCAGAGGAACTTCTGATGAAAGTCATTCTGGATGATGGGGGGGAAGAATGTCTGCTTCAGGTATTCGCTAAACAACAATGGATTTGTCTGTAAACCAGTTGAGAAGAGATGAAGTAAACTTATGGAGCCAGTGTGAAAATATTAAGGTGATTTCATACTAGAAGACTTTTAAGGTTTTATATATGACATTCAGAGGATTATTATGTAGCAGTAAAAACTATTTACGATGTAAAGATATAGAGTAGTATTGGTGTCCCGAGCAGAGAGTGAAGTCACACTCCTTCTGTGAGTGTTGTAATCAAAGATTCTCTGTTCTCTGTTCTGGCTGTGCATGCATGTTAGTGCATCTGAGTCTGTGTGTATGTATCCCACTGGCTAGCTAATCACAGCTGCTTTGCACTATGCTCATGTGGCCATGCAGTAATGTGGTCACTGGCAGTGTGGGAGCATAACACTTATCCTCCCCCCCAGGTTAACACTGTTTGCTCTGTCAGCACTGTTGCAATTATTAGCACCCATTCTCACTCCATCCAAAGCCATCCATTCATGTCAGCATGATATGTGGCTAGTCCCCATTATTGTTTAATGGTGCCCAGTGGCGTCATAGGTAAAGTGGCGGGTGAACCACAAAAGTTAAGGTGGCAGAAGTCCGACTAGGCCGGGTGGGAGGGATGTTAGATGGGTCCAACAACCACCAACCATCACCTGGGTGCCCGGTGTTCGCTTCCCAAAAGATTGTAAAGCCAAACCCTGTGCTTTTTTTCTAAACCCAACTCACGTGCTTTTGTTGCCTAAACTCAACCATGTGTGTTAGTTGTTGAAGGACAAAAAAAACAATGTAGTGCATTTATTTTGAAAGAGACTTCAAACTGTAAATTTCCTGATAACGAAAGTCAATTTTGAAAACGGACAATGCATGTAACAGGCAGAACTTGTCACAGAACGTCAACAACCAATGCACCCAGGGTACCTTGCATGTTGTATCTCGATGTGGAAAGTCCATGACCAAACGTCAATATGTGACGAGGTCAGAGTACTAGGACTGGGCAGGAAAAAAGTCAACAGAAGCGCCCGTGGGATGAGAATCATAGTAACAGTAGGTCAGGTTTTTCTATAGATAAATATGCAGCTCTAAAATGAATAAACGCTATTTTCTTTCTGAGTCAGTTTCGATAGGACAGGAGTCATTCTTTCGGAATTTTTGTCACCCTCTACTACTGTAGCTGCCGCCATTTTGGCATTCCCAGTTCCATGTTTGCTTCCAACATCAGAGGTGAGAGCCATGTGCAGGCAATCCTGGCCCAGGCTCTGGTTGTCGTACAGAGCACCTTTAAATTTGGACGCTGGCCACTAGATTTGACTGGACTCATATTAGTTTCAGCTGAATGAGGATTGTGGATTTTGTTTCCCATCTTTTACACTGGAAGTTCTTCAAGAAAACAACTTTTAATGGCCAGTATAAACAAGAGGAAAAGTTACAGCAAGCAAAAAGCAAAAACTGTTTCAGTGTAGGCCTACATTTGGGTATGTGAGTAATGTGTTAAGGCAGACAAAAAATAGTGAACCTGTCCTTTAAGCATGTTGTGATCTTCACACCTGGGCTTTGAGGATGGATCTTGAGAATTAAAAATTATTTTTTATTATCATTATTTAATTCAGCATTTCTAAGAAAAAGCCTGAATTTTATAGGAAATCTAGGAAAGTCTACACTGGGCTGCACTGGAATTGAACAACATGTACTGAACATTTTTAGGACTAACAAAGGAGGGCAATTTGGCTGAGAATTACCTCAAAAACAAATGTCAAAGTGAGGAGGAGGATTTTCAGCGCTATAAAACAGCAATGTTTACAAACCTGACTCTCTGACAAATATTCAAGTCTGTTGCTGAACGAATTTGACTCTGTGGTAATGTGAACTGTGGGACCCTCTGCCAGACTAAGATATTGAGAAATGGGATAAACACTAGTTGAAACCTTGTGCAGTTAAGTCTACAAAAACAAGCATATGTGCAATTTTCTAATTTCAAAAAAAGGAAAGAGCGGAGAGAATTTTTATATCGATATGTGTCGCAGTCTGTAAATTGTATTTCCTCTCTTTGTACTCTTTGTACAATGAAAGCCAATGAAA
This sequence comes from Epinephelus moara, assembly GCF_006386435.1. Lineage (NCBI taxonomy): Eukaryota > Metazoa > Chordata > Actinopteri > Perciformes > Serranidae > Epinephelus > Epinephelus moara. The sequence continues at coordinate 21,155,259 of NC_065527.1, forward strand.
GAACAAGAGGTGCATATGTATGGTATATCTTTCTGTGTGTGTGTGTGTGTGTGTGTGTGTGTGTCTGTGTGTGTGTCTGTGTGTGTCTGTGTGTGTGATTGGACAGATTGTGGAGAAGGAGCAGACAAGAGGAGATCATGGTGACAAAAAATATCATGCACACACTTAGACATATACACAGGAAGAGAGGGAATGAGGAGGGTAATCATCTCCAATCAAGATGTTATTGATCTGCTGCTTGATTTCTCTCTCTGTCTCCGTCTCTCTCTCCCACCAGCACCTGGCTCTTGTCACAGTAGGACACTGAGGCTCAATAGCAGCAGTGAGAGACAGTTATACATCATTATCTTTCTGTCTTATGTGTGTGTGTGTGTGCGTTCCCTGGTCACTGGCTCCGAGACGAAACACACACACAGATGTTTTTTGCTCTCTTCTGCTCTCCAATCACGATTGGCTGCTTGTTTGCAGCCACATCAACGACACACAAACAGAAGATCCTTCAGTTTTCAGGACACTTAAGTGTCTCCATTTAAGACAGAGTGCCTCTAAACTTAACTTCTCTTCTACTGTACAAAAGTAACTATGTACGTTTACTCAAATACTGCACTTAAAGGATAACTTCGGTATTTTTCAACCTGGGCCCTATTTCCCCATGTGTATGTGTGCGTATGATTCATGGGTACAACTCGTATTGAGGTTGTTCAGTATTGAGGGAGGCAGATGCAACCAGGAGCCGTGAAACGAGCTAAAACGGTAACGGGGGCAAATGCGTCCCGTATAAGTTTGCACATTAAAAGTGCTTTTTCTCGTCACAGACCGGTTCAGATCGCCAGTGCTATGAGTGGAGTCAGCTGTCAGTCAGTGTTGGAGCAGAGAGGGGGAGGGCTGCCCCGCTGGGTACTGTAAGTGAGTACGTGTGTATGAAGTGTGTGTGTTACCCTAGAAGAGTCAGAGGACGGTGTCTTTTACGTGCTACCCCCTGGAGTGTTACCAGAGTTTTTAGAGTGCTCAAATAAACGGGCCTTTTTCCCGAACGCAAGAACAGGATGTCGCGCAACACCCCGTACAGCTTTCATAGGCTGCCTTTGTCGGACGGCGAGATGCTGAAGTTGTGGCTAGTTGTGCTACAAATGGATGCTAACACTCCTGTCCAGACACTGCGCCTTGCAGACCATCGGGTCTGCAGTGCTCACTTCTCCCAAGATGACTACTGCCAGCCGAAGAAGAGAAGACATCCAATCCCGAAACACCTCTTCCTCAAGAAAACGGCTGTCCCACGAGTAGAGAGAGCTACAGACACAGTGGAGCAAAGCTCGTGACATCACACAGCCCAGAGGTAAGGGAAAGGCTAAGTTAGCATGCTATTTACAGAGGTAGCACTGGCGATCTGAACCGGTCAGTGGGGAAAAAACACACACTTCACACACACATACTCATTTACAGTACCCAGCGGGGACGCCCTCCCCCTCTCTGCTCCAACACTGACTGACAGCTGACTCCACTCATAGCACTGGCGATCTGAACCGGTCAGTGGCGACAAAAAGCACTTTTAATGTGCAAACTTATACGGGACGCATTTGCCCCCGTTACCGTTTTAGCTTGTTTCGCGGCTCCGGTTGCATCCGCCTCCCTCAATACTGAACCAATTTTAGAACGAGTTGTATCTATGAATCATACGCACACATACACATGGGGAAATAGGGCCCAGGTTGAAAGATACCGAAGTTGTCCTTTAATTATAATTTTTGAGGTGCTTGAGGTGTTTGATGCTACTTTATACTATGCTGACATCGCCACACCAAATTGCAAATGCAAGTTATTCTCGATTCATCTTTGATTTCTAGTGTTATCAATGACCAGTAGTACGTTTCACATCAGCAGCCATATTGGTTGTTTTCCAAAATGCCTCAACAGCGCTCCTTTTTTTAACTAGGGGTTATGTTCACCTTAGTGTACCCAGCCGAAGGGTGCGCGAGCCTAAAATGACATCATCCCATATTTTGCGTAAAGCCCGCAGGCTCCACAAGTTTTCAATCATCGTCTCTAACAAGCCCCATCAACCACATTTAATGCCGATTGTGATGAGCTGATCCAGGCCAGGTTGGCTGGGAATCTGTTTGAATGCAAGGGTGAACAGACGCATCTAACTTTTAGTTTTAACAGGTGTGAATACTTCTTCCACCATTTCTGTACAATAACCTGTTAAATCTCAATTTTTAGCATTATTTTAAACTTGAACAGGCTCGATTACTGAGGTGTCATTGAGCCTGGTTTACTGTTGCTGTGCACCCCACTTCTATGTTATATATAATTAACACTATAAATTGGGAAATGTGTGCTGCAGTAATACTATTAGAAAAGTTAGTATACAAGAAACTGATATACTAAACAGTTCGTACAAAAATGATGACAGATGTCAGTGCAGCTGCAGCATTAGAAAACTACTGCCATCTGAATGTTAGGGGCGGGTCCATCTGCAATCCAGGTTTTTTAAATGGGAACACCCACTCAGCTGTTAGCAGAGAGCAGTGATGTGAGCACTGGTAATAAAAATAACAAGTAAAAGGGTTAGTTCAAATTTTTTTAAGTTTGGTTGGTGCTTATCCATATTTACTGTAATATTTTCACCCCTTTACCTTGCTGTCAGACAGCCCTTTCCAACGGGCAACTGAAGCCTTTATCTGTACTCTCTCAAAGTCACCAGATGTCTTTGACCAAAACAGTAATTTTTCCTCACAGAACACAGGAGTTGCTGGTCCACTGCTGCCTCGATCCTTTACTTTGTTTCTGTTATTGTGTGACTTTTGGATCCAAGCTAACATGATGTCCACAGCAGTACCTTGCTTAGCGTCTGTGCTGTGAGAGGGTTAGAGGAATATAGCTGATTTGGATGATTGATAACACATAATTCTCAAAGAAGGCTTTGCTCAGTTACAAAGAGGCACATTAGGGGAGTTAGGGGGTTTATGTGTAGCGATGTCATCAGAGACCATAGACTGTGGAAAATAATTAATGTAGCTACCATGACATGAACCAGCCATTTGGAGCCTTGAAATCAGCATTTTGGCTATCACCATCTTGGAATTTTGGAGATAGAAGTGACCATATTTGGACGAGAGAGCAGAGCTGTGGAGGAGCGAGGGGATGGATCTGACTCATAGACTGCAGCAAGGCAGCACAGACAGCTTGTCACTCAAGCAGCCCCACCCTTTAACAGGCATAACTTTAAGCCTTAATAAAATGTAAATGAATGAGTTATATAAAAATCACCCACCACGCAGTTTTCATGAATGTTGAAATAAGCTACAGAGACCAAAACCATTTTTGTATCAGACTACAAACATGTCCATTTCGGCTGTAAAGTTGGTCATTTAAAAATGTGGCTCTATGGAGGTGACTCGCTTCTAGAGCCAGCCTCAAGTGGCCATTAGAGGAACTGCAGTTTGGGGCACTCCTCAGGCTTGGTGGTCGCCACTTGGCAGAAACCTACATCAGGTCACAGGAGAGAGCATTTTTAGAAGAACTTGGGAAAATACCTTGTTTAGAATGTAATAGAAACTTTTAATAGAAATTTTGGATTTCAGTACATACTGTAAGGTTCACCACTTGAAAGCTCCTCCCAGTCTTTCATTTTTTACTCAAGTTGCCAAAGAAATCGGAAAACAGAGTTACATAACTCCTGGAATTCAGAGATGCACGAAAATTACTTTTCCACTATTGATGATAAAATTCTCTATCCGTGTTTGTGTGTGTGTGTGTGTGTGTGTGTGTGTGTGTGTGTGTGTGTGTGTGTTTATGTGCAAGTTGTGTCTTTTGTATTTTAACAGACCAGCCCACAAAACCCAGTTGCAGTCTGTCAGACAAACAGCTGAAGGCATCACAAGGGTTTCCCCAGATGTGTGTGTGTGTGTGTGTGTGTGTGGGTGTCAGTGTGTCTGCAGCCGTATGTTAATCAATGCCGTTAATGTAGCAATGAATTAGTAGTTTAGATGTCACGGGACGCTTAACACAGCTGATCCTTACCAGACACCCACAGAAACACACACACACACACACACACACACTCAGCCCACAGGACCCCTGGGGACCACAGGCGGACATTGTATAGTAGGCTAATTATCCCAAATTGCTAAAGTAGTAGAGAGGGTGTGTGGGTGTGTGTGTGTATGTGTGTGTGTGTGTGTGTGTTCGCGCTCTCACAGCTGCTCCTGGTGTCAAGCCTTTGATAGATGAGAGATAGAGAGAGTGTTCATTTACTGCTCGGAAACACACACACACACATATACACACACCTGACTGCTCATTTATTGGTCTAACAGATTGGTCTTTTGTTGCTCGGTCGCTGGTTCACGCTGGAAGAACTGCCGAAGTTCAGACTACGACGCTCGGGGGAAAAAGCACCCTGTCGTCAAGCATAAATGCCTTAAATGCGGCAACCAGACCTCCTATGAAATTTGTGGTTATAATTAGGAAATAAGAGGCATCATAAACAGACAGTAGTTTGACAATGAACAGACGCAGGGGAGAGTGAGTGTGTGATGGATGAGTGAATATGATTGCCTTCAGTGCCGACAAAAAGTACTATTAATTCACCCTCACATGGGCTTTTGTTGTCAGGGAAGTTTTTTCACAACCACACTTTTAATCCATATGTAGCTATTAAAGGATGAGGCTGGTGAAATTCTCAATTCAATCACCATTCAGTCATTTTTGAAGACATGTTTCGTGGGAAGGGACGGACATGGGACAAAGTACAACAAAAAAAAGTAGGATAGTCCGATTAATATTTAAAGACGAGTCAAAACATTTTGCCTGACTGTTTTTATAGGGTTGTAAGTTCAATTTTGCCCCTATATGGTAGTCTTTTTATGGGAGATATCGTGATTAGTAATAGCTGCGATCACATACAGTACATGCATGCATTCACGTGTTGCCCTTTTTGCCAATAGGCAACTGTCCTTTGGCTCGTGAAACATGGGCAACTCTGTGAATNGAAAACATGCAAAAAAGTAAGAAATCAGGAAGGGGGCAAACACTTTTTCACACCACTGTACATGCATGCATTCACGTATTGCCCTTTTTGCCAATAGGCAACTGTCCTTTGGCTCGTGAAACATGGGCAACTCTGTGAATCTATCTGGAAGTTATGCACATTTCGCGATAGTCCACTCCCGTTGCCACACCCCTGTTTTAGCCAATTTGCATGAAAACAAACACACACCTTCACTCATGCACACACTTGACCTCCATACAAAAAACGGTGGCTGCCAAATGGATGAGGAAATAGTTGTGGACATACCAACAGACCAACAATAGTGACAAAGCAAGCTATAGAGCTGCTGGTGTCAGATATAAACATATACTGTAAAATAACTGTAGCTTTTGCCTTTAAGCATCTAGAGCTGGGGACATGACCCTTATGTACATATTGTAATTGTCTTAAAAATGTTTGCTAATGACTGCTGCAGCATTTTATCCCCCAAAAGTTCTCAACAATAACAGAAGATACCCCAAAAAAATACATTAAGGCTAAAGGATATTCAGGTCTCTTTTGTTCAGTTTGCAGACCTTAAAAGCAGCAGCCAACCACCAATAATTGCTCAAAGAATGTGCAAAGCCAATATAAGTTTGATTGATGTTCTCCCTGTGTCAGCCGGGGTTTTCTCCGGGTACTCCAGCTTCCTCCCACAGTCCAAAGACATGCAGATTAATTGGTGACTCTAAATATTCCGTTGGTGTGAATGTGAGCGTGAATGGTTGTCTGTCTCTATGTGTCAGCCCTGTGATAGTCTGGTGACCTGTCCAGGGTGTACCCTGCCTCTCACCCAATGTCAGCTGGGATAGGCTCCAGCCCCCCCACGACCCACAAGAGGATAAGCGGTTATGAAAATGGATGGATGGATGTATATGTTGTTGCCATGCAGCCTGGTCGCTAGAATAAAATGTGGGAATTGTACGTTCTTGTAAACTACGGATATGTTACATTTGTACACTTCATACATATCATATCAACGTTTCTAAAGTGGTGTAGTTCAGATTACATGTTTACGAGCTAGGGTGATAGATAGATAGATAGATAGATAGATAGATAGATAGATAGATAGATAGATAGATTCCCTAATCCTTTGTCTTCCTCTTGTTGCCTTGTTTTCCGAGACAATGTTTTCCCCCTTCCTTCTCCTTCTCCTTCACCCATCCATCCATCTCCTCATTCCTCCGTCCCTCCATCTCTTCGATATTGATGAAGTGACGGGGCCACAGGCTGAAAGACACCACCTCATCTGGTTTAAATTACCTCCAAACCACACAGACACCTGCACCAGCACCATCACGGCTGTGTGTGGGTGGGTGCATGTGGGTGTAGAGGGGGGGGTAGTGCCTCTGGGATAGGTGGTGGGGGAACGCCCATGACCCCGACCATACAGATAAACACGCACACACAACAGGGAGAGAGCAACAGAGCGGGTGGGGTGTGAAATAAGCTGTAAGGCAGAGGGGATATTAAGCTGCCACATGTGTTCTGTTTACTATTCTCTAATTAACCCCCAGGCTGTCTTATAGACTACACACACACACACACACACACACACACACACCGTATCTTGTCTGCAATAAATTGGCTCTGGTGTCATACGGTCTGAACATCATCAACATGAGATTGTGGTGCTCCAAACATTTCAAATGATGCAAGCGAAGACACCAAAAACATCTTTTACCCAGTATATGTGTGTGTGTGTGTGTGTGTGTGTGTGTGTGTGTGTGTGTGTGTGTAAAAACATACTGGACTGTAAGTTATCTGTACATAAAGGATAAGTGTGTGTGAAGATGCTGACCTCCAAGTTTGAATTCCTTACTCATCCCGTGGTGCACAGGGAGACGGCCGTCTTACTCATGTTGATGATGGATGCCTCACCAGGAAACACAGACTGGAGATGTATGAGTTTCCTCCACCTGCACCATTTCATATGTCCGATGGAGAGATTATTGTTGGGCTGCAGGACGGGCTATAACTGACTAGTGAAAAGTAGTGAAAAGTAACTACTGTGATAGTAATTACAAAGGTTTTTTTGGTGTTCATATTTAAGAACATGCATGAATTATAGCAGCATAATTTGGGTTAAAATGAGTGTTTTGTTAAGGGAAAGGGACCCTGATATTTATGGTTACAATAATAACGTGGCTAAGGTTAGGGGACGATGGTGAGGGAAACTTTGATATTTTTCAATCTGGACCCGATTTCCTATGTTTTTGTGTCTAAGTGACGACTGGAAACAACAATTTTTGAAAATGATCCAGTATTGAACAAGAGCTCCACACCTGGCAGCTCGTAACACACTGGGCTCTAGTTTCGCAGACCGGGCGCGGCGGAGGCGCAGCGCACCTGCGCTTCGCCAACTGGGTGTGGCCAGGCGGATTTTGTAAGTTTGGCACACCGTGCGCGCTGGCGCAGCTACTCCTCTTTCCCACCTCCGTCCCTCCTACCGGCGCAAGTCGGAAAGAGGGGGGAGAGAAGGCGTGGAGTGGGTTTTACACACATCACACCAATCAAATGAGCCCCTCTCCTCGCCCTTAAATGCGCCGCTCGAAGGCGTAATGAGAGTTTACTCAATTCGCCATGGCAGAAGAGAGCAGCAGCATCAGACGGCCAAACTCCTCCCAGGAGGAAACTGATGTTTTGGTCCAGGAGGTCCAAGCTCGCAGTGTCCGAATATACGGAACTGCGAGCAGACCTCCACGGGCTGATGATGCAAAGGTAGCCTGGGAGGAGGTCACCACAATTGTAAATCAATGTTGCGTTTCTCTCGTGCGCGCGCGCTCTCTCTTTCTCTCTCGCAGTCTCACTCTGTTTCTTTTCTTTTGACTTTTCTAAGATGACAGATGCTGAATATATACTCCCTATCTGATGCTGTGGCTGTTTGTGGTTGGCTGAGAGGGATGTGAACTCATTAGTTTGCAGCTGTGTTAATCAAATCAGGTTGGGTTTCCATTACGCGTGCCAAACGTGCCAAACGGTGCCAATCCCCTTTGATCTGACATCAGATGTGACGGGACAGTCGATATAGAGATACATTTATGTGCTGATTGCAGATAGTTGCATTGAATAGTGTTTTTTTGGGTATTTATTGCATCGTTAATGTGCCTGATATTCTGGAAACCTGCCTGTGAGGTTTTGGTGACGTGTGCGCACTGTCCGCCGGTCAGCCAAACTTCGGCTTACACCGGCTGCGCTCCGCCTGCGCTGACAGTAGACCTGGTTTCAGCTGGCGAGCTTTTAGCGCACCTTCGGCGAAGCCTTTTGGCACGAAACTGTCACTGCGCCAAGCTGCATCTGTCGACACCTCCCCCTGCTGCGCCGCCACACCCATCTCAGCGCACCTCGGTCTGCCAAACTACCAAACTGAGCGCGCCTCGGGTTGCGCTGCTCGAAACTAGCTCTGCGCGGGGTTCGCCACCTTCCGCCACCCTGCGCTGCGCCGGGAAACTAGAGCCCACTGCGTTGTAACCACTGAGGGGATTTGTGCACCATCAATGTATGTCAACTAAAAGCACTTCTTTTTGCCTCCGACAAGATCAGACTTTTATACAATACTGGACCAATTTCAAAAATTGTTGCCTCCATTAGTCACTTACAGACAAAAACATAGGAAAATAGGGTCCAGGTTAAAAAAAATCCTTAATTTTCCCTTTAAGCTCTGATGTTGCGTCAATCCATCCATCCACCCCAACGTCCTCCTTGCGCAGATTTTTTTGTCAACACCCCGTGATTTCCTGCTTTGCTCCCGTCATAATTACTACGGTCGCTATAAGGGCTGGGTATTGGTACTCAATAAATAACCCAGAAGCAAGTAGTATTGAAATGCCTCCAGTCAAAGGATATTAGCATTAGATCCTATTTGTGCCAGGGGTCTTAGCTCGACTCCCCACCAGACAGAAAACTTCCTGTTGCTGCCATCTCTGGAGCAGCTTTCTTCCCAGCGAACAGTCAGTTCAATGTCTGCCTGGTTAGCACAAGCTAACACAACAGCAGTGGCTAACATCCGTTAAATGGTTCCAAAAAAGTTGCACTGACACCAAAACGGCTTGACTCTGTTGTTAAACCTGTTAGTAACCATCAGGTAATGTCAGCCATGTGATGCTAACACTTAACCCTGTCACTGTCATTGCGCAGTCAAGTGGACTCTTATAACTGTCCCCAGCATGGAGCTCACACTCCAACAGCAGCAGCTACAATCCATACAGTCTGTGGTGGGGTGAAGTCGAGTGTGGTGTATTTGACAGAGGTGGCAGTTCAGCATGTGGAGATGTCACCAAATGATCTAAATCATGGCTGTACTACACACCAGCCCATTCACCTTAATGGCATAATGAACAAACCGAGAAACTTCACATCTGTTTATTGGCTGTACATTATGTCACGTTAAATATCAAAACTTGTTTGGAAAACAAAAACAAATCAGTTCTTTACAGTCTAAATAATATCTGTAACCACGAGCCTCTAAAAGAGAAAAAGCAATGAGAAGGCATGTGTCTGTATGTGCACATGCGATGATATCACCTATAATGCAATCAGCTGTCACCACTAATGCTCTCATCTGCCCTAATAGAGTGAGTCAGAGAAGAGAAGAGGAGTGGGCGGACACTTGCTGCGTTTTGAGTGTTGGAAAATGAGCGGCTTCTTAATAGAATTCACCATGGTGCCTTTTCCTAAGGTGTCACACACAGATTCATACACACACAGGAACACAGAGAAAGAGAGGCAGGGCTGGGGGAGAGTGAGCAAGTCTAATTGAAAACCAAGCAGAGAGAAATCTGATAGCTGGAGTTTGGCCTGAGGGAGCAGGAAGAGAGGGAGGAAAAATGGGAGGTGAGGAATAGAAAAGGGAGAGAGAGATGGGGGAAGATGAAGAGACGGAGTGGGACAAAGAGATATAGAGAGACAGAAGGAAGAGACATAAAACACCAACTAAGTAAAAGACAAAGAGAACGTGATGAAGACAGATGTCATGAGGTGACAGACAAGTGATGAGCACACTGTTTCTTCTCACAGAATCGGTTCCTTCGAGTTGATACATGTAAATGTATACAACCTTTGAGTTTTTATTATTTTTCCAAAACATGGTGTGAGTTTCTCCGTGACACAAAACCCACAAAACTTCTCTTCAATGCACAACCAGTCATTGTGTATAAGTTAACATTAATGAAGATGAAGTACTCGCTTTAATTCATTAATTCAGCATCCCACCTGAATGTAAGTAGGCTATGTAAGCTCGACTCAATGTCACAGAAATGTCACTGACCAACAATCTGTTGTTCTTTGAAGGGCAAGTAGCAGACGTCCCAGTTTCCTCCGCAACCTGTGCTGCGTTCAAGTGGTGTCAAAATAATCTGAAAAATGAGTTCCTAATCATATTTCATGGCTCATCTCTTTTGTTTGCTCTTCATTATCAATCTTCTAGTAGTAGAAGAATGACCATCCAAGGAGCATGTGAATGTACCATGGCCTTGGCTGGCACAGATCTGGACCAGACCCCCAGGAACGCTGCTCAGCCTTGCTGCCAGTGGCAACTCGCGGTATTGTAGTGAAAAAATTCCCCATAGGCCACCATTATAGAAGAGACATCTGTAAAAGTATTGACAGGACACCTTGAACTGCAAACAAGGTCATGACTCTTTCTATTATGAATTCTTGATCCATGAAGGTTTTATATTTGTAAAACTTTCCTTGAGTCGAGAAGAGCAGTTTAAAAATCTGTGATGTTATCATGCATATTCAGTGGGCTACATACCGCAGAAGTGAACCCAGAACCAGAAACTTTTTTTGGCATATGCACCATCCATTTGAATGAATAGGCGCCATCTTAGGATCCAGTATCTAGGTATTACTATACTACTCATTCACTCACTGTGGTAGGCGACATGATCAATACTCTAGGATATCAGGGAGTGGGCGACTGGGAAAAGCCTGGGACTCATGAGCACTCAGATGTTCGACAAGCTGACCCTGTACATATCGGACACCAAAAAGAGTCATTCAAAATTATTTGTTCGTTGGTTTTTCCCATCACTGGGTGTGACTTAGCCTGAGTGTCAGACTGAAGCTCCCAGAACCTTCAGTCTGACTTGGCTTCCATTGAAGGCGATTTACAAGGGGGAGGGAATTTGATTTTTTCCCTAACCAATCAGTAGAGATCAACGACTCACCCAGAATCTGACGTCATTAGTATCCATGCCTCGGGGGTGCCGAAAACAAGCGAGCATTGCCCGTTTAAAATGTCTCCGTCGTCGTGCACGCCCAGCTGCATCGCCGTTAAATCCAGTTTAGCAGCTTCCTTAATTTGGTCCTCCATTACACGAGTAGTGGCGAAATACCTCGATAGCATTGTTAATGTGGTCTGTAGGATCTGTAGCGGTCGCCATTGTTGCTATCCTTACCAGTTACCCACCGGCGTACAGCTTGACATCAGCGTGGCGCTGATTGGCTAATCGCTAGACCCCCGGCGTTCATTGGTCCGTCCATCGTTTGGACGAGATAAATCGCAAATTCATTGCAGTATGCCAGACCAGATATGCAAGCCTACTCAGTTGAGTGGGCGGGGTCTATGGTCTGGAACCAGGCTAGCTGTGTTTAAAAATTTGGCCAAGCACAGTAAAATGTGTGTGTGTGTGTGTGTGTGTGTGTGTGTGTGTGTCTGAAGTGAAATCAACAATGAAATGACTGGTATTTATTCAGCACTCCACCACAGTGTCCATGATCTTGTATTTATTCAGGTTCTGTTTTCAGCTACATACTTCTGTTGGTTAAAAAGTGTTTTGATGCTGCAAACAGAAATTTTGGTCGTCGCTGATGTTTGTTCAGTGCTGACTCAGTTGGAGCTGTCACTATGTCTTCAGCTGTCTCACTTTCCTCTGGCATCGCACATTTGTCTCATATTATTGACTGTTTTCATGTCTGGCTCATGTGGTGTGTAATCATTTTTTGGTTGTGACTGACAGCTTGTATACAGTCACTGGGTTGATTTGTCATCATCACGCAGAAAAATGAAGGAGCCGAAAAATTGTTCCAGATTCATGCCATACTATAGAAGAACCTTGTAAAGTAAGGTTCTTTAAAGAAAGCATTTCTGCAAATGGTTCTTTTTCTATAATGCCATGAAATCTGCTTTTTTAGTAGTTAACCAGACAACAGCAGGACATTATAAAGTTGGTTATTTCGCTCAGTTTGAGGTGTGCAGCCTGTTACCTACAATACTGTCTTGTTTTGTGCACATGTTTTAGATGAACAGTTAAATACATTACATTTCATATGACTACTTTATAATAATAGTCACCCTGTGTTTTGCCCATTAAACACTGGATTTGATTTCAGGAAAATATTGATAATAAACTTAACAATAAACTTCATTTGTATAGTTTAAAAACACACACACACACACACACACACACACACACACACAGTTAGATAGTGCTTTACAGAACAAGATAAAATAGTATACACTGTCAAGATAAAAACAGCAATAACATAAAAAAGGATTATCATTTCGAGGAACCAGCAAAGGTGTTGCCCAAAAAACTTTAGCAAAATTAGATCAGAAAGTTCTTTGTGGATCCAGCTGGTTCAGGAAATAACCTATTTTGAGGTTTTTGGGAAAGTTTTAAAAGATGGTGCATGCTGAGTGGAAAACAAGAACATGGCTCATAGCATTATCAAACATTTCAGCCCTAAACTTAACCCTTGTTTGAGAATCAAAACATTTGAAGGAGCTCTGTTCAATATTCAGAGCGTATTTATGATTCACAGATTGTCTGTGCTTGGCTCTCAACATGGAGGTGGCTGAGCTAGCGACTAGCAGCTAATTATGCTAACAGTGTAATCAGTGATAACAATGGCAACAGTCCTTACAGAGCGAACAGTGTTAACTTGGGGCAGGGGGAAGCTAGGGGGCTGAAGGTGTCACACTTCTAAAACAATGTTATCCTGATATCAGTGGTAACCCTATATGAGAGCAGTACAGAGCAGTGGCGATTAGCTACCCAACACATCAGCCCAGTGGCCAGTAGAAAATGTTAGCATTGTACGTTTTTGCAGACCACGGATATTTTACATTTGTATGTTTCATAAGTTTAGCCAGTCATTGCTGCGTTTCCAGCGGCCATTTTTTAGCGACTGGTCGGTGTGTTTCCACCAGGGATAGTGCTATGAAAAGCAATGGGGGTTTTTTTTACAGAGACTTCACTGCGTTTCCAGTTGGGATAGTACCACAGCCAAGTAGTTTCTGTGCCTAAACCTAACCACACATTAACCGCAGCATTGTTGAAATGTAAAGGTTTAAAGTATCAGCTACAAAATAAAGTGCAAATGTGACACACCCATGACTTGCCGAAACATACAGTTCTAACACTTACACTCTGATTGTTGGATACACACATAGGGACTCACATGTACTGACATACTTGTGCCACCAGACCATCTATACACCAGAGAACAGAGAATCTAGGATTACAACACACAGAGAGGTAGCATGACTTCATTCTCTGCTCAGAACACCATTACGCCACTTAATCTTTACATAGCAAATAATGTTTTACTGCTATAATTGCTGCTTTAAATATCATATACAGCTCTTGTAAATTAGAAACGGCAAATCACACAAGTACATGTACAACTGTTAAAAGTACAGATCCAAGTAACTTAAGAAACCTCCCAGTGCTTTTCTGGACACAATTACTAGAGTTTTGTCAGGTGGACACATGTTGTTTAAGCCCACTTGTATCAACATTTAATGTTTTTGAATTTGATTTTACAGACACAAACATGTTCTACCCTCTCTCTAATTAAATCATGTCCCACCATCTTTTCTTCTTTTCTTTCTGTGGTTGTTGGAGATTTTACAATGAGAATCTTGGGGTCTTTTAGACAACAGCACCATGACAAAATGGAGAGAGAAAAGAGTGAGAGTCCTGCATAATGTCCCTTTGTCCTGCCCACACACGCACACACACAGACACACACACACACACACACACACACACTGACACACACCCAGACAGACACACATTATGACATGGACACACAAAGTTTGGACACCAGCATGGACTAATGAGAGGTAAGAGTAATTTGTGTTACTGAGATATAGTAACAGCAAAGGACACAAAGTGAAATATATTATAACCCAAACAAAGGCCATACACACACACACACTCTCACTCACACACACACACACACACACACACACACAGCAGCACGGTCTTTGTCTTGTTTCCACCGTCTTAACTCTCACATGTAATTAGCCTCACTCTCTCTGTCCGTCGCAGATACCGATAGCACACAGGAGGGGGTCAGTGTGTGTGTGTGGGTGGGTATGGGGACAGGGGGGTCCGAGTGTCTCAAGGGACAGGTTATGACAAATAAGATTAATGTGTCCCCTATTTCCAGACTGGTGCACTGGCCTCTGTTCTCCTCACACACACACACACACACCGACGTCGTAAAAAACACACATACACGCCTCCCTGATAGCTTTTTCTCTCAGGAGAGGGTCCATATGGGGACTGGAGTCTGGTGGGAATGTGTGTGTATGTGTGTGTGTGTGTGTGTGTGTGTGTGTGTGTGTGTGGGTGTGGGTGTGTGTACGCACCACCCTAAGATGTCACCTTTCTGTCTTTTCCTTTGTTGTCATGCACAACTGTAAAACAATTATATTTAAAGATGCAATCCAGAATTTTGTATGTCTTTGGGGACTTTGTCTCACAGCTGCTTCTGTTTTATTCTTGTATCAAAGTTTTAAAGAAATTGTATCTTTGATCCAATAAATCCATGTGTGTAAACAAACCCAGTACAGAAAAGGATAAAAATAGATACACGCATAGCAACTCATACTAAACCTAGTAAAACTAAACCTGGTTGCATGACAGTGTGAACTGCAATATTTGTCAACCAGAAAAATGTGGTTTATTGTGATTACCACATATACAAGTAGTGATGAGTCTAAATTAAATTACTATTTCTTCATAAGCAGAAATATTTAAGTAATGTAATGAAATATTTTTTGTTCAGTTGGTGTGGAAAAATATACAAGAAAAAATCTTACACTTTTAAAGCCAAGCTTTTTCTTCTTAGTCAGTGTGGAACCTTTATGTTGTAACACTAAGCGATGGACAAATGTAAAAAGACTGCAGCATGCAGGTAGGAGTTTTGATGGTGCGGCATCAATATGTCTGGAATTTTAAAAGAGTACTTCAACCAGAAATTTCCCCATCGGCTGTAGCCATCTTGGTTGTTTTCAAAAATGTCTCAGTAGCTCTCCTCTTTACTACAGGCTGGCCCACAGTGAAAGATTTTTCAAATCTCAACAAATGTTGAAAATGTGAGAGACCTCACCTGTAATGATAGATTTTACAGTTTTGTTCCTAAAATGCGTGGAGAGCGACAGTTTTGCCAAAACGGCACACTACACACTAATAGATTCCATTCAACCAGAGTGGGGCGCCAGAGATCCTCCAGGTCCCCCCTCACTACAGGTTGTAAATATTGAACATGTCAAACACTTCAAATCCCATCAAGTACTCCAAATCCTGTTTGACAACACACCCTTCCAAGCTAGCATATTTGGTCTGACCTAATGGTAACACACATTGAGATTTGCATTGATGACCTTATGATGATGATTTTACACCTAGGTTTTATCATTAGGATGTTTGTCTAGTTATTTACTTATTACTGCTTTGTTTGAATTTATGATACATTGCTGCTTGTTTTCAACTGTGATTGGGTGATGTATAAAACTCTTTCAACATACCTCACACCAAAGGAAAATCTTGCAAGATGATCTTTAGAACCATCAAAAAATCACCTTGAAAATCAGGAGAGGCTTTGTGGACGATTGCTGGGAGGGGGGAACTGGACCCAAAATCGGCTTGATTTTCATGCAATGTGCATGCGGCATAAGTTAGGTTTATGCTCATCACATAGCTTGGGTTGGGTTGGGGGTTGGCTGCAGTCAGCGAGACATCACTGCTACCCACTTGAGGGCAGGCGACCTGGCTTTAGGACCTACTCCAGAGAAGGTCCATCTGTGGCGCGGCTTGACATGGCACGATGAATCTAAACAGACAGTGGAAACTCAAATCTGTGTGGTATGGCTTTATTCAGCATGGCCAAGAGTGACAATGTAAATAGGGTAATAGTGTCCCTAGCACGAGGATGCGTGAGCAAAACATGACATCAACACATATTTTGCATAGAGCATGAAGGTTTCATAAGTAATCAGTCATCGTATCAAACCTGCCCAATGAGTAACAACATTTTTCAGTTGAAACACTATTGCGTATGAGTGATTATATGACCAGTTTTCTCTTTTTTCTCTTGAAAAGGACACATTAAATTTTGTTGTGTTAATATTCTACTTTCAGCTCTATGGAGGCCTTAATTTACACAAATTGAAAAGATCTGAAAGAGTTTAATACATTTTTTTTAAAGATACATTATGCAGGATTTTCCTAAAAAAAAATTAAGAAATTAAAAAATAAATTAAAAAAAAACTATACACTGTATACACTTAAGTATTCACTCTCAATCATCACTTATGACCCACTAGGAGTGTTAGGCGGCGTATTTTTCGGCAGAGACTCTGCCCTCTGCCTGAATTTTTTAATTATTATCATCTGTGTTTGGGATGTTTGTGTGCATGTACCGCCACAGCGCTCAGGTGAGGTCAGGGCTGTTTAAAAAGGTAGCGACCAGGTGCCAGACTGTGAGCAGCAGGCATCCAAGAGACACAGCACTAAAAAAAATGCAAATATAATGAGGCGAAAAGCCAGTGAGTGAATCTGGGGTTGGTTTTTACTTCACTTTTGCTAGCCAGCATGTTTACCAACAGTACCTGACAATCCTGCATAGTATACCTTCAAGAATATGCCGACTGTAGTTAGTTTAGGGTTTGTTTTACTTCCCAGTTACACAGGTATTACAATGTACTGCATGGCTGTGATACTTTGTGATCTGCAGGAAAGATCCTTATACATGGACATCTGCACTGAATTATTGTTTCTAAGGCAACACGTATGTTGAGTTGCTCTACAGCAACATCTTATGTTGATGATATTTTCATTGAAGACCATATTGTCTGTGTCGCCTCTTCTCCGTGTTTCTTATTTCCTGAAGTTTAACGACAGTGAGCGTGATCATGTGCTGACAGCATCTGGCTGCAGTTTCACCAACAAACATGACACGTCGTCTCACGGTTCAGTTGGCGCGACTCCTGCAACAATTCAACATGAGAGCTAATCTGAGTTCAGCGCTGATGATGCTGTCAGATGTGTGGGCAGGGCCGCTGATGTCCTCTCTGGATCTGAAAAGTGTTTGGTGTCTGATGGGTTGCTCTCAGTGAGGGAAAGTCATCGAAGCACACACACACACACACACACACACACATTCTGCTGAACCGGCACGCCCCTGCCCCCTTTTCACCCTTGACCTCAGTTCTTTTGGTCCTCCATGCTTGAGTGGTCATTATATATTGTCAAGACAAAGAGGAAGTCTGTCTGTATGTCAGAGAGAGACAGACCGACAGAGAGCAGGAGAAACAATGTATATTTATATGTATGTTGGTGAGTTGAACCATACTGTTAAACAATAAAAAAGAGTTACCTGCAATGACACTGTTTAATTCAGGGATGATGGTAGTAGAGGGTGTTTTAATCAGTTTTCTTAAAAAACAAAACTAAATGACCATCTTACTGGCCAGCCTGCAGATGGTGGGTTGGATACCCACATTGAGACTTTCAGTTGTTAAAAATTAACACTCAGTACGAGGCTAATAAAGGAGAGATGTGGGCTGAGCTGTTGATTCATTTAAATCATTTTCTCTCAGCACAGAAACACAAATTCCCCATGATATTTCTTTTTGATCAACTGTTTATTTGCCATTGAAGCCAACAATGCACATTCATATTAATCCTTACATTTAACAAACACTGTGTAATTGTGTTCCAGCACACCATACAGTTTGCCTGATATCAGACAGAGCTGTCAACTTTAACTTGGCAGAGTGGGCAGATTCAAAGGTCTGGACCCAGACAACTGCTGCCATACAGTACAATAACACTTGCACGACAGTCAATACAGGAAAGAGCTTCTTGAATAATCTAACAATTTAAAGGAGAAGTCCGGTATTTTGCACTTTGAGCCCCATTTCTGGGTTGTTTGTGATGAAATAGAGTGGTTAAGACCAAAATTTTGACTCTGCTCCTTTTCGGAGAATTTGGCTTTCCCCTGCCTAGCTTAACACTGCTGCCTATGGCCATGTGTGAACTGTCCTAAGACCACCCTAAACGTTCATTTCCAAAGCCATGAAACTCATTGAGTGGTCAGTAATGTTTGTTGATGTTCTGACATAAAAATCGTAGCAAACTGTGGTTTCCGTGATGATTTATTTGACATTTTCTCTACCCCATTGGTTTTCTATAGAAGCCTCATTGTCCGTTGGTTGTAATCTGCCACCGGAAATGGAATGGGGGTTGTTTACGTCAAGGTTGTAGTCATTGTAGTCTTTTAGCTCAGCAAAAGTGCCGGCTCGACAGTGCTGTGTGCGCTCCTGGAGGAAGAACGAGAACGAACGAAAACTTTTGTAATAAATTTAAACAACTGCACAATGGATCACTCGCTTGTAAACAACCCTCGCAGTACGATGCCTTTGAACACAATGCAACCTTCTTCTTCTGCTTCTTTTCTGTGTCCCATTACATTGCAATGGCAGTTGGCGACACCCACATAAAGGAGCATTATCGCCATCAAGTGGGCTGGAGTGTATAACGCTTCAAACGGTCAAACGAACGATCAAGTGGAAGTTTACACACGGGTGTGAGGCAGCTGAAAAAATAGTTCCACAATCAAGATGAGTAGCGAAAACACGGATGTAAACCACAGTTTGCTACGATTTTTGTGTCAAAACATGGTTTTGAAAATGAACGTTTAGGGTGGTTTTAGGACAGGTTCACACATGTCCATAGACAGCACTGTTAAGCCAGGCAGGGGAAAGCCAAATTCTCCGAAAAGGAGCAATTGTCAAAATTTTGGTCTTAGCCACTCTGTTTCATCATAAACAACCCAGAAATGGGGCTCAAAGCGCAAAATACCGGACTTCTCCTTTAAGGCTATTTTATACAAACATTGAAGCTTCTTCTCTATTTACCTAATCTCTATGACCTGATATATGCATATGTTTGCAGAATATGTAGGCAACAGGACCAGATTTTGGTTTCAGAAGCATTCTGGTTTCAGTCTGTAGTCCAAGGAGCATTAACTAATCCTGTTTGAGCAGGTTATCCGTTTATAATGCAAGCCAGCTGTAGACACCGTCTCTCAGCTCCAACTCCATTCTTGCATCCAGGGCTGCAACTTCTGATTATTTTCACTATTGATTAATCTTTTTATTATTTTCTCAATTAATCACTTTGTTGTTTGGTCTATAAAATGTCAGAAAATGGTGAAAAAATGTTTATTATTGTTTCCCAAACCCCAAGATGACATTCTCAATTGTGTTGTTTTATCCATGACCCAAAGATATTTAGTTTGTCTCCAGACGTTAAATCGTCATTACACCAATAGCCAATGAGTCCTGAGGCTTCAGTTTATCATGCTAAACTGAACAAAATACCAGAGTACTCACAACCTCAGCAGCCATTTTTCAATTTAGTGTCCTATGAGTCACCTTACAAAACCCTGAGTCAGTTTCAACCTGATGCAAATACATTGTATGAAGCTTTTCAGTTCCGCAGAGCCAAACTCTCTGGATTAAACTGTGTAGCAAGTTTTAAATGTAATGTCAGTCCAGTGTTTTTTCTAACTGCATGAATCTCACCTCGCTGTTCAAAGTTCAGGGTCTGTTGGGTTTGTGTGCGTTTGTGTGTTTGTGAGTTCAGTGTGTGTGTGTGTGTGTGTGTGTGTGTGTGTGTGTGTCAGCCCCAGAGGTATAATCTTTTCCCCTTGTACTCCCGCTGTGCTCCTCTCTCCCCCAGATCTGAGCCCGTACCCCCGACTGGGACAATGAGAGAGTGTGTGGGTGCGTGTGTGTGTGTGCATGTGTGTTGTTTCCTCCCAGTATGTGCATGTTACAGATGCCCAGGAGACACACACCCCGTGGGATCTCTGACACACACATGCCTGAGGGCCCCCATGAGAACAAAAAAAGCAAAAAACAAAGAAACAGATGAATGGATCAAAAGAAATCTACACAACTAAATGTGTTGTTGAGGGTAAAAACCATGCACACAGGTTACTTGCTGTCATTCTTGTTATCATTAAAAATGTAATCGTAGTAGTAGAAGAAGAAGTAGGGGTTTAGTAGATGTGGGCTTTTCCAGAGAAACCATGAGAGGACTAAAAGGAGGACACTAGAGAAAGGACAGCAGAGAACAGATGAAGCGAAATCAACAATTTCTCAGAGCTAATTGGATTAATAGGAGGCTAAATTAATGTGGGATGATCTGGTGTATGAGTGTTCATGTGTGCGTGTCTATGTGCAGCAGTTGTTGTGCCTAAAGCAAAAATATGGAGAGAGAAATGAAGGCAGATTTAGACGGACACAGAGAGACAGATTTGGAGAGAGGAAGACAAAAGAAAATCGTCAAGGGAAAAATAGAGGGAGACGTTCCTCCTCTCCGTCCTGGTCTGAAACTAATTGGTCCAGGATTAGAGGAGATTATATATAAAAAAAAAACACAGAAAAATTATACACAGCCCTCCACAGGTCTGGTTTCCATGGCAATTGTCTGCTGTGCAACAGTGCAACAGCAACAGGGAGAAAAAATAAAACCAGTTGCTTCCTTGATTACCAGAAAGACACAGTTACAAACCAGTCACACGACACTGCTTAGAGGAACAGTGAAGCTTGTTATAGATCCGTACAGGTAGCAAACCTGTCTTTTATTACTACAGTTTTACAGCCTGTCGACATCAGGCAGCCACACTGTATAGTCTGATATATCTTTTCTTTTCTTTATATATACTGACTTATTTCTGTGCAAAGTTTGTCACTAGAGAGCTATTTTCACATTCCTCTACTGGGGAGGTGATGTCTGTGCACTTCCCTAAAATTAGGTACATCATTAATACGACTCACTGCCTAATATAGGGTGACCATATTTTGATTTCCAAAAAAGAGGACACTCAGCCCGGCCACGAGATAGCCTACTTAAATGATACTCAGAGTTTACTCAAAGATGCCTTATAATTTTAATATATTTAAAGTTTGTATGTATGGATAGAAAATTCAGTTATATTACAAAATAATATCTCTCAAAGACAGAAATTCAGATAGGCCCCTATAGATAGGGGACACATACACACACTAGAGTGTGGCTACTCGATCTGAGCCCGACGGGTCCCGACGGTAGGCCTACCCGACGGGTCGGGCCGGGTTCGGTCAAAAATGTATAAATTGTATTTGGGCTCGGGTCGGATTCTGTCAGCTTTCAGTGAAAATGTAGTGTAAAAATAAATAAAATCCTATTGTCTGTCCTGTTTATTGCTTGGGGACTGTTATTTACATGACAACACCTGAACACAACACACACACACTGGCTGTTTGTTTCTACTTCTCCCCTCGCTGGAAGCCTCTGACCTTCCACCGCCAACTCCCGTCAAACACGGAGGTCTCCCTCTCCACGGAGCACCCACAGCGCACGCCAGGTCTCCCTCTCCACGGAGCACCCACAGCGCACGCCCGGCCTGTTAAATAGCCTGTAACCATAACTGTGTGACACAAACTCAGTGCTTTAGTAATTAAATAATGTCGGGCTCAGTTCGGTTTCAGACATAACAAAACAGAATGACTGTCGGGTTCGGACAGAAATAAAGTGGACATGTCCAGGCAAAAGAGGACGTTTGGTCAGCCTACCTAATACAGGAAACATATATAAACTGGGGAACATACTTTGTCACAACATCGGCAAAGAAACCTTAAACTTGCAGCGCAGAGCGAACTTGTCAGTACAGAGCACTAGCATAGTGAAAGTTTTGACAGCAAACATGGTAAAGTATGTGGTTTTTGGATGTAAACAGGACCCTGGAGCTTACTTTCACTATCTACTATCTATAGACGATATTATTGTACGTCTCAAATCCACTAACCCTGAATCAGCCACTGCCAGTTAGTCTACAAGCTAATAAACACCATAAACAAATAGAAGATGCTAACTACACTTATCATTCTGATACATCAGCTCGTTGCCGTCATCCTTATCTGAGTCTGGGTTTGACTGAGGCTCAAACGTGTAACATGCTGATTCTCTCCAGTATTTCCAATAACGTCAGCCATCTTGATGCCCTCAACTGCCCTTTCACGGGGCTCGTATAGCCAGACTTAACGCCTTCGATTTAGTTCTGTGTCAGCGCTGGAGAAAGGCAAAAGTGAAATGTACCACAAGCAGCAGTGGTGGGCAGCGCAAAGATCAAGTAATACTAGTAATTATTGAATTAATTAAGAATTATTACTTTTTGAAGGGGCGTATCTATATTAACTGGCACAGTATTTGAGGCACAAGAGTGAAAACCAGGAAACTCACCGACCAATTGCAAGTGTGAAATGTCACGGCTGAAATACATGAGGCACAGATGCTATGCTTCATATAGGTGGGATGGAGTGAGGTTTTTTATCTGCTATGCAGACTTTGTCTCTGACTCCCATGTTAAAATTTAACAAATCGCCTACTGATCGTATTTCATGTCTCACTGGAAACAACACACTCCCACCAGTGAAGCCCCCTGAAGTGTTTTCAGTCTTGCTTCCAGTCATTATGCTAAGCTAAGCTTATCAACTCCTGGCTTCAGCTCTGTGTTTACTGTGCTGCCGCAAGAGCGCTACACTCATCTAAAGGCCCTGACACACCAAGCCAATGGCAATCGCAATCACAGCAAGTGTCTGTCGCCCTGGTTTTTGCAGTGTGCCCTGCACCATTGGCACTAGTCTGCTTTTTTTTTTCCAGGCAAGTCGGCATGTTGAGTCGGCATCACAGCCAGCGGAGCCTGTCGGCGAATGAACTAGCTCTGATTGGCAGTTCAGCTGGGTTAACCCAGTTCAGAAATGGAAGTGAGGAAAGCAAACAAACAACTGAAGTCAAGAGGGTGTGATACTGAAACAAACGCATCATTAGGTACGATTATATTTTTAGCTACTGAGCTCTAAGCAGAAATGGTTCCTAATTGTGTTATTGGTTGCTATAGCGCACCATAAATATCCATTGTTTTTTCAACATGGGGCTGTCTTGTTGTGTCTTGAATCAGTCCTGTCGCACTTTAGGTCTCCTTTTTTTAATGATGAATGTAGACTACTGCCGCCTGCTGCTATGGAGAGTTATTTCTTCTCGTGCAGGCGCAGAACGTCGGTACTAGTTGGCTGTTGCCTTTTGTCTTTGCGGGATGTTCAAGTGCAGTCTTTTGGCTGAGATGAGGCAATGCAACAGTCGGCCTTCATCGCCACTAGTTCCTTTATGTCCATTTGGTGTGTGTGGGCCTTAACGCTCTGCAATAAAGTAAATTAGCCCTTTAAACCCACAAACAATACATTTTGTTGTGTTGGATGTTACAATACTTAATTGTAATATGTACCATAACTCATCAGGGAACAAAGTGCATTTACTCCCTAAAAATCTGGATCTGTTTTCTGTTGAATGTCCCCAGTAAGTGATGTTCAAATAACACATTAGATGAATGATGACATATAAACAAAAAAACACAAAAATAGAGAAACCCATTATGACATATTAAACAAGACACAAAGTTTTAGACAGTATATGAATCAAATAGAGGATAAACAGAGTTTTTCAGAGGACGTTCTGCCATAAAATGGAGTTTAATTGGTCGCATTAATCACAAAAACAGTCAGCAGTGGGAGGACTGTCATTTCTTTTTCTCAAGCCACTGCACATGACAACAGACACAACACTAACAATCTCATGATACTGGATATTAGAAGTCTTTGATATTTAAAAAACAGTCTTATGTCTTCATAACTATGTTGACATTCAAAAAGAGTGAGAGAATAAGAGGAGGGCAGAGGTGTGGAGAGAAAACAGAAAGCTCCTGAGGCGTCACACAGTCTGAACAAGAACACTTCTCAAAAATGTTAAACTTCAATTATTCGCTGAGACATCTTCTTGTTTCAACACCCCAAAAAAACATCTGCTGTTAATTAAAAAACAGGCCTCTACCTTTCAAAAAGCAGCTGATACTCTGATTATGGCTGCTGTTTATGGATCTCAGCGAAAAAGCTCTCACGTGCTGCTGCAGGCTTCAGATCCAGCTCTGTGTATATTTTAGTGCTTGAACAAAGGCTTTACAGCGTGTCAGCTGTTGTTTTTTCCTTCGGTGTCACGCTGCTGGCTCGTCTGTGAAATGCACTCGACTCTGAAGCAGGAAGCTCTCCTCCCTGTCAGTCCTGCAGGCTGATCAGACAGGCTAAGACATCAGGTTTTTCCTGTTCCATCATTGCCTCTGAAATATATTCTTCAGTCTTTACACGGGGTTTTGATCACAGACACCTGTACCCGTGACAAGCAGATAAACCGACAACCAGCCAACTAACCAATAAGAGGAAACTGCTGTTTATTTGCTGAAATATGACACATGTCCTATTTGATTTTATTCAATTCCTTCACGTAGCAAGATAGCGGTTTGTGGCATTTGTTACAGTGACATCAAGAGCTATACTCGATGTAATTTAAACGTGCCATGTAGAGTTTTTGACTACTAGTGGTGCTGGGAAGCAATGTTTTTATGAGTATGTCCTGTCCATGCAAGAGGATGCTGAAAATTTGACTATTTAAAGGTCCAGTGTGTAAGATTTAGGAGGTTTTACTGCCATCTAGAGGTGCGTAATGCAGATTGCAGCCAGCTGAAACTTATCCTGGTTAGAGTTCCTTTGGTTTTTAACAGGAGCCATATTATCTGCAGAGGTCTCTTCCTCTCCAAAACAAACAGACCTGGTGATTTAAATCACTAAAAACACTGAATAAAGCAGTTTCATATTACAAATCCGTGGTTCTCCAATGCTGTTTGGCATGTCAGAGATGGGTCACCAGCCCAGCACCAAGGTATGTGTACTCACTTTTTTTTTTCTGATAAGTTAAGATCCAGATATTCAGGAGGTTTTTAACAGGAGCCAAAATATCTGCAGAGGTCTCATCCGCTCTATAAACAAAGGGACCCAGTGATTTAAGACAGTAAAAACTCTGAATAAAGCAGTTTCACGTTAAAAAATGAGAGTTGTACGATACTGCTAATCGCTGAAGGGCAGCTAACTATGGTGGCAGATGCAAAAATGCAAATGGTCCCTTGTAGAACCAGGGTTTGGTTTGTCCATTCTGGACTACTCTAGAAAGTTAGCAGGGCAACATGGTGATCTCCGCAGACTGGGACCCACGGCTCATTCCGAGGTAACGAAAACACAGTGATTATTATTTTCAGGTGATTATGAGCTAAAGAAAACATACATTTATATTATATTCCATTTCTGCTAATATACCCCTCCTAAATCCTACACACTGGACCTTTAAAAAAGGCAAAATCTTATTTCAGTGTAGAGCTGTGGGCAGTGTATTGACTCACTCAGCCCTACCTTGCCCCTCTCTTTTACTCTCTTTCTCTCATGAGACTCCTGCTGCAGAAGTGTGAGCTCTGTGCCTGGGACAGAGTCACACACAAACAGTGACAGGGCAAACTGTTAGCATCATTCGACCAACATTACACAGTTGTTATTGACAGGTTTAATGACAGATGTGAGCTTTTTCACAGCTGGTGTGACATTGTTCGAACTGTTTAATGGTTAGGTGTAGGCGCTGCTGCTGTGTTAGCTTGTGCTAACCAGGCAGAGAGAGCAGAAGGCAAGCAGCTCACAGAGTTGGTCCTTCAGCACTGCTTCGAACACCATCACACAACTCATCATCAGTAATATATTTTAATTTTATGGGGAACACTAAATGCTCACAAAAACAGGCTCCAAATCCGAGACATCATCGCAAGTCTTTTTGCAATTTTCATTTGCTTCACAATTTCATTATTTGCATTACAGGCCACAACAATCCCAGAAAACAGCCCATCAAATTTTGGAAGGACTGGTTTATTAATCTTTGTAATATTCTAATTACATAACTAAACGATCATTGATTTCACCAAACACAGCTCATCTTAGCCTCTCTTTCTCAGTCATACACACACACACACACACACACACACACACCTGGTCTTTTCCTCCCTTGCTCGGCCAGATGTTATCATTGAGATTTCGATGTAAAATCAAGTGTGAGAAATGTTTTTAATTATCTAGCCACCTGGACAGGGTTGTAGCACGCAGACACACACACACACACACACATATATACACATATTTTGCATAAAATAGCATCACATGCTTTGAGGCACATTGACGGGTAATGATTTCATAAAACCTTTAACTTCCGAACTTTAAAAATCTGTTTATTGTCCAGAATAAATGTCCTCACTCAATCTTATTTTGCGACTTGTGAGGACATCATGAGGATAAAGTAACACACACACACACACACACACACACACACACACACACACACGTTCTCTCAGGTAGCAGATGTTGTCCTTCTTTTGATTAAAGTCAACAAATTAAGACATTGTACTCAGTCACTGCTGCAGAAACACCACATTATTCTATAATCGGCTGTAGGGGAATACAGCAGCTTGTTTAGAAACTCAATGCGATCTTAATTATTATTCAAGGGCGGCAGCAGACACTCATACAGACTTTGATGTTCTTCTTCAGACTGTTTCCAGGCTGTTGTTGTGCTTCAGCAGGTTCAATGCTCCTATTGAGAGCTTTTTAAATCACAGGTTTGAATCTAGCCACCACACACTGAGTGGACATGATGTGTGTTTTAGTCTACTGAGCCACAAAGAGCATCATAGTGTTGACCCAGTCTGTCTCCAGGATCTGTTTTCCTTTGTCACTGTCTCCCTCAGCCTTTCCTCAACATGTACTGTCTACTTTGAATGAAAAGTTTCTTGCTAGACTGTGTATTTTAATTATGCAGCAGTAAGTACAAGGATTATATCAGTCATTATCTATGTTACAGATGCAGAAGAGTGAATGCTACATGACAGTTTTAGCTCACAGAAGCGTTAAACTATCAAACTAAAGTGTGCACCTGTGTTTGTACACGATGTAATGCATTAACTTGAGAAGAATAAATCTGCTCTGTTTTGTGAAATAATGAGATTATCGCTTTAACTCAGAAAGACAGAGCTAATATTTTTTTTCTCGAGTGACTGCACTACATTATAAAATCAGGAAAATATGTTAGTCCATGACAAAAGTCAGTTTGCATCAATTTTAGCCTCTTTAGCGACGCAATGCGATGACAGGCCGCCACAAAATACCACCCATCTCCGTTCAAGCAGAGCTGATACATCATTTTAAGTTAAGTCAGCACTGAGTTTGAGAGAGAGACTGGACAAGTAAAGAAATATTTACTATGTTTACTAAGTTCTCCGGCCTGTGCATGACATTGAATGTTACACATCAGTAAAAATCAAAACAGAAATTAATTCATCCACAGTAGAGTCTTGTACACGGCTCTGGTCTAATACGAAAGCAATCAACCTTTTTAACGGGTTTTCCTGCATTTAAAAAACCCTCACATATGTGCAAATTTTGGTATAAATGTTAACGACTTATAAAGTCTTTATAAAGTGTGCCTTATTAGAAGGTGGTACCATTATGTCAGCATTTCAAAAATACAAATCAGCTTGTTTTAGTAACTTTGTAAAAATAAATAGATACATTAGTAAAAAAGATTAAAACACAGAATAACACAAATTACTGCAATAGAGTCCAGACAAATTGCACAGTTTTCTTTAATGTGTGTCTCCTGACATCAGATCAGTCAAACATGATTCACTGTTGCTTTGTCGACCACAGCATTAGAACTTAAAAGTACACTTCTTTCAGATAGAAAGTTGATTTTGTTACCTGTGTCTTCATGGAATATTTTCATCAAGACTTTACTGAGTGTGTTACAATGCTCGGCAAGAATTCAATGCTACATACATAGAAGAATCAATATCTTGATGTCAGGTTTTAATTTGAATGTATTTGTTCTTTTTTCTTATTTCTTAACCAAAGAAGTCCTTAATCTTCTGAATGAAACCTTTTTTTTGTCCATTGCAGAGGTTTGACTGACAACACTCGAACTCAAAGTCGGGGAGGACATATCTGACGGCCAGGGTCATGAAGTCACAGTCTGCGTTCCTCATACATTGGGTGTATGTCATTTCTGAGGGGAGACAGTGTGAGAAACAGCATCAGTCTTGGGAGCATTACTATTAGTTTTTTTTTAACAATTTAAAGAAGCTTGAAGGTTCAATATGGACCTTTTGCCTGAGCTTTCAGTCACATCTCATGGCCTTCATCAGTGAATATGGTTTGATCAGTTGTCAAGAGATAGTTCAGTTGTTATGTGATTTACATATGGAATTTTGGTCACTATTAAACAGTAATAAATTACGTACTCTACATACAAACTCTGTCGACTAATGAGGTCCATGAGAAGTGTTGAAAAGCTCCAGTGGGTGGATCTGGTGCTAAGAATTATTATTCTTTTTTTTTTGGCTTGTCAGTGTTTAAAAAAAGGTTAAATTAGTATTTGAAGATAAATATTCCAATCAATGCCGTACCAATTTTAACAACCCTCCTCCATCCTTCCACACATATACCTGCCTTGTTTCCATTTTCACCATGCTTTCACCAGACAGACATTTTATGTTCTCAAAATGTAACTCCCTAACGATGCTTACCACCACTGGTGAGTTTGAGGCAGCTGTCATCATTTTGGTTACACTCCTCTTTGACTTCACAGCTGTTGGAGGAGCCGTCAGGACAGGAGTAACACTGCAGCGAGCGGCCTGGAGAGACAAGACAGTGTTCCCTTGATTCATTACTCCAGTCTGAAAGTCAGTGTTTGTGAGCATGAACTCATCACCCATTCAACATGAACATCAATCTTCTCATCTAATTCAAGCTCATAAACCAAATATAAACATACTTTACAGAATGTCAAAATATTTCTCAGTGTCAGATATTGGCTGTCTTTGTGTCAACTGTATATAGTCTGGTGAATATTTGTATATTTCTATGGAATTGTAAGACTTCATGTTGGAAAGTGAAAAGTTAGATGGATTCAACCCTAAAGCTGAATGACTTTTGCACACTTAAGAAGGCATAGTCAATTTTTCTGTACATTTTGCTCACCTGTGCTAAAATGATAATAAATAAAATGGTGGAGGAAAATATCAACAACAATGGAAATAAATCCAGGGCCCAGTTGTGTAAAAAATGTAATGTGCATCAGAAGGATCCAGATTTGAAAATCCCATTCATCCAGGATCAGTTAATCCATTTTACTTGCCGGGTTTTCAAAGCAACATTTTTATTCTATCACCCTGATCCAGATACAAACTTTTTAAGATTATCAAATCTATATAACCAGTGCTCTAAATGGTACTCTATATGACAATGTAGGTAACTAGCTATGTAAAGAACAACAGGTAGATTAGCCAGAGTTGGGTCACTTTAAGTGTGTAAGATTTAGGGGATTTAATGGCATCGAGCACTGAGGATTGCAGATTGCAATCAGCTGAAACTACTCCTGGTTAGAATTCCTTTATTGTTCTTTGTTAAGGAGGTTTTAACCGGGAGCCAAATCATCTACAGAGGCCTCTTCCTCTCAAAAACAAACAGACCAGGTGATTTAAACCAACACGCACACTAAAATTAAGCATGTTTCAGGTTCACTCTCGTCACAGAGAGGCTGCTAACTATGGTGGCCGATGCAAAAATGTGAATGGCCCTATCTAGAGCCGGTGTTTGGTTTGTCTCTTCTGGGCTACTGTAGAAGCATGGTGCTCTCTGTAGACAAAGACCCTGCTTCCTGTGTAGATATCTACTTAATCCCTATAGCAATTATACAAATCAAGTGCAAGTGTTTACATAAAATGTGTGTATATATTTTACCAAGTGCATTTTGTTCTTGAAATCATCCCAAATCCAGCCTTCTGCTGGGATCAGGACAATCCTATTTTTTTTTAATTGAAGGTATCCCGATCCTACAAAAAAATTTTGAACAACACATACTGAAGATTTTATCCAGATTAAAATCAAGTCTGGATTACTTAATGTATTCCAATTTTAGAATCCTATTTTCTTCTGAACAACCTTTTCCAAGATTCAGTCCAATTCAATGGCGTAAATCCCATCAGAGTTCCTCTGAACAACTAGCCTCAGGACTTTATCACTATCCTTGACAAAAAAAGTCCCTGTTGTATTTAACAAATATATTAGACTCTTGTCGATTAATTAAACCAAAAAGCTCCTGAAACATCATAGAAAATATTGTGAAGAATATTCAGCACTGATTCTGCATTGTGTAAACGGGAGGCACATGACACAAGAGCAGAACATGCAAACTGCACACTGATGTGCCAAAACGTTCCCTCCGGCTGATCTGTTTCCTCTTTGCAAAACATACAATCTTTCTGACTTAGTCCCACTTGGCTGCACATTTCAGGAGCAAAAAAAAAAAAAAGGGAAAATTAATGAAAGTAACACTGATTTTGTTTTTAACCCCCCTTTTATTTTCTTACCAAATCCAAACATGGCAAAGCTGACAGACAGGAAAAACACCACAGAGATCCTCATGATGACTGGAAGCACTGTCACGTCTGAAAATGAAAACCAAAAGGAAAATTCACAACATTGTCACAGCTGGATTAAAGGCAGGGGATTAACTTTGTGGAAGTGAAAAAGGAATAACGTGTAGAGGGAGTCAATAATCAATAAAATATGACTAAAAATGACTAAAAGAGGATGAGACAAACAGACAAAGTACAGATGAATATTAACATTTTCAGCACAAATTGTTAGCCCTGAATTCATCCAACACTCACCTGTGAATGTGAAGCAAATGACTTTCAGCTCTTGAGGACAAGGCTTTTTGCAACAGCACCATCAACAAAAGTAAACGACCAGTTTGTTTGGGTCCAGAGTCTATGTTTGGATCAGGCGTGTACAATATGAGCCAATGCAGTGTGCTGTTTGTGTAACACAGAGACATATCTAATAGATGTAATAAATTGTTTTTCTTTTTCCTAATGAACAATGTATGTTGAGTGAATTTAATTGTACGTAATTTGACTTTCATTTGATTTCTGAATGGACACAGCAGTCATCAGAGGGACAGTGAGGGCAGGGAGGGGAGTTACTGATTACATCGCACAATTACAGTAGGCTAATTCAGCTTGTGGACAAACACAGTTATCTGCTGTTTAACCCAAGATTAGGTAATGACAGGGAAACACAAGGAGGAGCAGAGGGAGGAATGTAGGGAGAAAGCAAGAGGGAGGGAAGGACAGGAGACTTAAAGAGAAGAAAATAAAAGTGTCTGTTTACAAGGTGAAACACGATGTGATCACCTGTGTGTTTTGTATCAGTTGTAATGTTTAATGGGAGGTTGGTAACGTGTTAGAGCAGTTCATAACACATTCAGCCTGAAGCGTGGAGTCATATGCTGTGAGCTGATAAACTGTTACTGCTGCAGGATTTGCCCTAAAAGTCAGATGTGTGTAACATCTCTGTCCATCAAAGGAAGAGGGAAGTCAGCACATTTCTGCTGAGAGTGAGGGTGAAATGAATCAGTTTGAACTTTACTGAATTTATAACAGACACCTCCAGGAGGAGGAAAACAAACAGGGCAGAGAGCTATGTAAAATAACAAAAATAACAAAAGGTAAACCTGACGTGTGCACTGTGAGTGTGTCACATGTATCTGCTTATTTGCCGGCCCAATAAACACCATCCTGCTACTGTAAATACTCATAGTAGGGTTTTACCGCATAACTCAAGGCTTCATTCCTAATGTTGAAACCTGCTGTTTCTGCACAGCTACAGATAAAGATTAGGCAACACTAATATTCTTAGTATTATATTCATTCATTTTCTGTAACCAGTTATCCTGTCGGGGGTCACGAGGGGACTGGAGCCTATCCCAGCTGACATTGTGTGAGAGGCAGGGTACACCCTGGACAGGTCGCCAGACTATCACAGGGCTGACACATAGAGACAGACAACCATTCACGCTCACATTCACACCTACAGCCAATTTAGAGTCACCAGTTAACCTGATAGTGAGAGGAAGCCGGAGTACCCAGAGAAAATCCACGCTGCATGCAACCCTCTTGCTGTGAGGTGACAATGCTAACCACTGCACCGCTGTGCCAGCATGGCAGCATCAGTATTATACTATTTGCAGAATGTGGTAGCTATGTGCTTACTTGACTTCCTTTGCCTGAGGGCCACTTTTGCAAAATGACAGGATGCCAGGGGCCAGTTAATAAACAAATACTGATAATATTTGCATATAAAAAATGTATTGTTTGTTTTCAACCTTTCAGTGTTTGATGTCCTAAGTCATTTTTGCCAAGAGGCAAATTCAGTCACATCAGCCCCGCATAGCTCAGGTGTATGCAGGGGCGTTTCCAAGATTTGAGGACATTTGGGGGTCAGCCGAACTTCTGTCAGGGGGTCCAGTGGATTCTCCCCTGGCATTTTTTAAAAAAAATAAATAAATAAACAAGCTCTAATTTAACACATATTATTGTACTGTGGTTCTTTACTTTCATTTAAATTACCAAAAACAATCCCAGTGTGAATCAGTTTATTTTCATTGCAGATTACAAAATGGTTGGTGGGCCACCTGGCGCCCTATCACAGGCCAGATTCAGCCTGTGGGCGGTAAGCCTAATATCACCAGTTGGCAAAAAGTCAAAATTAGAGGTAAAGATCAATGTAATCATTTCCAAAATTCACAACATGTTTATTTAATGAAATATTCAGCTTCTATCCATATTTGTTGGCATTTAGCCTTTCTAAACAATTTTTTTTACATGGGCACGCACCTGTATTCGCAATATAACAGCACCATAAATAACATTAATTCATTAAACAAAGTTGATTTCATAAAAAAGAGAAAGTCATTTACTACAATGATTCACTTCATAGAAATTGAAGATTGTGTTCAAGGGTGCGGTCATAATTTATTTATTTTTTGTACAGTTTTCAGCATCGATTCAAAAGCGATTCAAGATTTTTTTCCAAAGAGATGCAGACAATCTGCAGAGGTGTTATCCAAGTTTTGCGGTTGTAGATTCCATTTGGGCCTAGTCATAAAAAAATGCCAACGGACTTTTGAAGCTTCATGAAAAAAACTGCAATAGAAGCTTCGGATGTTAGGAAAAAAAGACATCAAGTACAGCGTCAGTAGTGCTCCAAATGTGTATTAATCCAGCACTGAAAATAGTCCCAAATAAAAGCACTATTAAGCTCAATCTGAGTGATGTTTGCCAAATCTAAAATGTCCAGCTGTTGTAGGAAACTGCTGGGCCATTTTAAAACAGCACTCCATGTAAGAGTTTTGTCTGTAGTAGAAACAAATGGTCTGCATGAAGACTAAACCTGGAACAAGGCAGATTTAAGACAGTTTTAAGACACTGCAGGTCCCCAAATACACAGAGCATCCAGACCTCAAAGTTTAAATCCATTCAAAACAAATATTTTCATGCCGTGCTTTTCTGTTAACAATGAAAACTGCCAGGAGAGCTGTTTTTTATTATGAAATTTTCACTCTGTAAAATGACTCAACCTCCCATCGCTGTCAGCAAGCGACACAGGTTTTATGTCAATAAACATTCAATCAGGACTGAAACTCTCCTCCGGGTGTTATGAGTTTTATAATCCTGAATTCATATTAAGTCTTCTTTCTTCCCCCTCTCTCTCACTGCAGATCATTGTAAGCTTCAGAGCCCGCTGGAGGCATGAAATCAGAGTTCAGAGACTCGCACACACTCATACACATGCACCAGAAGCATGAAATCAAAGTTCATGTTACAGTTTTTCCACTCTGAGTATTTTCTTTATGGACCTGCAGCTTTTTGAATCAGTTCAAGCCTCGGTACTTATAGAAGAGGAGAGATCATCTCATTGTGAATAATAGATAAGACTCTACTACAACCTGGAACAAAGTTTATCGTAATAAAATCTCAAAAGCTGTGTCCTTACCGACCGAGGAGTAATAACAATCAATTAAAGAGAATAATATTATTTGGGAATGCAGCCAGTGTCATGTTTAATTCAGAGGTGTTTGAGGTATAATCGTGAATCATTTTTCCCAGGGGGAAGCTCAACATTTTCTCACAGAGGTTTAAATGTCGCCATCTGAAAGCAACATGACTTTGCTTTGCCATTGCAGCTATTTAGGCTAATGACTGGCTGTCCTGCTGCTCATTACTTCTTGTCTGAGGACGGGGCTAAAGGCTGGTGTAATGAGGCAAACCACAGCTTTTATTCCTTTCTGGTGTCGGCTGTTAGTGGGGTTTTCTTTGTGCCTCTGCAGTGCTCACACCTCAGTCAACGTACTCAAAGCTGCCCGAGATTCTCTACTTATTTATTTACATGTTAAGAGGACTGGTGGCATGCTCTTCATTCTGCAACATCATGTGATCACAACTTTGTTTTTCATCAGAGGGAGCTTGTAAAGTAAAACTGTAGGCGAATCAGTCCTTTTATCAAAAGGTCAGAACTCCCCGACCGCCATGATGTGAAATTTGTTAAAATTTCCCGATATTTTCTTGCTATGGACACATGGATGATATTTCTGTCTTCTGTATAATGACAGAATTGTTGATGCGGTAAAAACTTTTATTGACTTTTTTCACACTACAGCAAACTAGCGGCCAAAACTACAAAACATATGGAGGTAAGCAGAAGTCAGACAGTACTACTGTATACATGAAAAAAGCTGTCTAAAGATTTGCAGTCGGAGCTGTGTGAAAATTGATAAATTGCCTCAAGTGATGTCACTTGAGTCCGTGTTGGTTGAGGCTGAAGAACATCCGGGGGTGTGGAGTAAAACAGAAGTCAGTTTATCAGACCTCTGTAGCTCCTCGCCTCTGCTTGAAACTAGCAGATTGGGGCTACATTAACCATTAAGGCCCAAACAAATCGACATCAAAGAACTACTGGTGACATAGGCCGACTGTTGAGTCTCCTCCCGTCACCTGTGTCTCAGCCAAAAAGTAGCAGTAAACACATCGCAAAGACTACATCTGACAGCCAACTAGCATAACACTAATCATTATGAATCATTTCTGCTAAAGAGCTCAATGGCTAAAAGTTTTTTGACTTAATATAACCAATTTGTTTTGATCTCACACCTCTTTGACTTTATTTGCTTTTTTTTGCGAACTGAGCTGAACTGCCACTCAGAGGGATTTCACTCACCGACAGTTTAAATATGATGAATTGGCTAAAAAAAGCTCACAAGGGCCGACTAGTTTCAAGGGTGCAGGACACACCACAAAAACTAGGACGCAAGATGGTCACCAACAGCCTGACACTGACCAGCGGCTGTTTATCAACTTGGTGTGTGGCCTTTAGTAGGTTTAGTCTGACTGAAACCGGACTTTTAAAATACACGTAAACATGTTAGTCTGACTGAAATCGTATTTCTTAAAGACGGACTAACACACGCAGATAATGCGATTTGAGTTAAATTACTCCTGCATGTATACAGTTAACAGGACTCAAATTGGCCTAGGCACTCTGCGCATGCTCCACAGTTTCCTCCCTGGGCTTTGACCCAGAAGTCGAAAGCATTAAATGCATAGCAGAAGAAGAAGCAGGTAACAACGTGGCAAAATCTACATCCAGAGATGTGCATGTTTAAACGGACGAAATGTACAGAGCTGTAAAGTTGTCCACCATGGTACCAGTTTGCTGACAGCTAACCGTAGCTAACTCATTTGTTGTTTGTTTGGTCTTTGACATAATAGGTAAACTGGAAAAGGTCCAATACTAACCAGCTGAAAGAGGGCATATCACCACCTATTGTAGCAGAGTTTGACTTACTTCGGTCAATAAATCGATTCCCCATCCATGCTTGTATACTGGGACAAGGACAGGAGTCCAATTAGACAGCCTAGTTGAGCTATAACCGTAGCTCAACTTAACTGTGCATGTACACGTACCAATTATCTTATGTTTTGCTATTTTAGGGTTAATCTACTATTAATTTTGTTCATATGCAACATTAGCTAAACATGTTTTGTGGAGAACATAACACTGAATGCAGCACACTAAAGACACACGTTTTTAAAGGAATAGTTCTAAACTTTGGAAATTTATCTTATTTTGTTTCAGAGTCCAATGCAAAGATTGATATAAAATCCATTTCTGTGTCTCTTCATTTTCTTCACTTTCTCTTTTATTTTTCCCACCCCCCCTTTGCTACATTTTCTGTTCCTCTCTTTTACGCTATTCATTCACTGTCTTTTGTTCAATTTTTTCTCTTTCAATCTGCCACCATTCCTCTCTGTCTTTCTCTCATTTCCCAGTCCACTGAGTTAAATATGGGAAAACCAAACCAATCAGGCCATGACATGGTTATTATTTTTAAGTACTGATTTTTTTTAATTCCCTCTCAGTCTCTCTCTCTCCATCATTACTATTTGTCCTCTTCTTCCCTTCCTCCACCTCTTTTTATTCTCTCTCTTTCAATCTGTATTCTGTCCGTTTGCAAGGATGAAAAATTTCAACACTAAGATTTAAACCCATGAATTAATAAATCATTAACATTTGACCAACATTGTGTGTGTGCACGCTCGCTCATGCATGTGTGCATGTGCCTTTTGGAGGGTTCAGAAAAAAGCCTACTTACCCTGAATAACTAAGACACCATCGATACACACATTCATATGTATGTATGTATTCACTGAGAGTCTCCATTTGACACCCTGACTGAAAAGAGCTTCCATCTATAAAAAAGATTCCTGAATACATGTACTCCTGCACAAACTACATGTATTATGCTAATCATGCTCCAACTGTGCAGAGTTACTCACCTCATCCAGGAAATGAAACACACATGTTAGAACCTCCCTGTTGAGCTCATTTAAAGCGTGCAGCGATCATTTATAATCTGTAATATCGTCATCGGGGGGATGGGGGACTGTAGTTTTTGGACAAATGATGCAGCAACAAAAACGAGACAAAGGCAGGACGAAAATTTGAAGATTTGAAATGGGTTTTTTTTGTTTGTTTGTATTGTCTGCAAACTCATGGCACTTTTCAATAATTTTAAAAGAAAACTCAGACATTAACCTGCAATATTTATTAGGCCACTTGGGGGCAGCAGAAATAAGTTGTAAGTACAACAGTGACATATCATCAGCTTTTAAGATGATATTGTCAACATTAAACAGTTACTTGTTTACAAATCCAGCAGTTACGAAACAACATTATCATTCATTTGGGGTCATTTTTATGTCCACCCGATAAATAAAAGTCCAATATTTTCTCTCTTTGCCACTCTAATTTGGGTCTCTACCAACTCTCTTGAGGGAAATAACTGCCTTTTTAGCTGCTGAATGCTCCACTGTGCTCACCAGCCACTCGCTAGCTGTGTGTTTCTGCTGTTTGGTGCTTAAGGTTTTTTTGCTGAAAACATTTCCCACTGCTGCTAAAAACAACGTTATAAGAGCAGTGAACATGAGTCAAAAAGGTAAAGTTGTGGGCCTGACAGCTAAACAATGAGCTAAAGCTAAGTGGCAAACTGGAAACTAAAGCCAACACAGAAGAGCCAAAAACTGCAGTTCCTCTAATGGCCACTAGAGGCTGGCTCCAAAAGCAAGTCAATCCCCATAGACCCCCGTGTTAAAATGTCCAACTTTAACAGCAGAAACATGTTTACAGCCTGGTACAAAAATCAGTTTCGGTCTCTACAGTTAATTTACCCTTTCATGATAACTGTACAGGGGGTGGATTTTTATATAACTGACCCATTTAAATGCATCTATCAACCAGTGTTATACAAGGTACTGTAAAGTACCTCCTTTGAAGGTAAGTGAATTACTTTATTAGTTGCTATGGAAAGTTACTTACTTTCACATTGGTTCTCTATTGTAATTTGATCAAATGTTATTCTAAAAAATATTGATTATAGCAGCTTTAACCTCGTTCATTATGATTTGGTTTGATAATCTCTTGATGGGTGACAACACCAGGCAATATCATTTAGTTAAGTCAAGTTGCCAGGAAGATAATAGTTGTTAAACTGCTTCATCTGGCTCATTGTTTCCACAAGAAGCGGTCTGAAAGTTCTGTGTCATTTTAAAGTGTCCTCTCTGCCTCTGTATGGAGGGTTTGATCTTCTCCCCTCAGGACAGACATCTAGAGTACCAAAGCTCGAGTCAAACAGGGTGATGGATTCTTTTATCTCTCCTGACATGAAACCTTTAAATGCTCACTATGACTCAGCTAATGATGAATCTTTTATATAAAAATGTGTGGATGATGACAGCGAAGTAACCATCAGTGACCCTGTTGGATAGATTTTATGTATATGTGCACTGTTTTATGTGATCTTGTGTTTCTAATTATGCCTTATGGTTAATATATTGTTATTATAATACTGTTTGTTTTATGCATATTCTTATATATTTGTGGTTTCTATTTTATTAAAAATGTTAATAATACTAATAATAATAATAAAGTATATAACTACAATCTCTTTGTACAACTTATTGGTGTCACTTCTTTCTGCATCAGTCTAATGTTATGTGTTATAAGTTACAATTTCCCATCAAAGATTTCCTCTGTATCGACATCGTCCTCTCTCTGTATTCCCAAGGTTATGTTAGCTGTGATGCCCCCCCTTCAGCCTGCATACACCAGCGTCTGTGACACGGAGAAAGTAAGGACATATACATTTAGATCCCACAGGGATCGCAGTTTCCAACTTGCCCGGTCATTTTCAGGACACTGACAATTAAGCAGTGTACCTACCCTTTAATTAGATATAGGAAGAAATAGTGTCCTCATTAAGGACGTAATTAACTCAATCAATGAACGCTAAAGAGCAACGAAATACCAATTAAGCTTCACATATATGTACAGTACGTGAATGGATAATGTGTGTGTGTGTGAGAGAGAGAGTGTGTTTTTATTATCCTGTGGTCGGACATGTGAGGGTTAACACAGTGAATTAATAAATGTATGGCGGAGAGAGAGGAAACGCCATAGGTAGTATAATTATCTGGAATGACCTGAGTGTCCATGCATGTAGGACATACCTCTCTCTCCCTCTCCCTCTTTCTCTTTCTCTCTTTCTTTAAATCTCTCTCACACATACACACACACACACACACATACACATACACATACACACTTTTTACTCTCTCTCTCATCCTCTCCTCCATCCATCTTCATTGTTCTTCCGGACAGAAACTCCTCAGTAACTCTCTCATCCCTTCACTTGTCCTACTTCACCTCCTCTCTGATTCTTCCTGTACTACCTGAGGCAAACTCACCTCTATCACTCCCTTCATCACACCTCCATCTCTGGGTTTCATTTAAGGACAAAACCTGAAACTTGTAAAGATGAGTTGAGACTGGGATTCAGCCTTGATCTTGAAAACATTAGTCCACAAAAAAACTGTCTGGGAAGAGAGGCATATTAACAAAAGGTTAAAAAACTCATTTGATGAAGAAAAGTTGCCCTTCTCAGTTTAAAGAAGTAATCCAAAGACAAAAACAACACTGTCTGACTTTAAACCTTTGATTTATAAACCCTGAATCAGTGCAGAAAGAAGAAGTCTCACACAAGTCATTTTACTCTTCCTTAAGTAAAATATTCTCTTTCCATTTGTGTAGAGCGGCAGTATTTTCCATTGATTTATTTAAACTTATTTAATTGTAGATTAGCACACAATGCATTTACGCAGCCCCTCCTGGTTACACTATCTCTTGCTCTGTTAATGAGACCACAAATAAGACAAGAATTAGTTAGCTCGCCACCCCACGGCCCTTCTGCCTTGATCCCTAGCCACTGTGGACTGCTTCACCAAGAGGAGAGCAGGCAGCAGCTCTAAAGACAGAGCTTCAGCTCAAATTTGACCAGTGCAAAATCCCCAGCGCCCGGTTTCACAGCTGGCTGGTGGCCAACGGCAGCAGTGCCAGGTCTAAGCTGTGTAACAGCAGCAACAGAAAGTTTGCTGATCCAGCAGGGAGGCAGGGTTGTTCAGTTCCCTGGAGCTGTGGTTTGCATGGATTGTTGTTGCAGCTAACTGGGGGTATGAGCTGCCTCAACTCCCAGCAAGGTGGTCTGTAGTGGAGGGAGTGAAGCAGAAGACTCACTGGGATTTGAGGCTTTACTAACATTAGCTACATAAATGTGAACTCGGTTTACAGAAGGCCAAACTATTGGCAACATTTGCTGATAACTCCCTCCCTCTCTCTGAAATGACCAGTGATTCACCAAAGTCTTCCGTCACGGGTGAGATTTTCTAAAGCTAAAGAAAAAAAAAAACAAGAGGAGGTGCAGAAGTCTAGTTTTCTCTCAGACCACTTGAATTACAATATGCTCAAAGTCTGTGATGGGATTTTTGCCTGGTAACGGCAAAATTAAACTGCCTACTGCAGCTTTAATAATCTCAGATTGGAGGCTACAGATTTTGAAGAGAAAGTCTGAGCTACAAACTGACATGTAGAGTTTTAAAAGCTCATTAGGGAGAGACGGACAAGTTGCCTTATGGATACTGTAGGATATAGAGATGAGATGAGATGAGAGAGATGAGATAGAACTTTATTAATCCCGAAGGAAATTCAGGGAGTCCGCTACGTATACATTCACTCACAAAGACATTCATACAGACACAATAAAACACAAGCACCATAAATAAATATAATGTTAATTAAACCTGTTTCTTGTGAGTCTCCTAACTTTATGGGAAAGTAAACATGTGTTTAAAATAAAGGAAGTGCCCGGGGCCACAGGTGTACTGATCAGTGTGTCAGGACAGGTATGATATAGTCATAATGGGATTGAATCTGTCATCACTGTAATTTCTATTCTACCTCTAAATCCTGCATCTGAATGACTAAATTAGTTCTAAATAATGTTAATTATAAATTTAAAATAGAAATAGGTGGGGTTCAGAGATCAGATCTGGGAAAGATCCTTCTTTCTTTTCCCTCATTTCTCTCGACCTTTTCACTCCATAGGAAGAATGTGCAGCTCTGTAGGAAATTGTCTTGGGAGATTATCAGTGCGTGTGTGTGTGTGTGTGTGTGTGCGTGCGTGCGTGTGTGTGTGTGCGTGCGTGTGTGTGTGTGTGGATTACCAATGTTTGGTATTTATTTCCAGAGCTCCAGAAAGCTCTGTTTGAATTTTTCACAACAGGGGGTCTTGCTTCAATCACATGCCCCCTGTGTGTATGTGCGTGTGTGCATGTATATGTGTGTGCGCGCATGTCTGAGCAGACGTGCATGTGTGTGTATGTGCATGCACGTGCATTTGTGTTCGTGAGTCTCTATGTGAGTCAGTATTTGTCCACTTGCAACATGTGTGTGTCTTTGTACTTTCTTGTGTTTCGGCAGGTTTGTGCATGTGTGTGCGTGTGTAAGTGTGTGTGTACATGTGGGTGTGTGTCGTCCAGGGAACATATAACTGGATTAGCCGTCATGCTTTTATTTCTGTAATGGAAACATCAGCCTCAAAAAGAAAGTAGGGCTGAGGGCAGACAACGAGTGTGTACAAGACATGGGGGGGAGACAGAGAGAAACAGAGAGAGAAAGAGAAGTGCGTATTACGGGAGGAAATTCTCCGTCCAAGATCCTCTTCGGCTTCATGTTTCCTTCATCGCCACATCAAGCTGAAAGCCTCTTGTTGAATACAATGTACTATTTTCCAAACCAGGCCCACACATTTACACGATACAGTATTCCTGTGAATTAAATAAGTAAAAACAAAAAAAAAGAATCTGGGATCTGCACTGAAGCTTTTTCTCACAGTTGAGAGTGCAGGTAGCAGGGGAGCCAGTCAAACACAGATGAAATGGACACACTGGTGCAGTTCAGTGATTTATTGTATCAAAAAGCTTACAGATGGCAAAAGTCAAAACAGCAGTAGGTCCAACAGGCAGGTAGCAGGTAGCAGGTAGATGGCTAATAGCCAAAAGGCACAGGTGATCCTATGGGATCAATACTTCAATGCTACTCATTTGGCATCAGTTCCTTTAAAAAGATATCTATTAGAGCTGCACGACATTGAATTTTTTTTGCCAATATCCAATATGTCCATTTATAACAACTCAATTGACCAATAACTGATATCAATATCAATGTATCCACTTTCTTCCCTACCTTATTTTAGTGATCATCAAGATCCTCTGTCCTGGAATTAACATCATACATGCATACTGTTATCGTTCCGGCCACCAGCAGATGGAGACATGAAATACTATACTTTTCAATGTATGTAATATTAATTCATTATGCAAATTAAGAAAAGCCTGTTGGTTGAGTCTGATTTTTTTAAAAGCTGACATCAGCTGATACCGATGACGTGCCGATATTATTGTGCATTCCTAATATCAATAATGAAATTATAAAAATACAAAATGTGGGTGGCTGCTGCATCATTTCCAAACGCTTTCAGTACTCCAGTACTACAGCACTGTGTAATGTTTGTGCCAAAGCAGCCTTGAGTCTTACATTTATGCTTAACATATACATATTATATTCTGAATTTTCCTTCAGCGATGACGGTGACATGGCGTCATAAATTTGTAAATGTGCATCAGGTATTGGTATTTCCTTTTAGGTCTTGGTCACTTCTATTTATGGGGGGTTGACATGCAGCAAAGGGCCACAGGCTGGAGTCGAACCTGGGCCGCTGCGGCAACAGCCTTGTACATGGGGCGCCTGCTCTACTGCTAAGCCACCGACGCCCCAAAATTGGTCAAACTTGTTGCCATATCAAACTACAGACATTATTAATCATAAATAAACAAGTTTCAACCATAAGATGTGATCAGGTTTTGTCCACTTTTGTGTCTGGATCAACTGCAGACTGACTTGGCTCAGATAGCTGCCATCTTGTATTTACATGGATTAGTGTAATGTGCTCTTACAACAACTAGGTGGCACAAAAATGTGTCCACGAAGGAGGACAACAGGTATAAGTTAAGTAGAATGAAGTACAAGGTCAAGTGTACCCAAAATGTGATGTCCTCATATGAGGACACAGGGTCTCAGGGTCTCAGGGGGATATATGTGTTGAGGATGTACAGTTCGATTGTATGTTTGAATTTTGGTGAGATTTGTGTTTATTTTTTGTTGTATTATTTGTCTTGTGATTTGTGCTTATCATTGTGGTTGTTATTGTTTGTTCTTGTTGTCTGTTTGTCATAAACATATGAATTTAAAAAAGAAGCAGAAGGTAGAAATAAATAACAAAGACAAATGTAATATATCACTTCATGTTTTAGCAAGCAGACACACTAATATGATGAGATGTGTTTGCATGTGTGATTATGTACAGTACAATGAAAAACTCATACAGT
This sequence comes from Epinephelus moara, assembly GCF_006386435.1. Lineage (NCBI taxonomy): Eukaryota > Metazoa > Chordata > Actinopteri > Perciformes > Serranidae > Epinephelus > Epinephelus moara. The sequence goes on from NC_065527.1 coordinate 21,198,733, forward strand.
GACCTATAACAGAGATTGTGTCTGTGTGTGTCAACCGTGTGGGACTTGATGAATGTGTGTGTTGAGAACATCTACAGGTTCGCATGACAGACAACATAACAGAGAGTGACATGACGATGGGGGGTGTAAAAAGAGGTCACTGGACAGTGTGTGTTTTGTCTCAAAGATTAGCAGTGTGTGTGTGTGTGTGTGTGTGTGTGTGTGTGTGTATGTTGGGCATACAGCAGAGGCAGATGTCCGGGGTCCCATGCCATAAGGGAGCATGTGTGTGTGTTGCTGTCTGTTCATGTGTGTGAAGTGATGTGCAGCCAATCAACTCAATATCCTTCCCTTCAGTGGTTTCTGAGGCCGTCAGCGAGCGACTGTCGACATGATTTCAGTTCAGAGATGTCAAAATCCTTGGATCTCACCACACCAGATAACCAAATACAAACAAAGCAATATTATAGTCATAACAGGTATGGATTTATACATTTGTAGAGACAGAGAAATGAACTGGTGGGTCACTCATGTGTCGGCATATACACAGAGCATATTGTCGGAATTAAACTTTTACTGTTGCCAGTCATTTTGGTCAAACACCTACATGGCTACAGAACTAAAGAGCACCAAATTTCTCCTGCAATTAACTCAGAGTCTGAGTCATTCTTGACTTCATGCAGTGATGAAGTTAGTTTTTATTATTATTGTCATTGTTGTTGTCAGAGTTACAGTCAGAATGGCATTATATCCTGTGATTACACAGAGCGGCTGCACCATCTGCTGGTTAATACAGAAAGATACACACACACACACACACACACACACACACACACACACACACACACACTGATGTTTGAGATCTCTTTATTGAAGGCATCATAGTGACAGTGTCACATTCATGTGTAGACAGATATGGTTTAATAAAAGACTGATGATTGTTAGCTGTAAAGAAAATACAGTACATATTTAAACAACATGGTATATATTTTTCCATCTCACATTTATTTCTTGATGATATATTATATGACATTTTTTTCTGCCATTTGATGGCATACAATACTATGACATGTGTTATGATATTTTTACACACACTGTACTATGATATTTCTATGACAATACAATATATTGATATTTTTTATGACATCCGATATTAAGAAATTTTGTATGACAGCTGGCTGACCATCTGACTATGACATTATAATGGCTTACTATTACATGATTTTTCAGTGACATACTTTGACTTTTTATGGCATTTTTTCTATGACATACTATACTATGACTATTATTTTATTACTTTATTACTTTTTATACTATATACCATATTTAATGGCAAACTATACAGTGACATTATTGACATACTATACTATGATATTTTTTGTGGCAAACATTTTTATGACATTTTAATGTATTACTATAATGTATTTTTCATGACACTTTATTTTGAGATTTTAATGGCAATTGTATTGCATGCCATACTATGGCATATTTCATGGCATGCTATGATTATTTTTTTATGACATACTAAAGTATGACTTCTTTTTACGACACACCATACTACATTTTTTTTATGACATACTTTACTATGACATTTTTTGTTTTTGTTTTTTGTTTTTTTGACATGCTATGCTTTTGGCTTTGATTTGTGTCCACCATTTACAGTATAATGACTCCCTAAACCTGCTAATACTCTGGGGGTGAATTAGTCCTGGAATTGTGACCCACAAAGGACATGATCTTGGACTGGGACAATATTTGGGCTTACATATTTATGTTATATATATATATATATATATATATATATATATATATATAGATATATATAAAAGAAAGAAACAGCACAACAGCTCATCCACTTTAAGTTTATGCATACATTATTTATGCCACACCATACACTTTGAGATGAAGCTCACAGATAGTCCAAACAAACTGAAATAAATGAAGCCAGAATACTGTTGGTACAGACCTTCCTCTCTTCCAGGAATGCCCCTCTATAGCTTTCTAATCTCTAGTCCAAGGTGGCTAAAGTGTCTTGAAACTATTCTGAAGGTTAGCCCTCAGGAAAATCATACCTGCATGCTTAACTGCCACCAAGAGGACCATGAGACACTCGTGGTTCTCCTCTGAGCCTCCATCAATAAATTAATTGTTGAATTATTTTAGGGATATTGCTCTCATAGAAAGACCATTAGCTGTAATTCATAAAGCATGGGCAGCCACTGTAGAAGCTTGGGATATCCTTGTTAGTTCTCTTTCATTGCACAAATATAATGTGTCACACATTACACATTTAATTTTGTTTTACTTTCATTTTTTGCAAGGCAATGAGGATATGTACATAATTTTTGTTAAATGCTGTTTGTATATGCAAGAATCCGTGTCTGTAATTTGTGCACAACAATTTTCACGTGATCAAATAGAAAGTTTATCACAAGAAAAAGAAACAGTATCATCATTGTTTTGCACTTTGTGTAATCTTTATTGTTCTTGGACAACTTAGATCCAAAAGACATAAGGAAATACAGTCTGTTCCTGGCATTTTAATTGACTTGTGAAACCGCATTCATAGCCCTTGAGTCAGTGTTTTTGTGGTTAACTCCCACCATGGACAGACTGTCAAGCTCTGTACTGATGATAGTGTGTTGTACAACGTTTTGAGTCAAACAGTAACAGTCAGAAGTTGATGGGCTGTAGCAGAAACCCACAGGGGGAAAAATCCTACATTAAATGTATAAGCTTAGAACTCTATATTTGTGCCTTTAATATTAAAAAGCATTCGTCCATCATTTTTGTAAATTTGTGATTTCCCCGTGCCACTGACTCAGCACTTAATTCTTTTCAAAAGGAGACAATAACAGACTTATTCTGTAACCATTGTCCTTTGTCTTTATATCTTACATTCAGTCCAATAACTTCTCGGAAAGTTCTTTGGTAGAGTTACTTTCCTTCAACTGTAGCCAGTAAAATTACGCAAGTTGGTTGCTTCATCATTTTACATGAAAATGTACACAGCTACTGGGAAGTGTGAAATCATAGAACACCTTGGTGTTCAATGTCAGGCAATGATTTACAACATCTGTCTGTTTCTGTCTGTAGAGTCACTCTTGAGAAGATAATGTTGGCATTATTCGTTTGGACAAAGATGTTCACATACTTTTGGCAGTAAAAAGATTGCCTAACACTAACGCAATAGCTACTTTCTTTTTGAATTTAAAAAAAGGACATTTTAAGGGTCCAGTGTGTAGGAATTAGGGGGATATATTGGCAGAAATGGTATATAATATTCATGACTATGTTTTCATTTGTATATAGTTACCTGAAAATAGGAATCACTGTGTTTTTGTCACCTTAGAATGAGCCCTTTATAGCTCCATACAGAGTGGGTCCTCTTTCAGTGGGTCCACCATTTTGTTTCTACAGTAGCCCAGATCAGACAAACTAAACACTGGCTCTAGATAGGGACCTTCTAGTTTTTGTGATGGCCACTGTAGTTCTCCTACATGCTTGGCACAGCAGTTGGGACAAATTTTCTCTTGGTCAAGGTTAGGAAAAGGGTCGTGGTTTGGGTTAAAATTAATAGATTTCTGTCAGAGAGTGTTGGAGAAAGCCTACAAGGAAAACTTCACACCGAAAAAGTTTCAATTGCTTGCAATCTCAACTAAACGCTAGATGTCACTAAATCGTACACACTAGACCTTCAAGATGTTTTTTGTGCTGCTGATTCCTGCCAGTTTGGGTTTGTTCGGCTCCGTTGTGGGGTCTCCCGGTGTGCTCAGCGTCGTATCTCCTGGACAGCAGTATCTTATCAGGGAGTCCCTCGGCTCTGTCTTTAATACACTGGAGAAATGTGTGCAGTGCGGTGAAGTGTCATGTGCAATTTTTATTAGTCTCTGCAGCTGGTTACAGAGGCAGGTGGGTGACTGCAGGTACTGCGGAGAGAGGTCAAGGTCCAGAAGTTATCACCTGTAACTGCTGAGTCACATTGTTACAGTGGATTTGTTAATGAGAATCTTCATGCACTTTTTCAGTGTAGTAGGACAATTTGCTCATGAAGTTACACTTCATCATGTGAGATTAATGGAATATAAGAATTAAACATTTTGACTTGGATCACACTTGGCTCCACCCAAAATCTGAAAATCTCTAATGTACGTTTGTCACAATTATTTATCTAATCATACCATACCATAACCAGCAAGTGCGATTACTGTTATTTGTAGTAGGCTAGTAGTAATAGCAGCAGTGGTAGTGGCAGATTTGTTAGTTGATTCATGACTTCACAATGAATTTAGTACTTTTTCATTTAATTTTTTAAGACGTATTATATATGACATTTTTTTAAGTTATTTTTTGGGGGCATTTTGGCCTTTCATTGACAGGGCAGGCAAGTGTGGGGGTGGGGAGAGGGAGGGGGGGTGACATGCAGGAGGTGGCCACGGGCTGGAGTTGAACACGGGCCCCTGTGGCAGCAGCCTTGTACATGGGGCGCCTGCTCTATCCACTAACCCACTGATGCCCCAATATATATGACATTTTAAAGGCAAACTATACCATGACATTTTTAATTCTATTTCATTGTATGAGTTTACTACAATTTTGTTTTTATCACGTAATATTCTAACATTTTGCATGGCATACTATTCATGACATTTTTGTCATTTTTTGACATACAATTCTTTTTTGAAAATTTTAAAGGTACTATACCATTACCTTTTTTATGACATTTTGCAAGACATACATAAAAAAAAATTATGGGATACTATGACCTATTGATTGCATTCTATAGTATGACATTTTTATGCCTAACTGTGACCTTTTTGTGGACATTTTCATGGCATAACTTACCATGACTTTTTTCGAAGGCATTCTATACTTTTTTTTTTCTCCTAATTTTATGGCATAGCCTGCTCCATCAAGCATAAGGTTTCTTAAAAGTGGGATGCTAGCTTATCTATGTTTCTGAAACCAGAATATGGTGTTTATGTGGAACATATAACCAGGATACTTATGTGCACGTAAATGCACCCAAACTACAGTGGAGATTAGTAAATTAGAGGTTTTTAATCCATATGGTATGAGCCCCATGTCCCTTTTTGATAAATGTGTGCAGAAGCTAATTATATGGCTAGCTTTTGATATTTTCACCAATACAAAGACCTTTGTATCAATTAACACTGACAAATTAACATTCAATTTTTATTGTATTTTGTTTTTGTTTTCTTTTCTTTTGTTTTTGGCCCCAGCCAACACGGAAAAAAACAAATCTGATCGTCTACATGAAGGCATGTTGAAGAGGCCTTCTCTGTACAGGTGACAAAGAGTTTAATCGTCAGCGCTAGCCACCTCTCAGCCAATCACAATCCAGGTCCAGTGAAGGTGCAGTGGTTTTAAAACAGATAAAAGGTGTGAGCTGAGCTCTGTACAGCTCAATGTCACTGTGAAATACCTTAGCACTGTATAAGCTGCTATCTGCCGATTGTGTTCCTTTTTTCCTTTTTAATTGATCCATTTTTACACAAAAAGTTTTTAAAGTAAAGTTTGAAGATGTTTTTCTCCGGGCTGCTGATTCTTGCCAGTTTGGGTTTGTTCGGTTCCGTTGCGGTGTCTCCCGGTGTGGAGGACGCGTACAGGGCTGTGCTCAGCATTGTGGCTCCTGGACAGCAGTATCTGACCACGGAGTCCCTCGGCTCTGTCTTTAATACACTGGAGAAACGTGTGCAATGCGGCGAAGTGTCGTGTGAAAAGGTAAGTTTTATTAGGTTGTGCAGTCGGTTACAGAGACAGGTGGGTGACTGCGGGTGCTGCGGAGAGAGGTCGAGGTCCAAAACTTATCACCTGTAGCTGCTGATCCGCGGTCACACTGTTGAGGCGGATTTCTTGATATAATTCTTAAAGCTTTTTCTTTACTTTAAACAAACTCTTGTTAAAGGAAATACATAAATTTAATTAAATAAATAAACACCTGGATTAGGCTGCGAATATAAAACAAGTTGCTCAGTGGAGGATTTTTTTTACTGAAATATTTAGTGTATTGTATATGTCGAATTTAACAGTGAGTGGGATTACTATTATTTTTTATCAATAGGCTAGTATTAGTATGACTAAGTTTGACAGTGAATTCAGTCTGGCTACTGTACTGTATGTGGACTTGACTTGTCAGTGATTTTCTGAACATTGCCAATAAAATTTGCTTTACTAGGCTATTTAATGATAAAGTCGAGCTTTCAGTCAGTTTATCAGGGCAAATATTTGATAAAATGGACTTCATAAGATTGCCAAGTCTATGACCTAGGCCTATCTATTATCTCTCTTCCCATTTTGCAATTTTCCAAAATGATTACCAAAGTCTGTTAGACTAGTTCACTTTGTCAGAGTGAATGAAAGTGAAGTCCCTCAACTTCCTGCGTGTTAGCTGCAATCTGCATGAATGGACAGTGCATGGCTGATAAGTATCTGCTGTTCAACAACTCAGATGGCTGCTGGGGAACATGAGGGACAAAAGACGAGATTAAATAAGAACACGCTTAGACTGATTTTGCTGAAGAGAACTGGCATCAAATGAAGCCGTTAAAGTGCAGTGACAAAAACTCATAATGTGAATTGTTAGAGGTGCTACAGAAGGTGATTAAAACGTTCAAGAGGTGCAATAAAATAATAAATCACAGGTGAAGTCTATAATGCTATGACAGATGCCAAGGAGTCCTAGTTTGACCCTGGCTCTTAACCGCTCCATTTTTGTCTGTTTAAAGGAACAGTTCACCCTAATCACAATAATGTGTTTTTTCCACTTACCTCTACTACTGCTATTTATCCATGCAGGCAGATAGTTTGGGTTTTATGTGATGTTCTGAGCCATAAGTCCTCTTCTGCCTCCATTCAAATACAACTGAATAAAATGTAATTTGTCTTCCTCAAAGCAATAAAAAAATAACATATACAAGATACATCAGGAAAAGTTTTCATAAAGACAATATCCTCAGCTCAGTTAGAATGAAAACTGTTCAAAGTGAAGGCCGAGATTCAGATGAACTGATCACCACAAACCAAATTCCATTCCTCAGTATTGTATTGAGGGTGGAGCAAAGATCTTAGAGAGTATGTGAAAGCCTGAAAAAACATATCTATGACTTAATAAAACTAGAGGTCAGTAAAAAGAAAAAAGCTAAATTCTCTGTTTACATTTTACTGATTTTTATTAATGTGTCCTATTTGCACTGAATGTAGTTTTTTCAATGCCACATCCTCTGAACACCACTGGATGGCGACTGTAACACACAAGCTGCAAGAAGTACACTGGCTCTCTGAATTTACTGATACTTTGCATCACATTAGCGACCATCTCACATCCCACTCACTGTTCAACTCGCTTCTTAGGCCAACAACAGCCTGCACATGGCCAATCTTTGTACGTGAAAATCTTGATTATGCTTTGGGGACAATGACATGACTGGACAGCAACCTTGTTTTTGATGTAGCTCTCTTGCTCAAAACCAGGCCAAAGTGTTTAATGAGCTGAAATAGAGAATGATAAAAATATCTCTCAATGTTAAGTCATATCTAAGGCTTGTCCTATTTACTGGAGTGGTGGACAACGTTTCCATTGCATAGGCTAATAACCTAATGGGGTGGTAATGACTGTTCTGGATTGTAAAAACTGTGGGTGTTACCAGATAAACTAAGTTATGGCTTATGAAAAAAAAAAATTGAAAATATAACTGACTGGTGTTTTTCTTTTCTTTGACAAGTGACCACAGTAGGCTATAATGCCCTTGTTTCCACAGTCAGGAATTAATCGCGTCAGTGGACGCAAAAGGTCGTCCATTAGGCTAATTCCTGATAATGGACACCTCATCAGGCATTATCAGTTTATATTTTGTTACTCAATTATCATCTTTCCTCCTGTCTCAGTTTCTGAATCAAGATCAGTAGTTGTCAGCAGATATTGTATACTGATTTATATTGTAGAAAGGCAATACAAGTAGCTGATACAGGCCACAGGTTGCTGTTAATGCAATGTGCATTTTTTTCTAAGTTCATCTAACCGTGTGCTTAATTTAACAATTAAGTCATATGAGATCTGTATGTGTTTTTCTATGTATGCAGTGTGATCTAACAGATGCTGTTCACCAGCTGATCAGCAACTACTCCACCCATGGACAGGATGAAACTGGAAAAGGCAGAAAAAACATAACTATAAGTTCATCTCAATTCACCGCCCTCGCTGCTGGATGCATCCTGTACGTCTCATCTCCTGGTCTGGTCTGCACCTCAGTGAGGCAGGGGAGGTGGGGACAGGAGGCTGAACAATTCGTACATAAAATCACACATCAGGGGCCGCACCAGGACCATGAGCACGACCACGACCACAACCATGACCATGAGCACGACCATGAGCACATAGATGTTCATGAGTTAAAAGTGCTGCTTCAAGAGCTTCAGGAGCACTATGAGCCCTCAGACAAAGAGGTAAACATCATGCTACAATAAGATATTTGTAATAAGACAGCAAATAAGAAAACACAACAATAACACAAAAACTTCTCAAATCTTTTTCTTTTTTTGTCAAATACTGAAGTTTCACCTCGCCAAAACTCAACTTAAACTACTTAAGAAGGAGACATTAGCCAACTCTAAATTGCTTATCACAGATCTATGACAAGGTGTGACCTGAAGATATTGTTTGGCTGGCTCTAGTTTAAAATGTCACCAGCAAAAAAAGGTTGGCAATGAGTGATATAGATTATGCAACGATGCCTCATGCTTTAGGCTACATAAAATTGGCACCATAATTGCCACCAGTAAATCAGTGATGACAATCTTCCTTGCTCTCTGACACAGATTATTCATATGACTTATGTAGTGTATTTTCCCTCCAGGGTATGCTTTACTAAGATTGTAGCAGTTTATCACTCAACATATCTTATCATACAGGGTGATGCCAGCAGTAGACCTACTAGGCTTTGCCCTGTGCACGGCCACATCACCATAGAAGCCATCATCATGAAAAAAAAACGTGCCCTCTTTAAATGTCTGGTACTGCTGTATTGTGAGAAATATAATGCAGACTGAGTTTAAATTCAAATTAGCTCTGGTAAACTGTTTAAGTGTCTTTGTTCTGCTTACTGTAGACAAAGCTATAAAAAGGTGTTTTACTACAGTGCAGACACTGGCTCCATTGTGTATTTTGTGAATAAGGATCAACAAGTTAGCCAAATAACTTTTAAAAAAAGATCTGTAAGAAAGCATTCTTGAGTATTTTCAAATGTTTGGACTCATTTTACCATTTACTTGAATGGACAAAGTGTTTCCAAACTTTTGACTGGTTCTGTACATAACTGAATCACCTTCCCAAACCTGATAATAAATATTCCACAAAATGAAATTGTGTCCAAAGTATTGCGCAATGTATTTAGCTATCTGGCAAACCTTTCAGACAAAAGCAAACTGAGTTGGGGCTGCAACAACTAATCTGCACAAACCATCAGAGACACTTTGTGGTAGCTCAAGGTAACATAAAAAAAATGCTTCTTTTGGCCATGCAACAATCCAAAACATTAAGATATCCCATTCACTCCCAATTTTGTAAAATGTAATTTATGACTGTCCATGTTTCCAAGATTTCCAATAAAAAGAAAATATTTGATCACAAAAAAGATATCCCATTCAGAATCACCTAAAGACAAAAAGAGCATAAGATCCTTCCAGCTGGGAAGCTGGTACTGGGGACTGCTTTTTTGCTTGAAAAATACTTGAAGGTATTATATGTAACTTTTCACATGTAGTAGTCTGTTTTTATTGCCAGCACTTGAGCTGATTGTAATGTAACTTAGAAACTGAGACCTTCCCCAAATATCTTGGTTGTCTATAGAAGCCTGTGGAATGACTTCTAAGTAAAGGACTCGGGATGAATTCTCTGGGAAAATTCAAAGATTGTGGTGAACCTTAACAAAACCAGAAAGGACGGCAGAGGAGATATCACATACCAATGTAACTGGGCTAGAAGGCCACAAAAAGGTCCACAGGCTGAGATCAATGCAAAAATAGACTATTTGTTTAAGACATCTGTGTACAAAAAAAAGGTGCAGAAGTGCAAAAAAAAGATCAAGAGTGAGTAACAACAGCAGCAAACATTTCAGTCCTTGAGCACTGATCATTCAACACATATCTTTTTTTTTCTAGTTTGTTTATTGTACCGACACACCCAAGACAAATTCTTTGTTGCCCCAAGTAGGTGCAGTTTAACAGCAGCCCTTAGACATGAACCTTAACTAAGAAATCCCTTTCTGGCAGAAAGCCCTGTTGTGACTGATGCAGGTGCTCGCACATGGGTATGGAGGATGCTGACTGCAGTTCACTAAACAGCCTCAGAGAGACGTGTCACTAAAGACAAAGATTTTCTGAAAGTTACATACAGAACCTTTAAAGCTCTAAATTGAGTCAGTGAGTAAAACTCTCTTTGATTATGTCCAAACTTCTTCTATTTGTCCCTCCTCTCCTTTATCGCCATGGTACTCAGAGCTGTGTATCAGCCAGCGACATCATGGCAGAGGTTAGCACATCATCACCAGACCAGGGACAGGAAGTGGGTGCAGTTTTGGGCCGAGTTCTGTATCACGCCTTGAAGGGTCACTGCTTCAGCCCCTCCCTCCCTGAGGAGAGCTTCTTCCTGAACTACATCTTGGACCATCTGGGGTCAGAGAATTTCACCATTGAGGGTAAATGTCTTTCAGAAACACAAAAAAACATGGACACAAGGATAGAGCTGCAGGGCGATTCATCATATGAAAACCCAGACCCTACATATTTAAGCATAACCACCTGTACATGCTGTGCATATCTTTCAGAGGTAAATTACTTTAAACAGTTGGCTATATAAATGTTTAGTTGATGAATGAATTCCTTTTTGTTTACCATGATGGTCTTACCAGGCTAGTTTTGCTCAAGTGCAGGTTTTATTTGTGTTCTGTAGATTTGGAGACTCTCATGACGAGTCTGAACCTCGGACCTGACCACGGACATGGACACGAACACCAGGAAGATGAACACGCTGATCACGATCATAGTGGTTTGAGACGGAGGAAGAGAAGCAGCCATGAACATCATGAGGGTCATGAAGAAAATACCACCTGGGATCAGGTATATATACTAACGCAAGGGTTTTTACACCAATATTCAGACAGGTGTGTATGAAAAGGTGATGTGTCAAAGTAACAAATAGCTACAGGTGTTTTCTGATGGATTTCACTTCATGTTAAATTAGCAAATTCTTTGTTTTCATTAAACTTTACAGAAAACTGCACGACTGCACCCCAGTCTTAACATAACAGCAATTTGTGTTTAAATGTTTCACTTTACTTTCTTCCAGGTCTGTTTCTCAGCTGAAGAGCTGGTCCTGATCTACGGTCTTGCAGACAACAGCTCTAGCCTAGGTCGGTCCAACTTGGCCCGGCTCAGCCCTGCGCTCATCCAGCAGATCCTGAGTGGAGTATGTGCAGACATCACAGAACCACCAATATCAGATGGGCTCACCGAGAGTGAGAGTAAGTGTATGTGTTCTGAAAGACTGAGGCAGAGACCTAGGTGGTTAACCAGGCCAGCATGATCATTGGGAATAAACAATTGCAACTCCGGAAGCTGTACAACCAGTCCATAACCAAAAAAGGTAACCTAGGTCTAAAATGACCGCACCATCAGCTGTTGCCATCTGGCAGGAGACCAAAGGTCTCACTAGCCAAGAAAAATGGGTACAAGAGATTGCTTGATGCAGCGTACAACCATGTATGCCCCCAGTAGGCAGTAATTCTACTTGAAAGCTACTTCTGATTCACAAGCCTTTAAGTCAAGGTTTTGTCCACCTTATCATCAGGGCAGAATGACCAGATTTTTATAAAGAATCACTTTACATTTATATCTCATATAAGAAGTCCAGGGAACACTTCCAAAGATGAAGTCTATCTCTGCTTGACATCTTGATATCTGACCTTTACCCCCCTCTTCTATTCTCTCTTTGCCTTACAGGATACATCTATGCAACCATTGCCAATACTTTGATAACACTGACATCCCTGTTTGGCATTGTGGTGCTGCTGTGTACCTCCTGCACCAGTGTGTTCCAGTTGTGTATCCAGTTTTGCATCAGCCTGGCAGTAGGTTCATTGACTGGAGATGCCTTACTGCACCTGATACCCATGGTGAGTGATTTAACAAGTTGTTTTTTTTCACACCTCAAAGCTGAAAGTCTGCCTAAGTTTGAGGACGTTGTGGCTGTATGGTATTCTTCATAATCACTAGGACACCAAGACGTATTATTTTTGTCGTGACATTAACAATCATGGCTTCTTTTCATGCAGCATATACTCATTTTGACTTCTTCTTTTGGTCTGTGTGCAGTTTCTAGGTTTACATGTGCACTCAGACAACACCGGCGACCAGACGCACTCACATGACCATCACCAGGAAGAAACTCCAGACCACATTTACAAGATTTTGGTTATGATTGGGGGGATCTATTACTTTTATCTGATGGAGACGATCTTCTCTCTGATTGCATATAAAGAAAGTCATCACCATCATCAACATCATCATGGGGTAAGAGAAAAAAAATACCATGCTAATACTGATAAACCTGTTAGGAATATAATTTGACACACATAAAGCTTACACACCATTTCTAAACTTTCTAGGTGAAGTTCACAATCTTATACTTGCCTAATATACCACCCTATTCTTTTCACCCTGTGTTTCTCTCTCTTTTTAGGAAGACTCAGAGCCTCACCACTGTGACCATGGGAGGGTTTTAGAGATGTATCAACAGGAGAGGGAAAAAAAAGAGAAGTCACAGTCAGCGCTAAGAGTAGACCTGGTGAGAAACAGACATATATTTAAGGAGTACCTCACCCAGGAAATTATCATTTTTATATCAGTTACCCACCCTGTGCAAGGTTGAATTCTTGAAGAATTATTGCATGCCTCCACAGTAAACAGAATCCAAAAGGAGACAACATTTTTGATGAATTGGAGTACAAGGAGACCATGTTTAACAGCAGCAAAGATATCAAAATATATAGTTTACACAGCGATTTGAAATGTGAGGTTTAGGCAAATGTGCATGCATTTTGCATGTATTCAAGTTCAATTCAAATCAATTGTCAGTGGTCTACATCACAGTGATTCGGTCTATAGTACAAATAAAAGGTGTAAGACCTGTCAACCAAAACTTGTGTTTTAGAAATGATGGAGACACATTACAGCCTCATGGAATCCACTAAATCTCTGTACACAAAGTGTCTCCTGGTGCAAATACTATCTCCTGTTAAAATGACTGTGAGCTGCTTTAGTGTGTGTGAGAAACCCTCAGCTACTTCAGCTAACACTATGTAAAAATTTGAAACTGAAAAGCTGTGTTAAAACACATTTTATGACAATAACAGGACTTGTTACTGAATTTATATTTCAGGTTGACTGTGAAGACAATGATAAACCACTTTCAGAGTCAAAAGGCCGCACCAGACGTGAGTAAAGTTATTTACAATACGAAAACAAGTATGCTATCATTAAATTGTGATAATAGTGCTAAGCATTGTGGCTATTTCACCACTAACTATTACTTTGTCTGCCTCTACAGAACAGCGCCTGCTGCCTTATATGATAACCATTGGTGACGGGATCCACAATTTTGCAGATGGATTAGCGATAGGCGCAGCTTTCTCCCTGTCATGGAAGTCTGGTCTGGCCACATCACTGGCTGTGCTCTGCCATGAACTACCACATGAACTGGGTAAAGAACACACACACCAGTCCAGTTGCCAGAATAAAATGTTGGCATTTTACATCAATGCAAACTACAGATATGTTACATTTGTATGGTTCATACGTATCATGTCAACATTTCTTAAGTGATGTTTGGTGTGACACGTAGGTGAGACAGCTGCCAAGCAGTATACAAGATATAACAGTGCACATACACAGGTAGCAGCAATAAGATGACTGATGGATAGATAGAAGCAGCTCAAACTCTGAGTGTAATGGACGTGAGGTATCTGCAATTAAATGCTTGGCATTCCTGAGTACAGCACTGACAGATATGCTGCGGTTGTTTCTGTGACTTGCCAGTCACCTTCCCTGCAATATAAACAATCTCAGAGTGTTTGTTTTTGTTCACTGCACTCATGTTGGCATGCTATGTTGTTTTGTTGTTGTTAACGCAAAAGCCTCTCAGATTCCTGACTAAACACTATTACTAGGTACAAACATGTACAGACTAATATTCCACTTTTATTCCAAATATGGCAATATTCTGATTGATACCAGATATGTAAACAGCACAATCCGTTTGGGTGTTCCATGTTAGGCCTTTTTCTGAATTAAACATTTTCCACTTTTTCTACAGGCTGGTTATTGAGTGTGACAGGGAGGATGTAACTGGTTCCTCTTGGTTTTGTTTGTATTATAAGTTCTTTTTTTCAGTCACATTCATTTCTAGTTTTCTTACCAGACACCAGTCCTGAAGTACAGTGACCTGGCTGAAGTGAGCCTCTTCATGCACTGCATTGTCTTTCAGGAGAAGGCTAACAAGAGCCACATCATCTGCATATTTGAACAGCTTGCCAATACTTCTGTAAACGGCTATTTCATTTGTGTAAATGGAAAACAGCAGTGGTGACAGCACACAGCCTTGTGGCGCCCCAGTATTTAAAACAAGGTCTTTTGAGTAGAAAACTACTACTACTACTGAGGACAGTCAGTTAGAAAGCTTCTAATACAATACACAGAAACATTAAGTTTCAACATACAGTATCCGCTACGTATGAAAAGTACAAATGTAACCTATCTGTGGTTTGCAGAAAAGTACAATGCCAACTTTTATTCTGACATTGTGTTATACACACATGCAAAGTAAGGCAGTATCTGGTTTGATCATTTTTCACCAAAGATTTCATAACATCAACTTGTTGCTCTTGTTTCCCTCCAGGTGATTTTGCCATTTTGCTCCACAGTGGTATGTCTGTCCGCAAGGCGTTGCTTTTAAATATTGGCAGTGCCATGACCTCATTTATCGGTCTGTACATCGCTCTGTCTGTGGCCACTGACCTTGCCACCAAACAGTGGATAGCTGCCATTACTGCAGGGCTCTTCTTGTATGTGGGTCTGGCTGATATGGTGAGTATTTGTGTTCATGGACCTATTTACCAGACAACTGTAGCTGGCATACAAATAAGAACCTCTATCTCTTCTCTTTCTCCTTCCAGCTCCCCACTATGGTCCACATCAGCAACAAGAGTCCCTGGAAGATGTTTTTTCTGCAGAACATCGGCCTTCTGAGCGGGTGGGGTATTCTGTTGTTGATGTCACTTTATGAGGAGAGAATCAACTTTTAAAATATGGACAGTCAAGACTCACTTAAGTCTATTGGTTTAACCTATGCAGATTGTAAAATCTTTGAATGACATTCTCAGTAACATGATTGGGTGTGTAAGGTTGGTCGAGCGGTGAAGGCAAAAGGAAGAGGACTTTAAACTGTTCAACAGTCCAATTTTTTTATTTCCCTTTTTTTTCCAGCAGTGGGTTAGGTGCAGCAATATGTACAGTGCAGTTCAGCTGGCCAAAACTGAAGAAAAACTAAAACAAAAATCAACTCTGCACCGGGCTATGCCCCCTTTAAGTTTGGGCCCCTGGCAGTAACAGCCGCTGTGGCCGGCTTGCTAGACAGATCTCAGAAACTCGAGAGAAGCTTCCAACTCCTGCATATATAGACAGTAGCTCCTCCTACACATGGGAAATACAATTAATAAATCAATCAACAATCAGCAGTGATTAATTCATACTCTTCAGACTACTTTTTATAAGCCAACAGTGAAAAACATTGCTACACACTCCAAAAGAGTAAAAATGTTCCTAAACTGCTCAAAATCAACACTTGCACAAATATCTCCCCAAAACTCCCCCTCATCCATACTACACTTGGCACATTCCCCCAGGAACTTGACTATAAAAGGAATCCAAATGGGCGGGGTCTGGTTTGGCAGTTCCTGAGTCCAAACCAGAGGTTGGCCAAGTGCAGTCTAGAGGAGAGGTGAGACACACAAAAGAATTAGTCAAATAAAGAGATTTAAAACCACAATATTGTCAGACTTTTCTTCCTGACTTCATGTAAATGTGCCTGTGACACTGAAGCACCAAAACAACTACACACCTACAACTACCAGGTTTCAACCTTAATTGTGCTAATTACCAACCCCAGACACCTGCCGGCTAGATGGTGTGTGAAAGTGCCTGGAGGTGGACAAGCATTGTGTGTGTTTGTCTTTTACCATTAGAGGTCACAGGGCATCCCCGTGACAGGGTGTTTATGGGCTTACTCATAAATAGCCACGATAAGACCCCTGGAGTAAAAAGCCTTAACGAGAAAATTCACCATCTTTTATGTTGATGTCCAATCAGTGTTGATGGTAAATATAGTTAACAGATGCAATTAATTTCTCACTGAGTGCTTTATTGACCAAGAAGGCACAGTTCTCCTGCTGTGCAGTTCTCGCAGAGCCGTACTGGCAGTGCCTATGTGTCCAGTGATGCATTGCACGTGAACTTCTGACACCCCTCAAAACCAAAACATAGCATTAGCTGACAAAAATACTCACTCAACGGTCATCTGACCCCTCGTCACTGCTAGTGTTGTTCGCCTTTTCTTGTTGAACTTCGAGAACCTGAAAGAAGGTTTCCTGCACTCCTCTGTCGAAGTGAGGAATAAAACTTTCATGGTTTCACTTTCACTAGTAGTGCACACATGGGCTCTCTCAGGGCTCTACTGGTGTCAGTGATAGCATCCAACAAAAACTGCCCATGCTGAAATTCATTGCAGCAGAATTATTCAGTTCTGTTTAGTATCAAAGGGCAATTTGAGCAAAGGCAAAACCAGTTGTGTTTTCTCTTGGGAGCTCAGGTTCTTCAGGGTCCCCATCAGCCATTTTCTTTTGCATGGTAGCCACAGCCTTGGCAGTCTCCATGACATTTCTTCTGCCGTAGACTCTGGCTCGAATAAATACAGATAAACCACTGTTAAGAAAAATACTGTAAAATGTATCCTCATATTGTATCCTTGTCTGAGGGCACATATCCTGGCTACCCAGAGGTGGAAAATCAGCCTGTAGTTTTGTCTTGCCTCCCAACTACGCCACTGTTGCATGATGACGGTGCTAGATGTTAGAAGAGCAACAGCTGCAAACTTTTGCTTTTGCGGTCAATATAGTACACACAGGAATTCATTGATTATATCGATGACATTTACCACCAACACAGATTGGACATTCACAAAGAAGGTGACCATTTTTTTTGCTTGAAGTGGCCAGATGGTCTTTGTTACCATTACCAAAAGATTAACTCTTACAGATCCTGTAAAATTCACTAAAATTCACCTAAACAAGGCATACCTAATGTAAATTAGTTAGTAGTTAGGTATATAAGTTACACCACATTGGAATAAAAGGGTTTTTTTTAATCTTAACCTGAATATTTTCTTGTAAAAAGATGCTGTAGTTGACTAGAACTGGGAGACACAACTGGGCCATATCATGAAGCCTCACCTAGTCCAAAGTCAAAGTAGATAACAGTATCAAGAAAATAAATATTTTACTTGTTTTTCTAAAGTCCAGGTGCTTTTCAAAAGAAAAAGGTAAAACAATGAACTGAATGTGTTAATATGAGTAAAAAACAAGTCAACAAAGACAGAAATTTCTATTTAGGAGCTCACTGTATGTAAAAACAGTTTAGTGAACCTGAATTGATGAGAAAGACTTTTTTCCCTTAGGACAAGATAAGAGCAGGTATTTATCATTTCTGTACACTGATAACAGTCTATGGTCCCTGTGAGGACTTCAAACCTCCTGTGGAAGTTCAGAGTGTCATTGACTACAATACCAATAAGCCATTTGGTCAATCAATCACTGGCTACTGATTGACTGTAAGCCCCAGAAATGTGAGTGATGCACCTTCCTTCAATACAGGCCCTCACTGGCTAACAAGGCCTGAGCAACAGCATTGAAAGCTCCTGTTGGCTCAAGTGAGGTGTCAATGAAAAGGTCAGGAGTTCGCCTCCATTTTGACAGAAAGCAGTCTAAATATTTACATGCGAAAGGACGAAATTATGGATAATATGTAGAGAAATATGGAAGTTTAAAGCAATGCAATGCCAGTTTGTGGATATTTATAGATGTAATAATGTTTGGACTAAATATTTTTGCTGGATTTAGATCATCTGGGCCTTTGGGACTGTGTGAGAACTGTATGAGGGCTGTTTTATTAGGATAATATCAATCTGTGGATTAACATAATGCTTATAGGTGAGTGATAACTGTTTGTTTTTTGTCTGACAGAAGTGTTTATTAAACCTGCTGTGGTGGTTGAATCTTAAAATGGCCTACATCACATCAATGGAACCACAAGGAGTGTAGTTTTCAAAGAATAGGTCGTATGAGTAAACCATTTAAATGCCAGCAAATACAGCAGTTGTTTACATATCATAATCACAGAATAAAACCTCAAGAAGACCCACAGACGGGTCGTCAGTTTTCTTTTTTTTTTAAGATTATTTTTGTAGGCTTTTTGCCTTTAATGACAGGACAGAGAGTGAAATGGGGAGACAGAGAGAGAGTGGGGACTGACCATCCACTACGCTACCGATGCCCCAGGGCTGTCAGTTTTCTATGAAACAACTGACTAGTTGTTAGACTGTGGACCCTGTATAATTTAATCAAGACGGTTGGTTGCCATCTTATAGGTACACCCATGGTGGTGGGCAAAATATTAGAAACACCTTCGAAATCACTAACACACCAAGCAGGGTGTTGAAAAAATACTTTTCTACAGTCTCAACAAAAACTGAATGTAAGTTTTATAAACGGTAGGATTCATTACAGGACTTCAGGATAGGGTGATCTCCATTGGATTTAGCTAGGAGTACCTGTTAAACTGGAATCTCAGTGTAAATATCTGTGTTTTTTAAAATAAAACAAATGTATGAATAATATCTTGTTAAAAATATTAGTTAATTTACCTTCATTATGCTTTTAAAGCTGAGATTGGTTATTGTTTCTGGCAGTAAAAATGTCAGTTCATATTTTTTTTTTTTATTCATACGCATGAAAATGACTTTAAAATTCAGAATACACGTTGTTTTGCTCTTGAATTTCCCACTAGATTCACAAGTATTAAATGGAATACAACTTTGTACAGTTACTTTTTGTTTTTATTCAAAGTGTCTGTTGATGAGAAACGTACACAAATATATACATTTTTAAGAGAAAAAGCTGTAGAGTTTGACTTTATAGTATTTGCTAAACTATAAAACCCAACTTACCAATTATGATGAAGGTAAATGTATAAAAATGTTAATATATTTTGGTATATACAGTATGGCACACATTATGTTTTATATTCTGCCTTGTTTGGAAAATTAAAACTCTTTCAAACCCATTATTTACTCATTTCTGTGAGACCTGTCAATTTGGGAATGACAGCAGGTGCTAAAAGTGACTTTTTAGCAGTGGGTTTAATCTATATTCCTTCTGTTTGCATTTGATCACAGATACTGTACATTTATTACATCTGTTGGATTTCTAATCTTTGTATGAATAAAGTGAGAGGTGTAATGGAAACTGGACTTTCTCTTTATCTGCCTTGTCTAATCTCTATTTACAGGTTACATTTTGTCAGCAACAGAGGCTGCTCAGAACTTATCACACAAAGACATAATATGTACTTATACAATATGTTGTATGTGTAACCACGAGCATTACCTGCAGTGATGGGAGAAGTACTCAGATCTTTTACCACAGTGTATAAATACCATAGACTTTAAAGATAATGGAGGTAGTTGACATGATGTCACCCATTGGTTTGTAGACTCCGGTTTGAGTTCGTCATTTTGGTTTGTTGGAGCCATAAGTGACCATATTAGAGCAAGAGGGTAAATGGGTGAGTTATATAGAAATTCACCCCTGTACTGTTGTCATTGAAAAATTAGCTGTAGAGACCAAAACCATTTTTGTACCAGGCTGTAAACATCTTTATTTCTGCTGTAAAGTTGGGCATTTTAACATACGGGTCTATGGGGATTGACTGGCTTCCGGAGGAAGCCTCAAGCAGCTGTTAAAAAAACTGTGGTTTTTGGCACTTCCATGGTCGCTTCATTTTCAGCCTTGGAGGTTGATAAATACTCTACTGCAAGTAAAGATCCTGCATTCAAAATCATACACCAGTATAAGTACAAAAGTATTAGCATCAAAATATACTTATAAGTTCTCATTATACAGGATGGCCAATTTCAGAATGATATATACCACGATTATATTATTGAATTATAATTATTGAGTGGCTGGGGAAAGGACTGTCTGGGCCTCTTTGCTGAGGCTGCTGCCCCCACAACCTGGACCCGGATAAGCGGAGGACGACGAGTACGAGTACGAGTACGAGAGTATAATTATCGATGCCTTAATGTGTTCATTACATTAATGATTCTGCTGGTAATGGTGGAGCTTATTATCGGCGGACAAGCCTTATGCTGATAAATAGTACCACAGAGCAAAACAAAAACATATGAATGGTTGGAGCTTCACAGCATCAGCTGTACAAATATGCCTTGGATGAAATCATAGCCCGCACTGCCACTTCAAAACTTATAGGCCATCTTGTGAAAGACTTCCATCCCCTTTAAAAACAGGTGGAAGATCAATTCTCAGGGCACTGGAGAGACGATGGGGGCTAAAGAAGCAGCACCAGCCATTGTAACATCCACTGACCTCTGTTGTGTGGATGCAGACTGCAGCTCATGCACAGTTTCGCTTTCACCACCACAACGTAAAGGGAAAAAATGTCAGGGTCAGAGGTCACAAAAAGCATGACAAAAGAATGCAAAAATTCTTAACATCTCCAAACGAGTAAGAGTTTTCAGTTCATCAGCTATTCTCAAGGAGTGAAAAGAAAGTCCAGGTAGCACAAAAGTGACGATAGCCACAGCTGGGGAATAAAACTCTCCTAATGCACAAAACCACCAAAAGAACACTACACTGCCAACAGGAAAATGTGAGGAAAACCACAGAGGTAGATTCAGCAGATTATTAAAGTCAATGATGACAGTGTTTAACACGTAAATATGTATGCAAATATATGATCAACCTCTCGTCTGAACCTTACAATAATAATACACAATTTTATTCATTTATTCATTTTCTGTAACCGCTTATCCTGTTGGGGATCGCGGTGATTTCCCTAAAGTCAATAAAAACAATCCATAATTTTGAAATTACAACTTGTTTTCAAAGTTTTTTTATGAGCTCCAGGAATAATGTCACTTACTTCCTCAATAAAAAAAACTTGATTATCACGCTGGTGGACACCTGCAGATTTAAGAGAGACAATGAAAATACAAGGGGAAGACAGAGACTTCTTGACTGTGTGCTGTAACTGTGGAAAGCTGGATGGGTAATTTTACAATTACACAAGGTTTATTTTGCAATGACGAAGAAATCTGCATTAAAGTGAGTGTTTCTGTGAGTGACTGCTGGGAAGATGAATAGTTGACATCAGAGTTCAAGTGTTTGAATGTTCAGCTGTGGAGGGAGGGGAGCAAGACAACAGCATGTGACTGGTTATACTGGTCATATTCTAGATTTAGATGTCTGTATCTGAGGTCACCATCAAGAATGTGACTTTTTCCTGTCGCACTACCAGCAAGTTAAAGTTTTATTTTGTCCCGTGCTTTTTTTATGACTCTGCAAAACCAATAACATTCCCATCATCCTCAGCTGTGGTTTGTCTTCGCTGCCAAGTAGCAAACATTAACATGCTAACACACTTAACTAGCATTTAGCTCAAATCACAGCAGCGCATGAGTACAGCCCAGATTTCTACCCTTGTTTTAATCTTATATGATTAAGTTAATCCCCCTGTATCACATGACACGAGGACACATTGTCATGTTTAAGATGTGACTAATAAAACTAAGTTAGTAATGGCCAAAGTCCAATTACATTCAGTTCCAGGGTATTATGTGTGCTGGCTCAGTGTCATGACTTGACATCTGAATAAAGTAGAGCCATTGTTAATGCTATCAATAACACCAGTGTTTTACTTCAAGTATAAATATCTGCTGTGATGAGTTGACGGGAAAGATAAGTAACTCTGCGTCAACAGACCCACCTCCATATGTCTGTTACTTAAGAAACATTCCTTGGGAGTGGCTGTTGATTTCACATTAATCATTGTCACTAACCTGACCTTACATCACACCAATGCCACACGGTAAACTTACTTGTTTGAACATTTACAGAGTGAACTGAACTGCCATTGTCATTATCACCTTTTACGGAGGATAAAAAACAAAACTTTCTTCTTCATGTGTAAACTGTAAATATGACTAAGTTGGGTAAAATCAGTTTAACATATACACCAAAGAAAGTTAAAGAAAGATGGGTAAAAGGAAGAGCCACGTACCTTTATAACAAATGATTACTGTATGATACTGATGAAAGGGGCTACCATCTCACACACACACACACACACACACACACACACACACTCACTAACTCACAACATAGATAAGAAGGTGGGGTGGTGGCCATTACAGCAGTGTTAGATACAGAACAAAACACAGATAAAGGCAAGTTAATTCATTAAATATTCAGTGAAACATCTTACTACGCTGGCCCTATCTGGAGCAACTGTTCGTCTGTCCGTTCTGGGCTACTGTAGGAACATGGCAATGCAACATAGCCATCTCCATAAATGAAAACCCACTTTCTATGTCGATTTAACTGGCTCACTCTAAGCTAACGAAAACATGCCAATTCTTATTTTCAGGTCATAATACACTAAAGAAAACATACTTATTATACTATTAATCCATATCTGACAATATGTCCGACTAAATCCTACACATTGGACCTTTAATATTCAACGTGTCCCAGGTCAGAAGTCTTTAAGAGAACTGTTTTTCTTCTCCTGAGATCAGCCACTATGTGTTTGTGTTTGACTGCATTCACGTCACCCAAACCACTTCTGCTCGCAGCACAAGTTGGAAAACCTGCATTTTAAATGGCTGACTGGATAGACAAACACAGTCATGTCAAGAGCTCAATCTATTTGTGGCACTGACTGAATTTGTTTTTGCAAAATGTAGCTACACTTGAGCTTTAGATTTAGGTTACTTGGTGCAGTGGTGTTTCAAGATTCATGTAACATAATCTAACATATGGTAATGTTAGGATATGGCTAGCTAGCTTTGGATAACAATGTGCCATGGCAAATAAGGTTCCACCCTTATTGGTTTTTATGTCTCATCATATTTGGGAGGGAGAAAGGCCATTGATTTAAATGGCAGGGAAGAAAATACAATGTTGTTTTATGTAAAAAGGCTACAATTTTATTTTTTCACCTCTAATTTCTGGTACCAGCCCATAGTAACGTTATTCTCATGCATTCCCCTGCTCTCAGTTTCTCTCAAGTCCCCCCTTGTCCCTTCACCTCTGCTAAGAGACTACTGCTGCGGGAGTGTGAGCACCACACCTGGGATGGTTGGTGAAAGTCCATCCGCTCCATACACATAATAACAGGGCATCACATGTTACTTAAAGGTTATTCATTACTTTAATGACAGTCAAGCATTTTCAGTGCTGGCAAGAGTTTGTTGGGACAGTGTTGGATGTTAGCCACTGCTGTTGTTTACCAGTGGTAACTGGACAAATGTTGAACTAAATATCTGCCGGGATCCAGCAGCTTTGGAGACAGTCCCCTCCCTTCCTTAACAGGTATTGCTTACTATTCAAGAGGTTAAGCGAAACTCTGTCAGCTGACTCTGGGTGCTTGTCATCAAACTCAGGCATTTTTGTCTGTTTTTCTTCCACACTAACTGGCAGCTACTAAGAAACTTGATCACTGACAATTGTGAATGATACTTTCCAGGTCTTCCTTCTTTGAAATTTCAACTGGAACACGTTGGCTCACAAGCCTTATTAGAAGCAGTAACCAAATGTCAGACACTGTACACAGAGATAAACAAAACTTTGATTTTGGACCCGTGTATCAACATTTTTAAAATGATTAAATAACAATCCAAATTTTTTGGATTGGAGAAACAAGAAATTAAAACTTTATTTAAAAAAACCTACTTAACAGGTAGCCAGTGCAGCATTGCAAGGGTGGGAGTTATATGGTCTTGTCTCTTTGATTTAGGTAAAAGTTTGGCTGAGCCCTGAAGTAAGCCAGACGTGACAAAATAAAAGCATGAATGACTTTTTCAAGACCCACTTACGATAGAGAAGGTTTTACTTGCGCAATATTTCTAATTTGATGAAAAGCATTGGATTGCATTGCACAACCTCAGAGCTCAGAGTCAAAGATGACACCAAAATTGCGAGCAGAATGTTCAAAAAAAGGACCTCAGATTTGGACTCACTGAGCTGGAGGAAGTTTTGTGACATCCGGCATTTAATATCTGAGAGACAAGCCATAATATGAGATTTATCACAGGCTTATCTAACAGAAGCTTTGGCCTGTTCCACTCAATACAATATAATGTTTGCTTTCATAAGTACAAGTGTTTCACGTTTATGGGTAAACAGTGACATAGCTACTATGGAATAATAAAGTGTAGGAAGATGCAGTACTCTTCTATTTTTACTTCCTCATATCAGTTCACTTCTAGGTCAGGACTTTTATTTCCTCTGAGGTCTTACTCCATGTACTGACCAAACCCACTAAAACAAGATAAGAGCTTTTCATCTACGCGACACAAATCATCTCGTTCCCAGGGGACGTATTTTAAATAAATATCAATGCAAGATCAAGCTAGAAAAATAGAAACATTTTATTTTTAATTACAGTCTACAAACAAAAACGTATATTTATACTATGAACATGTATATAAAAAAACTTTACATTATAGAAAACATTGTAGATTAAATAATTCAACATGATGGAATAAAAGTGATACGAGAAACAAACGTATGTGTTTTTGGCCAAATCCATCACAACCACACCTCAGGAGTATGAGTGTCAGTGAAAGGTGCAGACCTGTGTACGTCAAGGCCGCTGGATGTGCACGCACATTCGGCCGCTCACTTGAAGCGAATGATTTCCTGAGTGGCCAGTTTGATGAGCTGGTTGAAGTCAAACTGGATGTACTTCCTCCAGTAGCGTCTGTCCCTGCCGTACGTTTGAGCAGGATAACAAGGACTTCCTGAAACAGATTAGATTTCCCTTTTAGTATATGCAAGTCCATAAATCAAGCACATATGCTGATCCAAGGCTGGTGAATTTATGCACTTAATGCCAGTTTATTGACGTCCTAATGTAGCTGTCTGAAGCCCTGTGAAAACTTTACAGTGGTTACTTATCTTTATATATCATTTACTTATTCAGTCTCTCTTTAAAATTCGGATCAGACTAATTTGGAGCGACGTCTGAGTGCCGCTTGGGCTGAGACGGACAGTATTTTGTGGTGGCGCGTCATTGCATCTTGCCGGTTAAGGGGCTAAAATTAGCGTTGTCATACAGGTGTTGCGTTTCCGTCAATGCCAATTAGAGCTGGAGTTGATAAATACCCATAACTACTGCAGAGACATTTGACTCGGGTGGGAATGGTGTTTGTAATCTTAAAGCCAGATGTTAACAGGCATTTGTGGGTGTTTTGTGCAGTGGTCTACGATAAATCAATAAAGTTCTGAACTGATAGCCAACATTGTCTGTGGTATCAAGACAGAGACACATGATTTGCGTCTGCTGAATGGCAGAGAAATCTGGTTCAGGGCTTCGGTTAGTGCTGTTAATTAGATTTTAGATATCTCTTCAGACACAGATTAAATTAGGACACTTGCAAACTGCTGGCAGACTCACTGGGGCCACCAGGGTAACTTCAAACTTGTTTTTAATTTGCAAATATCTGGACACATCCAATGACAGACAACATAAGAATAAGAAGAGACAAAACTTTTGAAATAATGAAAACAGAGTTGGAGTGAGCTTCAGATTTACTTGACAGCTGAGATAAAAGTTTGTGAAGATGTGACCACACTTGTACAAGATAACTGAACATCAGAGAAGACGACATCATAACCATATTAACAGAGGAGAGTTGAGACAGTTTGAAAGAAGACCAGGTGATTTTTTTGGTGCTTGGGATCAAAGTTAAATGTGTAATTTTGTCATGTATGTAAACTGAGATGATTTTCAAAACTGAACAGGATGTTTTTTATATCCTGCTATTTGAGCCCAGCTGTAGTGAGGTTAAACACTACCAAGCTGACATTATATCCACTGATCCTATGACTCCCTCTAGAGGTTAAGAGTCCTTTTGGTCATTTCCACTGGATAACTTTGTAGTGGAGGCAGTGAATTATTAAAGTAGACTTGTGTCATTAGAATAAAGCTATTTATTGGTCACATGCTGTAGGAAAGTTAAACCTTTGTAGTGGCATCTGTGATCATCTAACTAATATACTTGTGTGTTTTTCAGGGGCTTCATCAGAAGCGTGTGTGTGCTCACCTATGCCGTGCAAGATTCTTGCAACAGCTCTTCCAGAAAACTTCTCGTCACTTCGGTTAGAAAGAAAACTTCTGATGTCAGCTCTGATCTGATTCTCCCAGTCTAACAACTGCAAACACACAAACACACCCACAAGTTAACGACAATATCCAGACACAAACTCGGCTGATGACTCCTGATGTCCACACCTCAGCGCTCATTTATGAAACAAAAGTACGACAGAAAACTGGGCGTCAGCATTAATTTCATTATGTCTCTCCATGTTGTACACACTAAGGGCGAGGCCTCTAAGCAAAGAGTATATGGGGGCAGAATATATAAATGACGACTGTTTTCAGCCGCCACATTTATCAACGTCTGATCATTCCAACGCGGTCACTGGCGAAATAAGAACGTTTCATGAATCACACACAAACCCTATCATAAGATGATTTGCTTGGCTCTGCACTGGTTTGATAGATGGACTGATAAAAGAGGGCCCTTGTGTTTTACCTTATATTTGTCGAGCTCCTCAATGTCTAGTGGCACGAGTGTGTGGCCTCGGTCTCGCCTCTTGTCAAAGTATTCAGAGAGAAGGTCTTTCAGCTGCAAACTGCGACTCTCATCCAGATCATCGAGACAGGATAATGCACTCTGGAATGCAACACTGCGACATAATGTACACACAGTTACACACAGACACAATGTAAAGTAGACAAGCATATAGACAGACAGAGGACAACACACGCAAACAGTTGCACAAGGAGCAGACGCCAAATTAGGAGAAGCAAAATTACCATTTTATAGAACTGATTCTTTGACTGTTGAGTGCTTAAAGGGGAACAACACACAAATTAAGAATTCTAATATGTTACTTCCATGGCCTAAGTAAATTCTATAAATATGTTTGAGCATGAGCTACTCTCTCTCTAAGTCAGAAACTGGAGAAGTAGGTCTCAAATTTATGATGCCTAGGGTATAAAGTCTGGAGCTGCTTCATAGTCAGTGAATGGTACACTGATTTTCTGAACCAACATTACGTTTGTTTTCTTTTTTATACCCAAATGAGTTTTACTCTATTGAAGTGTTCTCAGTTCTGAAACTGAAAATGTACCCAAACATTCCCCTGGGTGCTCTCTGTGTTATCTGTAACATCTTTCACAATTTACTTCTAGGGAGCTGCTTCAGACTTTATAATTGACAACATCACAAATTTGAGCTTTAGCACTGTGGCTGTTGGATTTGGGAGAGTCGTTCATGCTTACTAATGTTTTTGGACTGTCTCAGACCATAGGAATAACATGTACAGTGCAAAGTTTGAAAATCTGCGTAGTTCCCTTAACAGACATTTTGCAGGACTCTATTTTCTCTACTGGCTTTTAAAAAGTTTAAAGGAGTGGACGATTTTACCGGATACAGGTATGGTGATTGACAATATTTCATAACAACCTTTATAAACAAGTATTAGCTATTTGCAATCCTCCAGTAACAAATAACATGTATTCATCATGACAGATTGGCTTTACAGAACCACGTCAGTCACCAGGATTTTAATTTTTTTTATTTTATTTTATTGTCATTTTTTATTGTCATTTATTCCGGTATTTGTTGGTATTGTTGCAACCAGTCAAAGGCAAATAATCCTACAAGGAAGACGGATAACAATTTATTTGTCAGCTTAGGGCTGGGCGACAAAATTATCTTGAACTGATTTCAAAAATGTGACGTCTTTGGCCACTCTTTGGCTGGCTTCTCGCAATCCACAACAGGTTTGTTTTACACAATTCTCTGAACCCTAAGGAACCACCTGGTTACTTCAGGCCTCAGTCAGTATCAGGATACTCTTCAAACTGGCAGCATCATTAAATTCAATATGTACTGATAAATACTGACTTTGATCAATATGGAAAAAAATATCAGCCCTATTCAGCAGTCTACAAATACATTTTAAGGCTGTGACAAAAAAAACATTTGTCAGTTTTCAAAATACATTTACCTGGAGGGTAAAAATGCTTTATTATGTGTGGGTGTGTGTGTGCGCACCTTTTGAAGGCCTTAAAGCAGGCAGTCAGCTGGTACAGCTGTGTTCTCTCTTGGTTCTGCACTCGATTATGGAGGAACTGACAAACTCTGTCCATCTCCTCATCGCTGAGGTCGCCAAAGGAACGGAAGTAGAAAGATATGGAGGAGAATTCAACGTGGACACCGCTACGTCCCCCAACTGAAAAACAAATATTTATACCAGTGAAGACAGGCTGCAATACAAGCAAAGAAGGTGTTTTTTTTAAAACCATTGGTATCAGAATTGGCCCTGAAAAGAAAAACACTGATCCCTGGTGTGTACACATACCAGTGCTCCACTGCAGCTGTCTGAGTCCTCTCTTCACAAGAGGAAGCTGCCATCCCATAGTGTCCGCAACCTCCACAACATCAAACTCCAGCTGATCACACGTCTCCACCCGTTCACCTGCCATCCGCCTCCTGGCTAACACCACAGCAACTGGAGGGCAACTATAAAATAAAACAACTGATTAAATGTGCGCAGTGTATGTTCGACATTTCAAATATCTATGAAAACATTGCTGAACTTGTCCATATCTCTGTGTAAACATGAGTCTATCCTACAGAATGACAGATGTTTCATACATTTTGGTGAGTTTCTGGAGCTGTCTCGGTCCACTATAGCAGCTGACTTTGCACACAGACAGCGTCGGGTGCAGGAGTTCAACAAAGCGCTGGGGGTGCAGCTCCAGATAGCAGAGCAGCGTTTCCACACCTGAAATACACGCAAAGACAGACAGAAAAATTTCAACAATTAAACATTTTGCTTGTTTTTTTTCTGGTGTTTCTCCTATCATTGTTTTTTTATTGTGCATTTGGAGCAGCCTCTAAATTTGACTTTATTCTGATCGTACTGTAAAGTTAAACATGTTGGCTGGACCCATATTTTTGTTTTCTTTCTTTGGAATGATTTCTCTTTACGCTCTACAGTCTGTCTGTCAACACATCTATCTTTGTTTTGATTCAATGAACACGCATGTACACACCCTTGTTTGTATTTCCACTTACCTTCTTCTGTGATGTCCAGAGCCTCGACAGTTTCTTGGATGGGAATCGCTCTCTCGTGCGTGTGACACACTCGCTCACTGGGCCAAGCACTGCTCTCTTCCTCCTGGTCCCTTAGCCAATCACCGTCTCCTTTCGCCTCTACATCTTTGTGTTTCATCGAACCGTCGGCTTCCTCGTGTTTAACCACCTGCTCCTCTTCCTTCTCCTCCTCCTTCTTCTTATCCTTTCCTTTATCTCCATCGTCTTGGAGGGGTTGTTCAGCTTCATCAGCATGTGACGACTCCTTGCAGTGAAAACAAGGTCACACATCATCAATTGGTCCAACTTAATTTTTTCATTGGGTGAAAGAGTAGAGAAGAAAGATTACAAAGACCATTACCCCTTTTATTTACCTGCACAGTAGATGTTACTTGTGTGTGTGCATGTACGTTTTCCTGCTGAGTGGAAGGATTCAGGTTCTCCTCATCACACACATCCATCATTTCCAGCAGCTCCGAATCGTCAATGTCCTTTACAGGTTTTAGTGTTTTTGTATTAGTAGGATATTCTCAAAGCTATTTATTTATTTATTGTAACAGCATTAAGACCACAAACACACACGGTTACCTTTACAAGTTCTTGTTGTTTCTGGTGAATCTGTCTACATTTGCATGGTGGGAAAACCTTCTGGACCAGTTTCTTTACTGTGTAATAGTCCACTGTGTCCGCATAGATATGACGACGGAGCTCATGGAGGTCCCCACCCTGCACACAAAGACACAGCTATATATTACTTTGTACTGTAGTTGGAAGCACCAAGAAGACCACCAGAAAGCCACACAGGAAGACAGAAACAGTTGAGAATCGAGTCGAGAATACTCATCCAGGCCCCTGAATTTAATCGAATCGAAATCGTATCTTGATATCAGCAAATATGGTATCGCTGTTCAAATAATCAATATTATATCATAGCACGATGAAACTTGTGATTTACTCCCCTTATTGTATTGCTGTTATTGTGACAAATTCAGGCATTACAGGGGAAAAAAGATATGATACACAGTAAATAACAGACAAAAACCTTTGTGAATTACAGCTGACAAAACACATACCAATTAGCTACTTTTTAAAAATCCAATTAATTCATTTAGTGTTTGACATAAAGTTTTGCCATGCCTGCTTTACGTCACTGAAACTCCAGATATGACTAAATGTAGTGATTTAGGCTGCCAGCCCAGAAATACGGAGAATGAGCTAACTTACTTCCTAAAATGGACAGATACCTCCATCAGAATCTTACCTCAGGGTCTAGAAAGAGGTGACAGTGTGCTGGTTCTCCATCTCTTCCAGCCCTTCCAATCTCCTGAACGTAGCTCTCAAAGCTCTGGAAAAAAACAAAAAACAAAAAAAAACACAAGCAAAACATAAAAGTAAGACTACAATGCAATAACAAAGTTTGAGGAGCTCCTGCTTTAGATAAATCAGACCGCCACCCACCTTTGGCATGTTGTAGTGGATGATACCACGGACGTCAGATTTATCGAGACCCATGCCAAACGCCACAGTCGCCACCACGATTCTGAGCTCCCCACACATGAAGTTGTTCTGGACACGACGGCGCTCTGATGCTGACAAGCCGGCATGGTATGACTCCGCCTGCCATTTCAGTGGTTTACGAATCTTCTTCCTCGCTAAACATAGAAATATAGGGTAGTGTGAAAACAGCAGACAGACACACTGAGCCAAAGAGAGAGAAGGTGAAAAGGAAATGGTTCTAGTCTTAAACCTGGCATGCCTGATGTAGTCATTTTACATTTTTCACGTTCACGTCTCTGTTCTTCCAACTCAGTGAAAATAAACAAGTTTTTAATCAATCAAAAATAATGAATTATTCCACTCTTACCCAGCTCTTTCTTTTTCTGTCCCATAGGGTTGTGTGGAGTCTGATTGTTGCTGTTGGTGTGTTTGTTTTCTTTCACCAGCACACCCTGCAGGCAGGTCCTGAGCAGCGCCGCCACACGAGTTGTCTCCTCTCTTCTGGTGCAGTAGACGATGATTGAGTCCAGACAACCAAAACGATCACCTTTTAACAAAGACACTAAAGCCTAAAAAGACGGACCCAGGAGAGACAGAGAGAAATATTAAGAGGACACAAGAGGTGGGCGGTGTAAAATACTTTCCTCCGCTGACTAGGAACACTTACACCCTGCATAATTTCAACTTTGTCCTGCATTGCTAAGGGACACAGAGAAACATGCTACTCATCACACCTGATCCTTCTCTCTATCCATGGACACAGACAGATGCAGGTTAGGAGGCACCGCTGCAGATCGGACAGCAATGCCGTCTTGGTCGGTGATGTCCAGATGTCGTGCGATGTCCAGAGCAGTGGACAGTGTGGCTGTAGCAGTGAGTCCCAGCAAGCACTGCACTCCCAAGCGCTCTCGTAGTACCTACAAACACACATACATTGTTTTGTTTTTGTGACTGTTGCAGCAAATGCTAGTAAATACAAGGATGTTTGAGTGTGTGATTGGCTGCTGATAAACACACTGGTGCTCAGGATTGTAGCCATCTTTAGGAGAAACCTCACTGTTCAGAAACCTACCAGGCACTGCGGATTAGCCTGATCTGTGAATAAAAAAAAATCTTTCTTAATCTCTAATATTGTTTTCAAACTTTTAAATCTCGTGTAAGAGACAACTGGCGTCTCTATGGCTGTAATGTAATGTGCTAGTACACCTAATCTCCTCAGGAAGAGAATTCCAGAGCCTCGGGGCCTTGATGGCAAAAGCCCGGTCACCTTTAGTGTGGGTAGGCTTGAGGATCAGACTGCAGGCAAATCAGATTATAAGACAGACTGCCCACACTGTTATTTGCAAGTCATCATATTGGATTTGTGTGTCCAGACATCACTAACCTATCTGCATGGGTTGCTTTGGTAAACGACATCTTACTACATAGTTATGGAGGTGACACAGCATTCCAACACAGGAGCCTGTACAGAAGCCTCCTCCAAAAGTGCCAGCAGACAATTTATTCTGGCGTCTGTCCATGGTCTCGTCTTCCATAGCACGCTACTAGTAGCAGCATGGATAATGCTCAGCACTTCTGTCACTCAAGATTAGACATTATTGTGTGTTGTTTTCAAAGACACTTTGAAATGCGATCTGAGCAACCACAATGTCAGTACTGAGACACATCTGTAGAAATCGGTTGCAATGGCTTTTTCATACTCAATACTCTTTAAAACTTTAATAAATGCTCACATGCTGTAAGTGTGGTGGTTTTAAATGTGCTGAAATTGGGTTGTTCACGTCTTCCTGAACTATCTGCACCATAGTTATTGTTGGCTTGTTTGCTGACCATGTAATTTTCAAACAACTGTAGTATTACTATTATAACGTTAAATATTATCAAAATAAATATCTGTGCATGGAGTTTACAAACACACCATCATTAACCCACCTTACAGAGTCTCAGGTAGCAGGGCCTGAAGTTGTGTGACCACTCTGAGACACAGTGAGCTTCGTCTATACAGGCGAAGGCCACAGGAGGGAGCTCCTGAGCAGAGGGCAGACACCCTGAGCCTGAACCACCTCCACCAACCAGAGCCTCTGGAGAGAGGAGCAAGACACACACCTGGCCCGACTTCACCTGGAGAAACAGGAAGCAGGGCACACACTATAGGCTTGAAATAGTACTGAACATACAATAGTTTAAGATTTCTCTTTGGTTTAAACTGCATGACTGAACTATCAACATACATCTATACAGGACAGACAAAGAATTGTACAAGACTAAGTGTTATTTTTGGGAATATTATGTGATTTTAACATTAAATCCAAAAAACACAATGTGGGGGAGAAGAGTCTTTTTTACCCTTTGGGAAAGATGTTGGGGTTTAAAGAAATACTTCACCTACAAAATGACTATTTGCATATAAAGTTTTCATCCTGTGTTTCGTTGAATTTGTTAAAAAAAAAATGCTTTTCTTGCATGTCTCCATAGTGAACAGGTAATTCAGATATGGAGAAAATTCTTGATGACTATAGGTCAGAAAGGTCCACGTTTTACAACAGCAAACTTATGCCAAAACATCTGTTTACGAACTCGCACACAACTCATGTAGTATAATCCACGTCTAATATATCCAGTCATATGCTCAGTGTTTCACAGACAGCCCTGTCTGATGGGGGACTGAACTGAAAGTGAAACTGATTTATGCTCGCCACTCTTTACCATGGAGACTCGTATTGTGTTTGTTACCTTCTCTATTGCAGCTTCCCTCTGTTTCATCGTCATGTTGGAGTGGATACAGGCTGCCTTCAGATTGGCTGGCAGGCCAGACAGCTACACACACACAAACACCCACGAGACAACAAACTGTTTTCAAAGTGAGAAGGCACATTTGCTTTGTGCCCTTCAGCTACGATTACAAAAATGTTGGCTTATATCTTTATGTGTTGTCTTTCTGTTGTGTGTGTGTGTGAGAGCGGGTTAATACCTGGTCATCCATGAGCGAGACGAGAGGTGAAATGACCAAAGTGATGCTTTTTGATCGCTTAGTGTACAGGTAGGCTGGGAGCTGATAGCACAGCGATTTACCCATCCCTGTTGACAACACTACGAGGGTGGAGAGACCTGGAGGAAGACATGAGAGAAACAGACACAAATTATAGATGCACAGATTTGTGTATGTGTGTTCTCACATGTGTGTACTGTTCATACCTGACAGGATCCTCATGATGGCTTCCTCTTGTCCTGGTCTAAATGACTGATAGCCGAGTTCTTTCAGAGCTGCATACACATCAGCAGGTGTTTCTAAACAGACGCACAATTCCACAAACAAAACGTAAAGTTTAAAGCAAATATACATGATGCCTATTTTTATTCTGTTGTACTTAATTATAAGAAACACAGTGAGTTTACCCTGGACTTTCCCATCATCTCTGAGCTGATAGAGTGGCTCCATTGGTGGTGGAGGAGCGGGGCGCTCGTAGTCGGGACGAATCACATTCAGCAACACCTCGTCTTTACGGTTACTGTCCACCTCCTTTTCTTGGGACGGCTGCTCCTCTGTGATGCTGGGAGATGCTGCTGGAGCAAACAAACACATCCAAAATTTTAACACACACGACAAACCCAAAAACACCTGCGATACTGCAACAAATGCTTTTTGGTTTTTGTTCTTTCTAACACTGAGATCTGCAAAGTTGTATTTATGGCATATGTCCCAGCCCTAAGTTCAACATGCGTACCCAGTGTCTCAGGATGTAGTGTCCCTGTTGCCCTGGCAACCTCCTCCAGTGTGGGCAGTTCAAAGGGCTCCTCCTCAGCAGGTGTTTCCTCAGGAACAGGAGGGGGAGGGGCTGCGAAACAGAGCTGTTCATGAGAATGATCATACTTATACTACTGCAGCTATGAGCATTCAATGATCTCATGTTACTTGTATGATTTAGTTAACAAGTTTCCAACCTGGGAGTCAAACACCCCACTAGGGGTCGCCAAAGCCTCATGGGAGGTTGCAAGGCTTTCTTGTGTAGTCTAAGAACACTTTTTGAAAAATATAGAAGACTTATATCTCAGAATCTCAGTAATTTCTGTGAAGAAAACTAAGTTCTAAGAAAGTTCAATCCCTAAACAGCCTCATCCTGCATTAGTGAAGTTAGCAGTTAAACCAACCAAAGAGCTACTAGTACAATGACTTTGTTAAAAAGAAGCAGGAAAACTTATCTCTGGGAAATAATCCGATCAAAATGTATCCAAATCGCTCATTTTACACAAACTTCCTGCACTTATTGTGTTTACCATTGATATGGAAGAAAACTGCAATATTTTGCATGGAAATATTGTATCGATACATGCATGCCAAGTACCAATTTTTTTGGACATGAATTGTTAATATCGCAAATACAAATGAAACTTTCAGTACCATACTAGAAAAATAAAATCAATTGTTTTGAACTGATTGATGAACAGACTGTTAACAATATCTTACTGGATAAAAAAAGATGTTGACAAAATTTTCCTTCTGAGACATAATCTGCAGTTGAAAAAAGTAATAAATCACATGTTATTGAAAATACTATTGTAAAACAAAAATCACAATAATATCATATCATGACTGAAGTATTGTGATAATATTGTATCATGGAGCCTTGTATTATTAATTGTGTTGTTCTGTACTTTTATTTTATTGTTATTTTTATGCATTGAATACCTCACACCACCATGAACACCACAAAAAGATTACATTAATTGAGGAGATGAATAACTATCCACAGACAGGTCAAAGCCTCAGTAATGAGCAAATATATTTCAGTGAAACGTGATACCTTACTGACGCTGGTTTGAGTCAGTCTCATTATTTTTTAATCGCAGGAGCAAAATAAATGCATAAGGTCACTTTGTATTACCTCGTCCCTTGCAGTCCATGGCCCAGTGTCCGGTCCCTCCACACTTGTAGCAGGTGTCACCCTGCCGATTGAACCCCCCTCTGAATCCACCCCTCCTTCCTCTGCCAAAAAATCCACCACCTCCACCAAAACGTTCGCCTTTCAGCTGGAACTTCTGCATGTACATCTAAGAAACACACACAGTAGATTTATGACAACACTGAAACACACATTTTTGTAACTTTGGATACATTATGATAGTTTAATAAGTCATGTGAAACTGAATGTATGGTTTAGATTTCCAGGACAAAGGAATCATACTAGTGCTAAGTTAGCATTTATCTAGCTATGAAGTGCTAGGTTGAAAGAGAGGCAGTTTAGGTGAGGGTATGAGTAAGGGTTACGTCACATGTTCAAGTATAATACATTTTAAAGTGGATTATTGCTAAGTTTGGTCTCATATTTACAACATCATATTGAAGCAGGGTTCAAATAACCGTCATGTTGGTGGGTTTGTCTTGTACTGGTGGTGGGCGCAAGTTGTAGGGTGTGTGTTGTGGCTCCAGATGGACTCTGGGTGCAGTTAAACATTTTTCGTCTACCATGGGTGTTGCATATCCATTAATGGCGACTGAAGCTGGAGCTGATAAATACCTATGACTACTGCAGAGTCGTTTGATGCGGGAGTGAATGCAGATTGTAACCTTTCCCATTAAATACATAAGCCAGATGTTAGCAGGAGTTGGTGGTTTGCTTGTGCAGTGGGAAACCGGCTTAAGTAAACAGGCAGGAGGTTCAGTTTTACCTTTAATGTTTTGAATAAAAGGCAACTTCTCTTAAATTCACACATACAAAGAACATACCTGTTTGCGTAGCCCAGCACCTCTGAGTGCGTATCCTTTGACGTGAGATTTCTTCTTCAGATTTATCTTCACAAAGTTACCCTCTGCGCTCTTCATGCCTCTGAAATAATGAAAAAGAATTATTTGTACACAGAATTCAAATAAAGAAGTCTTTTTGCAGCAGGACATGTTCAGTCTTACTTTGCTTTGACGGGCTGCATGCAATACATTCTCCTGGCTCCAATATCCTCGTCTATTTCTCCCAACAAGTTCTCCTGAGGAACCTGGACAGGAGAAACACTGTATTTAACTCATTTGCACACAAAACATACAGTATGTGGAGATGAATACAAATTAAATGATTTACCTTTTTTGGTTCCTTGGTTTCTTTCTCCTCTTCTGCCTCTCCATCTTCATCTGCCTTTTTCTTGGCTCTCCTTTTCTTCCCTCCTTCTTGAGCTGGGCTGGGGTTTACATCAGAGCTCTCCTCTTTCTTTTTGTTATTTCTACGCCTCTTCTTTACTCCTCCCTCCTCTGTGGGTTCTCCCTCCATGTTCTCTCCCTCTCTCTGCCTTTTCCTCCCTCTCTTCTTTGTAGATTTGTGACTGATCTCATTGTCGTCCTCTGACATTGGAGGCGGTGTCAGTGCTCTTTCCATCTCCTCACCTCGCTTCCTTTTCGCCTTTTCTTCCCCTCCTCCCCTGCTTTTCCCATCGTGTTGTAGAGCAGGTTTCAGTCCGTTATCACTGACTATTTTGTCACTAGCAACGCTCTTGGACGCTTCATCTTTTCCCAAGTCTATGGTATCTCTTCCTTCTCCCTCTGTTTGTATTTTTTCCTTTTCAACTCTTTCATCTCCCTCTCCTTTTTTATCCAGTACTACCTCCTGGTTGCCTGCTCCAGGCTTCACCTCAGCCTCCATCTCTCCAAACACCTGACACCTCTCCAGCCACTTCTTGTCAACAGAACTCAGTCTGCTGGCAGGAGATGGTTTTCCTCCAACGCCTCTACCTCCCAATCCTCCTCTGAAACCTCCAACAACCTGAGGGCTTCCTCTCAAGCTAACTGGAGTTCCAATACCTGCATCACTAGTAATCTTATGTGGAGTTCCTAAAGTTTCAACATTTTCTTTTTTGTCTCCTGAAGGTACTTTACTTTCATTTAACTTCCCTGTGGCTTCTACACCTCCTGTTCTACATGGAGAAGATAACGACGACAACAATGAAGACGATCTGGCTGGAGAGGGAGCTGAACTAGAGACATTTGGATTTTGTGAACTTATAACTTTACTAGTACTACTCTTACTACTACTAATCGTATTACAACTATAACTACTGGCAGCCCTCGGAGGTTCTTCGCAAGACTCTCCGATGGATTTGAATGGTTCAAATGGCTCTTCAGGCTCCACTGGTTGGATTGTCTTTGAAGCCACAGACCCCACACAAGTCTTAAATCTTCTGTAAAGGAAGACACAATTACAGGGAAAGGTCTCAGAAAACATGTGTGGGCTATTAATGGTCATCCTATTCAAACAAAGTGTTCACATGGCTACCCTGCAGGAGTGAAAGTAGGCCAGAACAGTCCAGTACTCTGTACATCTAAAAGATACCAAGCCGATTTTGGTGTTACACAGGTACGCAGATTTTGGAGGGGACATCAGCTCCCCACCTAAACCAGTTTGTGAAGCTGGAAAGATATTCAAAGATTCCAGCTTCTCAGATCAATAACTCATACACAGTTTAAACACGTCATCAAAAGTGTATGTGTGTGTGTGTGTGTGTGTGTGTGTGTGTGTGTGTGTGTGTGTGCGCAGCCAAGTTTAGCCAACTGTGAGACGAGTGCACAAGGGCATCTACAAAATGCAACACCAAAAAGCGTACCACAAAAACATTCAGTAACTTCACTCTTATAAAGTGTTGTGTCCCCAAAATCACTTCACATATAAACAGTGTCCTGTTGATTATACTACAATTTTTTGGTGCCCAGTGTTCTGAAAGACGGAGACTTGTGACTTCTGTTCAGCTGTGGATGAATTTAGTTGTACTTTCCTTCTAATGTAAAACAAAACATACTATGGTTTTGATTAGTCATTTGCTATACACGATGTCAAGCATTTCTAATTCATATCAACACCATATGAAGCGATGAGATGGCAGCAGCACAACTATTGGCAGTGTTGATATAGAGCATGAAATATAATTAAATATGAGGTAATTAGCAGGGTTATTACTTTTAATGTCTTTTAATCATGAAAAAAAGATTGGAAGACAATATTGAGCACTTAATTTTCTAAATTGCTAAGGGTTGCTTTAGTTTCATGACAGTGGTTGCTGTTTAAAACGTAATAACTGCAGACTGTACAAATACTAATAACAGAGTTACTATAAAAAGCAAATCAAAACAAAGACAGAGTATCTAAGCTTCACTTGAAAAATTTAAAGTAGTAAAAATCTTGGTGTACTATATATTACAAGTAATGCTGAAACGATTATCTGATTAATCAATCAACAGAAAAATAACATTGATACTTTTTTGATGATTGATTCAACATTTCATTCATTTGTGAAGCAAAAATACAAAACAAAAATACAACATAAGATCACCAATTTGAAGATTTTCTGTTTTTCTCTGTTCTGTATCATTGTAAACTTGATATTTTTGGGTTCTGGACTGTTGGTCGAACAAAGCAAGAAATATGAAGATGTCACAGAGGACTACTGAATATATTTTATGACGTTTCATATACTAAGTTAACATCACAACACTTCCATAATTACCTTGGAGTGAAAGGGCTTAATTCAGAGTCAGTGGAGGTGGGCTTGGCAGTAGCAACAGGGCTGTTAGTCTGTCCAGTTTGTCCATCTTTTAAAGAATTCAGAGGCATCCGACCGGGAAGGACTGATTTCTTCAGTGAGACAGGTCTTTCCTGGGATAACAAAAACAACCAAGTCCTTGTTACTGTGACCAGTCTGTTGCTTTATACTGGCACAATAAGGAAGTGTAAAGTTCTGTCTCACCTTACTTAGTGTAGCCAGGTTGCTTTTAAGCTTTAGACCATAGTATTGGGCAGAGGCCTTCAGATTGTCTCTCTCCTCAGTTGTCAGTCTGGGAAAAGGTGCAGGCTGTGATTTGCGGTTCAGGTGGGCACCCCAACAGTCTGACTCCTTTGTAGATCAATGACAAGCAGACAGTCACAGACATGACAGGAGACAAGTTGTCTTACATGTCAGAGACACACTTTCTTGAGTACCTTCTGGCCTGTGCAGACCTCAGCTGTAGATCTGGGCTGTTCAGCATGTCCACTGGCTGTATCACTGCTGCTGTTTTCTTTGGCTTGTTTCAAACTGCGATACTCTTTATACAGCTCTGGAATAAGACACACAGTTCAGTATTTGAGTATATGTGCTACTGTCTCTAAACATACCATTTAAACTAGAGATGGACTCAATATAAGGGTCAAAGAGGGCTTCTGTTTGTCTGTGTTGCAAGCTATGGATCATACTCACTCCTGGTTTCCTCTGGAGCTTGATCAATGTCCTCCTGGAAATGAAAGAGCATTTTAATAGTCAACTAATATGAAAGAAAGGGAAAGAAACTGAGAGCAACACTGTCAGTAGCAGTGAGTGGCAGTGTTTAGCGTTTAAATTACCTTGTTTGGTTTCCTCTGGTGCTCTTTGACAAAACTCTGCTCCCAGCTCTTCAGCTGAAGTTTCACCTCATTGTATCGATCCATAGTAACAAACCTTACCGGGCAGATTTCACTAACTTTAATCTAGTGCATACATAATTTATAGTAGAGCGCCTGTCAGACAAAAGCTAACGTTACAGCAACACAGTAAGTTAGCTAGCTAACGTTATGGACGCGACATTATTGCCAGCGTTTATCAGAATTTAGCAGCGATAACTTTAATAGTAACCGTTATTTAAGCTTCTTCTTCTCTAATAAAAAAAACAGAGCTCTCAAACAGACGAAAATATGAATGCGTAGTTGGTGCACATCTATTAGAAAACGGCGTTAAAGTGCTTTCTTACGCTGTGTTGTTTACGATTTTCCCGCGCCGGGAAATGACAGCTTGTGTTGCCAGGTTCTTTCTACTATCCGTCAGTCTCACGAAACACAGCTTACTGTTTTAAAACGGACTTAAGCGAGGAGGAAAAGTGTTTTAGCGATGGGAACATAAAGAAGATATAATTTTAAAAGATAGTATCGTAATAGAAGTAAGCATCATGAACATTTAATAAAACGATTTAGGTTTACATTTGATGGGGGATCGAGCCTGTCAGGCAACACTTCCTTTGGGCTCCATGCATTTCCG
The DNA here is from genome assembly GCF_006386435.1 of Epinephelus moara. NCBI lineage: Eukaryota > Metazoa > Chordata > Actinopteri > Perciformes > Serranidae > Epinephelus > Epinephelus moara. Next base: position 21,239,828 of record NC_065527.1, read on the forward strand.
CCATTTCTTAAAGGGACAGACACAGAAGAAAAGTCACCAACTCCACAGTTTACACAGCTCAAATACCATGTTTTACCTGAGCATTTCCTTTTTCTGTTATATTTTTACTTCTACTGCACTACATTTCAGAAGTAAACATTGCATCTTTACTCTACATTTAAACAATACAAACAAATACAAAATAGAATCAACAAAAAATGATGCTGATCAGGGGCGTTTGTAGGATTGGGAAATATCAGGGGCTAAGGACAGAACATCAGGGGCTGGGATGTGTGCGCGTGAAAATTTTTACCTGGTTTAATGTATGCGTGCACGCTGTAATTGATTCGTTTGTCTCTTTAAAATGCTATTCTTGTGGATTTTCATGTAAATGTGTGTGAAGTCACTGTCAGAAGGTTATTTTTGATTTAAATATTTATTTTCTGTCAAAAGTTGTACTGAAGAACATAATACAACACTATTTATATATTGTGCAGCCCTACTCCTCTCCTCTCCTCTCCTCTTGAACTGAGCTTAGGGAAAAACAAACAAAATGCCATTAATCCTTCAGGACCACAACATCAGTAACTTTTGCAGAATAAAAAATTATTGTCATAAACATACAGTGTGACATTACATTGTTTTGTGTCTGTGAGCTTTATTTGCTGAGTTAATGCTGCAATGTAGGTTTTGGTCTTTTTTGGCTATGCTGATGAGGAAAAACAAAATGAAACAAATTTTAAGTTTTCACTATGAACATATGTTACATGGGCTAACATGCATCCATGTTCATCAATCCAATAGCATCACAGAAGCTAAAATGATCTTATGACTATAGTTGCTTACAGACAAATAATCTCACCTTCTTTACATGAACTACAGAGATATGATGACACTGACACAATTAAAATATTGATTTCCATTAATCAGTGTTTTGCTGACTAACATTATAACAGATTCAACAATACTACAGTTAATAAGCAATACTTACCCGGCAGTTTCCAGCAGCCTTCAGTCCGTACAGGAAGTCATGAGAAAAGGTAACCTACCTAGGGGTTGTTATCTGTAAGGATGTGAAGCAGCAAAGTAAAGCCAATTTTGATCCCATTATTGAAAAAACAAAATCAAAATTGAACTCATGGTCGATGAGACATATATCTTTATTTGGAAGGGTTTTGTTATCAAAAACAGAAGGCATATCTAGAGCTGTCTATATATCATTATCACTTCATGTCCCAACAAATGTTATGAAACAACTGGATAAGATACTGTATGACTATATTTGGAGGGAAAAAAAACATTATCTCAAAAAAGAAACAATGAAAGGTAGTCAGGAACAAGGTGGTCTTGAGGTCTTGGACTTTAGTTTATTAAATAATACATTTAAAGTGAAATGGCTCATTGAATTCCTAAAGAATCCCAACAGTATATGGCATGCTTTCCCATAATATTTATTTAATTCAATTGGTGGCATTGATTTTTATTAAAATGTCACCAGAATTCTGCTTGTATGCCAATTATTAAATAAGAACTAGTCCATACCCATTGATAGCTTTGTCACCTTCTACCTATGCCAATCCTCAATGCCTATGTGCAGTTTCACATAGATTGACCACGTCAGTGAGTAGAAAAACGTGGGACAGACAGAATGACTGACTGACAGAATGACACACTGACAGTTTCTGTGATTATGTACAGCATGTCATACCATGACTTAGTCATACCAACAATTAGAAAAAACAACAACAAACATTCAGCCACAGGGGGAGCCACAGCGATTGGTTGCATTTTAGCCATTTTTAAGTATTTTTCTGTTGTTATAGCGCCACCCAGTTGCCAATTAGAGTTACATTTCTCCAGTCACCTTGAGGCATCCTGTTCGCATATCTACCAAGTTTAGTAAAAATCGATATGGCGGTTAGGCCTAGATAAGAAATTAGCTCTCTAGCGCCCCCATTTTGTTTGATGGGGTCAATAATGGAGGGGTCCCCTCAGATTATGTGTGGTCATATGCCTACAAAGTTGCGTGGTGATCGGTGAAACCCTTGAGATGTTATACACCTTTATGTGATGAGCCACGCCCTCCGCAATATTCATTGCCTTATAGAAGCTCAGTTTTAGTAAGTTTTCCAACTTTTGCCAAGAGGGAACTTTAGATATTGGTCCCTAGATTATGTTCACAGAGTTTCATGCAGATCGGCCAAACTTCCTAGGAAGAGATCGATTTGAAGTGTTTTTCAAAAAATTCAAAATGGTGGACAATATATAACCGGAAGTTATGGGTTTTTGAGGCAAATTTGTTCCTCACGAGGAGAGGCGTCTCTGTGCAAAGTTTCATGTCTCTACGACATACGGTGCATGAGATATGCCCATTCAAAGTTTGCAATTTCAATCGGTTGCTATAGCGCCCCCCTTTGGCCACTTGATGTAATATTGCTTCATTCGCATCCTCCCATGACCCTCTACCACTGTGTCAAATTTCACATGGATTGACCAAGTCAGTGAGGAGAAAAACATGGAACACACACACCCACAGACAGAGTTTTCATCATTATATAGTAAGATGCTATTCTGTTTTGTTAAGTTATAATATATTCATTTTTCAGTTAGCGGTCCGTGCAGAATAATCTGTGGAGCTGGCTGCTGTACAGAGTAACTGGGGTTGTTTAGCATGGGACTGGTTGCACTGGTGTTTTTATGTGAGATGGACACCCATATTGATATTAGCATTAAGGACTATGATCACAAATCTTTCTGACGGCCTATCTTCACTGAGGCCTTGAACACATTTAATACCTGCTTAATTACTCCTCACTACATATAATAAACAGAGTAACAGAAAATAAAAATAAAAATAAACACAAAACATTCTCTAGTGACAGGTTGCAGGTTAAGTATATAAATAATGAAACAGGACAACAAATAGTAACAAAGAAAAATACTTTTATTATCAGCGTGAGGTGTGTATAAAACTGCTTACTGTGAGGGTAAATAATACCACAAAGGCTATGGCTCATGTATTGAGGATGTACGTATTTTACATTTGAGATGAGATGTCACTTCATCCCAGCAGGGAAACCTCATGGAAGTATGCACCAAGCATCTTGATCCCTTGAATGTAGTTGGTTCTGAAAATGGGAAAGATAAAACAGTGATCAGCTTGTTTAATCGGTGAATAGTTCTCTTTATCACATGCTGCAATAGAGGGGTCAAGCATTAAAATCATGCATAAAGAATTCAAGTTGTTGCGTCTCATTTTAATTATAACGTTTAGGCAGAAGCACTTCCATTGGTACAGGAATCTTTTCTCTGGCCTTAACAGTAATTTCTTTTCCTCATTATCACATCCAAATCTGTCCATCGTGACGCTCATTCTGGCAACAAACTTTTAAACTCCTATAGGAAACTTTTTGAACTCTTCAGTTCCTCTTCTCAAACATGATTCATGTAGAAAAGGAAAAAAGAAGATGAAAATGTAACACTTTGAAATACCTGTTGAGCTTTTCGTTCTGGGAGTGAGCTCCGTCGTCAGAGGATCCAACAGGAAGCAGCATGACGTTACGTCCTGTGGCCTCCTGGAAGGTCAAAGTGACGGGGATGCTTCCGCCCTCACGGGTCAGGTCAGGCTCCACACCAAATACTAGCAAATGGAGAGTGCAGCCCATATAAGTGAAGAAGGTAAAAAAAAAAACCCTCTACAACATTAAGGATGTAGTGTAACAAACAGAAAAATCTATTTTCATCCTCATTCATTACTTCTCTCTTTAACAGCAATCAGATGATGTGAGGAAATGAAAATTATACCCCAATGGGGGTAAATAGTACTATGTGTTTTGAGTGATCCTTTAATCATATACATTTCAGTCTGTCTTGCATCACTCAGCCTCTGTACCTGTCTTCATGGCCTTCCGACCAGCCATGTAGTGCGGGTGGTTGAAGTCAGAGACCCAGGCCTTGGCTCCGTGGCCCATGTACACGTTTAGTTTATTGGGGCTTTCCCGTTCAGCAAACTTCTTCTGCAGATGATCAATAACCTTAATGATGAGAAAGATAAATATGAGTTACAATGTGAGAAGGAAGCGCTGCTTGGCTCTGATGGCTGGTCTGACAGGTGCAAAAAACAAGGTCTCAGAAGTTTCAAATTAATACAGTCATGGAGAAAATAATCTCATGCATTTATTCTTTGAGCACAGGCAGTCTAACACACCAATGCATATCGACTCTAGGTTGTCATCAGGGTCTGAGAGACAGTAATCAGACTAAATTATACCAGCCATGAAAGGCATTCGCCCAACACATAAGGTATAGTATAAAACCAATAGAGGGCGCTCAAACAACAGCCTAGAATTATAAGTCTACAATACAGCATGATATAAAGAAAATGAGTGAAAGCACCAAGGAGATTTTGCGAGGACAACTTAATCTTAATTACATATTTCCTGTTTTCTGCCCTGGTAAGCACTTGGCAAACTCACATGAACACTATCTTAAGCAACTCCAATGAGACCATTTTGTTTTGGCGATGGCAGGATAACTGCATCATTCATCAATTTTCAGTTAAGAAGAAGAGATACAGCACTTTTTTTTTTGCATTTTTTTTTCTTCTTTTTAAATCATAAGGACTGAATAATCTGTTTTACTTGAAATTTTTTTGTTAATAAATATATCAATATTCTTTCCAAAAACAGAACAACCAAGTGACTCATCTTTGTGACACACTACTACTGAGGGTGAGAGTGGTTGGAAAAGTCATCAAGTTCTAAATTCCACTGTCAGAGGCTTTTCCACACACCAAGCTTTATTGTGTTCTAGTCACATGAGTACCACCGCATGACAGCATTAAAAACAGTGTAAACATATTTCAGCATCCTACCTGCTTTTCCACAACTTTGGGGTCCATGTCGGGGACAAGACGGATGGAGAACTTGCCAATGACCTTGCGCGGGATAACAGTTTTGGATCCTGCTTCAGAGAAAGCTCCCTCAATACCGTGAAGAGAAAGAGATGGGTACCTCCAGCGGTGCATCAGGATTTTCTCCTACAGGAAGATTATAGTAGTACGTCTTAAATTATGATGATAACCATGCAGTTACCCAGAGTTTCTATCTTTGAGTGGTGAAAACAACAGAAATCAATGCTTGCCTTTGTGTCATGCAGCAGCTGTCCAACTCCAACATCTTTGCAGTATTCGTCCATATCAAAATCAATTTTCTCATACAGCTTTTTCTCCTCCTCTGTCAGAGGGGCCACATCATCGTTCATCCCAGGAATCAAAATCTTCCCCTTCCTGTCTAAGAGCGAGCCTGTTTAGAGAGAGACAAATACAATATGTCAGTGCTCCTAAAACTGTGTCAAGTGCAGGTCAAAGAAACATCATTTTATTACCAGTGTTTTCCAGTAAAACTGCACTCAAATTAGGTTTTGTAGATTATATTATTATCAGCATCACTTGCCCATTAGCGCAATCAGGTCGCTCATGGCTTCATGAACAGAGCCACCAAACACCCCTGAGTGAAGGTCCTTGTCCCCGCAATGCACCTTCAGATGAAAAAATCTTTTAATGTGCTTCAGCAAAATACAATTTCACAAATAAAAGACATGGTTTGTTTTTGTTGCAGTTTAACCAAAATTTTAAAACAGCACTACAATCAGACTTCACCTCAACAAAGAAGTAGCAGATTCCTCTCAGACCGTAGGTGATGCAGGGTTTGGTCTTGCCGAGCCAATAGTTGTCAGAGATGCAGACATAGTCCACGTCTTTTAGGAAGGTGTCTTTCCGAGAAAACACCAGTTCATCCAGGCCCTCAGATCCAGACTCCTCCATCCCCTCGAAGCAGAATTTAATGTTGATGGGAAGCTCCTGCACAAAGAGAGATAAGGACAAAAATAGAAACAACTGTCAACTTCCATAAATATCATCACCAGGCCTTACTGTGTATAACAATAAAGATCACTAGGATGGAAGACCAGTTTAAATTGAAACTCAGGGCCATTTTTTTACTTACTCATTACTATTTCAGGTGAAAGTAAAGGGTGATTCAAAACAGCACGCAGGTGACATGACTTGGTTTAATCATTAAATGATGGCTTGTTAAGACATGATGACAGATCTCATCCAGACACCTTTGACCACTTTATCCTGCTGACTTCTCTGAAGTGATCGACATATAATTACCAAATCAGCTCTGTACTTTAACACAGAGATAATTCATCTCTCAGAATGATGCAGAGTCACTTTGGAAAATCACTCCTTGTTCCAACACCAAAAGCAACACTTTATGGTAATTTAACAAAATCCCATATTATCACTATTAAGGCTTAAAAATGGGCATAATTAAGGGTAGGGCAACTTAAGGTGACAGGTCCATATCATTATTGATAAGTTGCTACCACGCCAGCTTTTGGTTGTACTGAAAGACCCCCTAAACAGTCAGATGTTCAGTTTTTTGGTCAGTGCATTTTGTTTTATGGTTTTTAGCCTGTTTTTCACTAGCAAAAATTATTAGCATTAGCATTAACACAGTTAACCACAGCTGTAATTACACTGTGCTAACCAAGCTAGCCTTAAACATTGGAATCATCTCCACACTCTTGTCCAAATATGGTCACTTCTGGCGACAAAAATCCAAACTGGCAACAGCCAAAACGCCAAACTCAAGTGAGTAGGTACAGTAACGGCTGAAGCAACTACATGACTTGCTCATCATACCTATATGTGGTCCACAATAAGCCCCCTTTGCACTCTGGTCCCTGGATGAGAGGGGCAGTGGCTGCAGAGGCAAACATTTAGACCCAGTGCAATAAACGGTTAGGTTTATGTTCACTGCACCTGGCGTTCTGCTGCTCCGTCTGTGCAGCAATAACCGAATTGTATATATATTCCAACAGTGCTCCTAATGAATGATCCAGCTCCAAAAATAGAAAATCAAATCGTGGGGACAGATATTTTAATCATGGCGAGCCGCCACAAATACATCTCCCAATTATATCTAAGGTGGCCGAGAAGTGGATGGTCAGCCGAATTACCAAACATCTGGATAAGGGACATACCCCCCTGCATCATATGCAGTTTGGCTTCCGAGCCCTGCACTCCACCGAAACAGCCACCTGTATGCTTACTGAAAAAGTGAGGTACCTTCTGGATGATAGTCCCTGTGCCATGGCAGTGTTTCTCGACCTGAAAAAGGCCTTTGACACGGTGGATCACCAGGTCCTCCTGTCTAAATTATCTCACTTTAATTTCTCTCCAGAGGCTATTCAGTGGTTCAGATCTTACCTGTCAGGCAGAGAACAATGTGTCTGCATCAA
>NC_065527.1:21247528-21282087 GCF_006386435.1 Epinephelus moara
TTGCACTGTACGTATTGGTTTCTCATTGTGAATTATTGTCTATCTGTTTATTATTTGTTTTACATATTATGACTTATGTGTCCCTGTTTTTGTTTGCAATTTGTTGTTTTATATATTATGACTTCTGTGTTCCTGTTTTTGTGTTTTTTAATGGCCTGAGGTCTTTTTAACATGATGCCGGAGGACTACAGTTGAAAATTAGCCTTTGGCTAACACCGGCACATTTACAGCAATGTTCATTAATGTGCACTGTCCTCTAAATAAATAAATAAAACATAAAATAAAAAAATAAATGTGTGAATGTGCACAGGGATGTGTGGGAAACACTGAAAAGGTAAGATTAGGGTTAGGGTGAGGGTTACATCACATTTCTTATAAGATGATTGACCTCCTCATGTATGCATGGTTTATTGCAGCTTCGTATTTATTCACTACAATGTGGCGTTGGAGCAGGGTTGTGTTGGTGGGTCTGTCTTGTATTGGTGGTGGGTGCAGTTTGTAGGGGCATATTGTGTTGGCTTCAAATGGAATGTGGCTGCAGCTATACATGTCTCAACTTGGGCTTTAAAATGGGAGTCCACAAACCAATGGGTGACGTCACAGTAACTACATCTATTATTTTGATTTTGGTTGAATTTTTTCAAAGAGCAGCTTTGAAAAGGAAAGAAAAATTCTCTGTGAATGTCAAAGAGAGATGAATTTAACTTATAATTATGATTCCATTCACCTTGCATAAATTCCATACAATGTTGACATGAAAATGTCATAAAGACATCATACAGAATAAGTCACCACACCTAAGTTTAATTACCATTTACCAAGCAACATTCCAACCAGTAAATTGTGATCTGTCCGTTTCCAATCTCCGTGCAACCACACCCAAATTTTTAAGCAATGAAGAGGTAGAACATTACCAAACCAAAAGCAAAGTAGGTGTGTTTTTATCATCCTCACATTTAGAAGCTTTGTGATGCTATAATCATTGATACTGGGTGGCTGGACTGTAATTAGACCCACTCTTGTAAGAGAGGTCTGGTCCGACATCACTGACAATTTTTGTACACAATTTGTACTTAAGTTATGAGATAATTTACAGGAGGTGCGGGAAGGTTTGATTTTCTTTAAAGATATTTTTGGGGCTTTTTGCCTCATTTGATGGGACAGCTGTAGCATGAAGGGGGGAAAGAGAAAGAGGGAGTGACATGCAGCAAAGTGCCATGGGTTGGAATTGAGCCTGTGGCGGCTCAGCAAAGACATGGCCTTTGTACATGAGGCGCCTGCTCTACCACGTGAGCTACTGGGCGCCCCAAGGGGGAGGTTTGATTGCTCAAAATAGGACATATCCCTGTAAACTGGACAGTGCAGAATTGGTTTCCACAACTCTGCCTCTGGAACCAACTTAAACGTTTTGTTCCTAATCACAGCACCCATTGAAGGATAGAGAGAGATACTGTACATTAGAGATGAAACAGTGGTGGGAATTCTACCTGCTTGATCTTCTGGTGGGCGTCGATACAGTTAAACCAGGCCAACACTGGACCCTTGTCATCAGTAGAGCCTCTTCCATAGAGCTTCCCTGCAAAGAGAGACAGTGTTTTAGCCTAAAGCCCTGGATCTTTATTTGATTATAGCATCAGAAAGTTATTCAGAAGTTTCTGGTAACATTTTGTGCCGTCTATCCAGTGTTTCCAGTCCATTTACTCTCACTGTCTGACCCTGTCGTCCCTGAGCAGGATGCTGACCCTGGGGAAGTGGAAGGCAGGCCTATAGTGTCTGTAAGCACAATGAGTCAAACTCCTTGGCAACTAAACAACTGGATAGTAAAACATGACGTAAGCAAGAACAGGGCTGATCAGACTGAAACGAGACAGGGGGAAGTGGTATTTTCTGTCAGCTGACTATCAACAGAAAGTACACAAGACCATTTGGGTTATGGTATTAGTAGCACACAAAAAAACAGTTTAAAAAAAGACAGGCCTAATATCTGACAGTCTACCTATCATATTGTCATCAAAAATTAACTGCAAATATATGGGGTTTAATAATGAGGCGTAATAAATCACAAACCTAATCTGCAATGCTTTATCTGGATTACAACAGCAAATGAGGCTGACCTAGTGGGTGAGTGCTGATACGTTACACAGGGTTCACACACAGTTTCATTAAGTCATTCTGTGTTGTTTAACACAACAAATACACCTTCAGTTTAAAACTATTACAGCATTGCATTTATGTGCATTTTTTAATGATGCAAAGTAACAAATTCAGGAAACCTGAGACAGCTGCCAAGTTGGTGAATAGCAGACGATTATTCAATGATAAATATGGAAATAAGTTAATCTAGAAAGATTAACATCTGTCATCATGAAGTAGGCATGCACTGACTAAATAAAATGCTTCACTCTAGCCCTTTAGCCGTCTGTGAAAATCTTCTTTATAAATACAACACTACTCATTCAACTTGACCTGTGAGGCCTGCAGATAAGACATGATTAAGAGCACAACTCTACCCTAAAACATGTGGTAACTGGGCTGGACTTTGGAAATATGCAGCAAACTGTGATATGATCACAAGTGCAAAGCTGATAAAAGCTCAAAGAGCATTTAAACAAGATGTTACATGTAAGTAATAATGATTAAACTTCTCTGAATGAATGACGTGCAGACATTTACATACATTTTTTTTCAATACTACGTTACCAGTTTAGACACATCAGTCATTTACTTCAGTGAGATATGACACTGTAAGTTTGCCAAGCAAAAGAAGAGGGAGGTGTAATCATTACACGGAAGGCTGGAAACAAAAACCTTGCAGTTACTGACAACACATCTCGTCTTACACACCTTAAAAACATTACTGTTTGCTTCAGTGACTTCCAATGAATCTATTTTGAACTGACAAACATTTCTTCATCAGATGAACAGCTTCAGGGTAAATCTGTGCCAAACAGAAACCAAAACAGTTCTGCTCTCACCATCTTTCTCCACCAGAGTGAAAGGCTCTGTATCCCAGCCATCGTCAATGCTGGCAGGCTGGACATCAAGGTGGCCGTAGATACACACGGTCTTCTTGCCCGGGTCTGATCCCAAACGACCCAGGACGATGGGCGGCAGAGGGATTTCCTCTCCAGAGGGAAGCTCCATGCACAAACAAAAACAACAGCTTGCATTTTAGTTAAGGTTAAGGTTAAGGTTTGCAATGAGCAATAGCACACTCATACACACACCTTCTGTTTTCCAATGTCCACCATCTCCACTGTTCCCCCCAGCCTCTCAATGTCCTTGGCGGCCATCTCCATCATCTTCTTGATCTCTCCGCGCTTCTCTGGCCAAGCAGATACACTCTGGACGCCAACCCAGTCTGCAAGGCGCTAGGAAACAAGAATAATGTACATACATTTTAATATAATATAGGAAAACTCTGTTTCATAAAGCAAGTCTCAGTTGTAGAAGTTTAAAAAGACAGTTCACCCCAAAATCAAAAATACGTATTTTTCCTCTTACCTATCAATCTAGGTTGTTTTGGTGTGAGTTGCCGAATGTTGGAGGGAGGGATTTCACCATTCTACTGCTGTTGAGCTGTTTTTGTGCTATAATTACCACAGGTTTAGTGCAATCTAGTTCCATCGTTTTTTAGAGAAGGCAGACATCTCTATGGCCGATATCTCCAACAGTCAGTGACTCACACCAAAACAATCAAGACTGATAAGCAGCACTACAGGCAAGAGAAAAAATAGGTATGTTTCATTTTGGGGTGAACTGTCCCTTTAAGGCTCACATTTTCTTAAAAGCTTCCTTCAAACCTGTAAAGTGGATTCAAATTGAATGTGTGAGCACATTAAGAGTCCATAAAGTTTAACAGCATCTGCAGTTAACATGTCACTAAAACTAAATCTCTAACTCAAAGTGAATGAGTTACAATGCTGCTTAATATTCAAGGTTAACACCACTGGATCAAGTGAAGACCGATATTTGGCTACAGTCTAATAACCCCCAATGATTAGTTGATCGTAACAGCAGGAGCTCATACTGGGAGTACACTTACATGAAATTATTAGAATGAGCTTACCTGCACGTACAGATCCTGGTTTTCGTCCACATACTTGAAAAGCGCTGTGAGATGAGCCATCTTTGCCAGCGACAGGAGCTGAGGGTTGAACAGACAGAGTGGAGTGACAGTCTACCTTCAGCCCCTTTGCTGTCTTAAGGGAGAACAGAAACCACGCCCTCCTTGAAACATGCTGACCCCTGCTGTACTCATAGCTCCTCTGTCATGCACGCTGGGCCAGATAAGCAGGTTTCAGATCAGGAAGTTGAGTCGGAGTTAGTTTTGCAACATTATTATTAGGGTCACAGCTGACTCGTCCCATTACTTTGCAGAACTTGTGGTTTTTATTAATATTGTAAAGGAAAAGGCATAAAGTAGATAGTTGCGTAATAAAAAGCTCTCAATGTAGCAGAAAGCTCACCTCCCTGCCTTGAAGCTGTACATATGAACATTTATAACATCACTTAAAAAAACACAATTCACTGTGCTGATGCTCCTGTTTTACTTGCAAAAGTTTTCAGAAATTTCATTACAATCACTTAAATGCATGACTCTGTTAGTCTCAGAGATCTGTGATAATTAAATAAGTTACAGAGTGCCTAAAGAAGGGTTTCATCAATCATGAGAAACACTTCACTGTTTATTAGAAAGGACTCCAACTGGGACAAAAATATGCACCTGTTAACAGAATATTACATATCTACATGTATGCCATGCCAATAATGAAACACTGTACTGTAAATTCCACTTTATAACTAGGACTAGAACCAAAAATCTTAACTTTCGATTTTAGACAGAGCTGGCTATTAAAAGGGAACGCCACCTAAATTAAAAATTTCAATGTTACTTCCATGACCAAGGAAAGTTTAATCTATATTTGCAAACATGAGCTACTGTCTCTCAAAGCCAGAAACCAGAGAAGTCTCAAACATGTGATGTCATGGTGCAGGGATACTTAAATGCTTTGTCTGGGGGCCACTTTTGCAAAATGACAGGAGGCCAAGGGGCCAGTTAATAAACAAACAAACAATACAATAAATGAATTGTCTGTTTTCAACCATTTCATGTTTGCTGTCCTCACTCATCTTTGCCAAGAGGAAATCTAGTTGCAGCAGCCCCGCACAGGTCAGGTGTACACAGGGGCTTTTTTTTTTTTTAAGATTTAGGACACTCTGTCTGGAGGTCTGGGGGTATCCTCCACTGGCACTTTTTTTTTTTAAATAAAAAAAGCTCTCTTTAAAGGAGTGCCTCACCAACAAAATCAGCATTTTAAATCAATTATTCATGTTTCATTTATGTTTGATTCATGTTTGCTTGAATTTGTGAAGAAACTTCGTTTTTCTCGCGTGCCTCCACAGACAACTTCAAACATGTTGATTTCTGGACTGATTGAAGACCACGTTAAACAACAGCAAAGCTACATCAAAACATCTGTTTAAAAACTCTCACACAAGTCATGCAGTATAATCCAAGTCTCATTTATCCAGTCATATGCTCAGTTTCACTTTCTGTGCACGTGAACACTGAAAAACACTTTCATCATGAATTCAACACAGTATGACTAACTGATTCACAAATGGTTATTTTGTGGGTGAGGTATTCCTTTAATGCCTTTTTATGCACTCTGGCACCTTTTTTACCCTCAAAGTACAAAAACTACAAATACAAATACAAATACACGGTTCACTTATAACACATTTCCTGCTAGGTAGCAAACATGTCTACAGCAAAGTAGAGGGTTGAGTAGTAGGCACTTCAGCATTGTGATTTTATGTTTTGTGATACAGTGTTTTTGAGAATCAATACAGTATTCATTTTTGATTAACAGTTCACATGCGTTGGATTTAAACCCCGACTGCTAGACAGCAGTGCTGTAATCTCTCTTCAGTCACGTGACTCCAATGTAACATCTTATTACAAGGGCTGTGATGAATTCAGATCCTTCTGTTCTGATTGCATTAAAAAGTCAACATTTTCCACTCAAATTTTATGCATATAGTTGAGTGTTCTCTTTAACAGTTTTCCTTTGCATTTACCTTACTTTGCAAATACCACAATATATCACCTTGCTTATATATCCCAGTGTATTGCATGTACCCCCTTTGTCTTGATATGTATCATATTGCCAGATTCTTCAGCAAAGGAGCGTAAAGTCCACAGCAAAGCTACCTCTTTCACAAGCAGTGTAAGGTTGATTTTTTCCCACTGAAATATGAAACAGCTGGGCTTGTCTAATTTGTATGGGATTGTTTTTTATAACCCATATGATGCAGGAAGCAGCTGGCCCCCAGGTATAATCACATTATCTAACCCCCATTCAAAAAAGTTGGACTCCCCTGCCCTGTGACATAGACAAAATTGAGTTTTAGCACTCTTCGGCAGGTTTAGGATGTGTGAGAGTGGTTTATGTTAACTAATATTTTTGGACTGTGTGAAAATGGTTGAAGTTCCCCTTTAAACCCAGTTCAGAGGAGTTTTAAATCAGATCTCAAGAAATGGTTGTTTATTTGTTTGTGTGGTTTATTGTTGGTTTAATTTGTAGATGTATGAATACCGGGAATTGGTCTGTTTTTCATTCTATTTTATTTTATTTTTTGTTTTTTGTTTTATTTGTTTTGTTTTTTGGGTTTTTTTGTTAATTTTTTTAAATTATTATTATTATTTTATTTTTTGCTTGACACTTTCGTTTTCAATCTGCCCTGAGGCTTTTTTTCCCCTATAATTTATTCCTCGACAATTTTAAAGATCTGGAGTCTGTCATTATGATCAGCCTGACCTAATATTTTTTTAATATTGTCATATAAATCTGTAAATAGTTTTTATTTGATGCATGACTGACGTGAAGCTCTGATTAAACAGGCCCGGAACTCAACGGCTCTCTGAAGGCAGAGCAGCTTGGAGACAGGTCACAGCTAACGTTAGCCGGCTAACTCAATATCTCCAAAACTAGCGGTAGCTTGCTAACTTAACGTTACACTGAATTAGCCTTTTCCTGACACTTATTCGGCTCTGGTCATTTCTAAAACACATAATTAAGCATTAAAACTAAAAACTGTTCCGTTAATGAGAACTCACCTCGTGTTTATTTCCGTACAGCTGATGTCTTCATGTGACTCTTCTCACCTGACTGACACTTCCTGTGTTCCCTAAAGCCGCTGACTAAGAAGATCCCTGAAAGCTTAAAAAGTACGCTGTGGTTTGTTCTGCGCACAAAATAAGAGAGAACAGAAAGTCTTCACTGCACCGGTGGACACAAAGTGGCTGTTGGATTGTGTTCACGGCGCAATGAATTGTGGGTCAGCAGCAGATGCTTCGTCACGTTCATTTATTGGGTACAGAGACAGTTTAAAGAGGAGATAGACCATCTCTGGAAAATCTACATACAAAGCTCTGATGTAACGATAGTGCAAGAAGTACTCAAGTCTCCTACTTCAGTAAAAGTAGCAGTACCGCCGTGTAGAAATACTTTATTACAAGTTAAAGTCTTACATTTAAATTTTCACTTAAGTAATAGTAAACAAAATACACTTTAAGTATCATTTTCACAGCATTTCAAAAATAATGTTGGCTATTGTGAATTCAGCAGTGGAAAGTCACTATGTAGCCTATATTTACTCAAGTAGTTCACTGTACTTAGGTAGCCTACACATTTTGGGTAAGCCTATTTATACTTGACTAACTCCATTTTGTGCAACTTTAGCTTACGTCACTACGTCTTAGAGTGAAATAGACATTTTATACGATTAAATGAATGAATGAATGCATTTTTATAATTGTGTCATGCAAGCAGTTAATGCCCAGCCCACATAGGCTTAAAAGACAGATCAGAGTCCATCATACATAAATTCAGGTAGCATTAAAAGGAAAGAAAATGAAACAAAGCAGCAAAAGCATTATATATATTCAGATCATCATATTGGAAGACCAAGTTTGTGGATCACTCAAAGGCATTTATGGTGTAAAATGATAAAAATCAAAATAAATACCAATTATCAAACATTCTTGCAGTCTCTTTCAGGCTTTAGCAACAAAATTTGCAAATTTAAGCACATCAAAATTTGCCAGCCACATTAGCTCTCGGTCATCTGAGCTCGAGAAAATGTCAGGGTTTAGATGAGCCATTTCATAGAATATAAGCTTTCCTCAGTCATCACAGTTTGTACAGAAAGAAGATGGGACTCACTTTCCACCTCATCCAGATCACACAGCTCACATATTCTGTTCACCTGAATATTGTTGAATCGCCAGATCTCAGTGGCCAGAGGAAGAATACAAGCTCTCAGCTGTGCAACTAAAGATCTTTGGCTTCGAGATGAAATGAGAAGATTCCATGAATGTTAAAAATGTCATTATCATTTTTAACAAATGGTGAAATTGAGCTTGGTATGCATAAAATAAGATGATTAGGCTTATTATTTTTTGTTTGTTTTTTGCAGAAGTGTAGCATGTCTCCTCTAGATGTGATATTCACATTCTTCTGGAGTGATGAAGTGAAGGATGAAGTATTCCTTTGAGTGGAGAAAATTCTCCATACATGTTAATGCAGCAGGAATATTAATACAAAACCATACAGAATAGTAAAACGCTGTAAGGGAACATTCTGATGCACAATGACTACTTTCAGTTTTCATACTGTAAATGCATTTTGCTGAGAATACTTACATACCTTTACTGAAGTAAGTTTTTGAATACAGGATTTTTACTTTTGCTCAATTGAAAGATCGGAATACTTCACTGTTACAAGATCATGGATTTAAAATTTCACTTGAGTAAAAAGGTAAATGTATACTTAAAGCACCAAAGGTAAAAGCAGCATACTGTTTTTGCAGAACAGCCCATCTCAGAATAATGTACACATATTGTTGGAATGTGACTATTGATGCATTAATGTGTTCACCACATAAATATTGCATCTGGTAAATTTCAGTCTATTTGTTCATGCTCACTCAAGGATACTAGAAACAACCAATAGCTTTTAAAAACTGACTTAAAAAAAAAAGTAAATCTAAATGCTAGATGGTGTTAACAGGTTGTGTTAAAATAAACCTGTTCAGAAAGTTGTATTGTACATTTTAAACCATGAGATTCTGAGGTAAACATTTGATAGTGCATTAATAAAAACCCACAAATGGCTTCTGCAAGACATGTTGGTCATTTATTTCAGTGACAATGGATACTATAAGTTTGCCAAGCCAAATAAAGATGTAGTCATGACATTGAACACTTGTAACAGAAACCCTGAAGTTAATCACATTAGGTCTCATCTTACACCAAAACATTCCAGTCTACTTCAGCGACTTCTAATGACGTGGTTTCACTTTGAATTGGCAGACTCTGGAAAACTTCTCATGGGTACTGTTTGTACCAAGGTGCAGGTAAATGTTAACCCCTTGATTACCACATCAGACAAAAAAAGAAACTGCAATTTACTGAACACTGTCAAGAGGAATGATGGTCAGCGCTCGCTTCAACTTACAAGTTGGAGATCAAGCTAGAAATTTTGGCTTAGTCATGGACTCTAACATGGATTTCAACAGTGGCAATAAAGTCAGCCAACCATCATCCAATATATCAGTGATTGAACGGACTCTGTCTCAGCAGGATTTGGGGGAAAGGAAAAAAAAAAAGAGAAGTGCATTCACCTTCCACAGACTGGACTACAGCAAGTGTCTCTACTGGCGAGGTCTCCCTAAACCCAGCTCTGCAGCTGATCAAGAACACTGCTGCTGAACTCCTCACTCCAACTTGCCTTGGAGAATGTAATAGGTGTTGACTATTGCATAATAGTCTGTCCTCTTTGGCTAGTTGCCAAGTCTCTGCTCAAACCTCAATAACACTGAAGATCACTCTGTGGTTGTACCTTCAAAGCAAAGACTTGCAGGTACCACAGAAAAGAAAAAAAAAAGTAGTTTCAAGTGTAGCGCCATCCTGAGGTCAGTAAAGTCACAAATCAGATGACTGACCCAGTTATTCCAAGACACTGATTTGTCCCTCAAAATGGATGGTCATGCTACTTTGGGGACAGAGTTAAGCACTTTTGTATATCCACTACTAAATTAAATTTTGCCACGACATTACCAAAGTAGTAACATTTTAGCACATGGAGCTGATTTTGATAGCATGCAAAGACTTTGTTTAATTTACACCGCGTGTAAAAAGGACACTCATGTTGTTCTAAAATGTTCTGTTTATTTTCAGTTTAATAACATGTTTTCTTGCTGTCTCCAAATCCTTATGGTGCCTAGAATTAGAAAGGATTTGATTAGATATTTAAAAGCTGGTTACACACTTGCAAATTTTAGAGACTCACCTTTCCATCAAAGCAACGTTGAGGACAAGCCTTTTCTGTTGGCCTACAAACTTCTGCGGAGCACATGAAATAGATCTGCAGGGGGAAAGAAACCCACATAAATAAAAATTTAGATTCTCAGCTTTACAAAAGTTCATTTAAGACTTTAGTAGCAATTGTTCTTATGCAACAAGTCGCCACATTGTGGTGACAGGGCTCATTTTGTTAGTGTTCAGTCAAGTCTGTAATTGTTGTGTACAGCACACCTTTAAACCCACAACGGCTTCCTGAATAGTTTGACTCACCTCTTCATCAAGGTATTTGTTCGTCTTTTGCTCCATGAACTGGAAGGCACTAACTGAGAAGCGCCTTTGGTGGCGATTTTTTGGATTGCCAGCAATTTTAAGGATGGACACGGTCTTATCGTAAGGATTGGCACACCTACAGACACACACCAGTTAAGGCTAGGGCAAAGCCATGTTTTAGTCGTATACACACAGTGGGATCAGAGTCACTTACCCTTCATAAATGAGCACCAGAGCATTATTTGCAGAGCGAGGGTAAGCTAAACAGTAGTTGACAAGAATGACCGCATCTGGTTTTGGAGATTTCAGGCGCAGTTCGAGATACACTGGCTTGCCAAGGAGCAGTCCCAAGGGCTGAGATGTTGTTGGCAAGTAGCTGGAATACGTCTGATCTGTTGAGATTACACAAAAATGTTAGTTTCAGAGCTGTGTGCGCGTTCACTCCAGACATGTTTATCAAAGATTGTCCCTGCATTTGTTGGAAAAAAATAGTGTATAACTCACCTTTGGCAATTCTCAGCTGAACACCATATAAGCCATTGGAGAGGACTGATTGTGGCATGACAGAACTCGGATACTTGACCATGTAGCCAACACTGGCCATTGACTGCTTAGCAGGGCTCCCTGATTGGCCGTAGCGACATTCAACCTGAAACCTTTTATTAAAAATAAATAAATAAATAAATAAATAAATAAATAGTGGTCAGTTTAAGCTTGGCACTACATGCATGTACAGAGAACTTACAGCAGGATTAATACTCAGTTACTTGATCATTTTGACTTTATTGTAGAACAGAGTGAAAATGTACAACCACAAACCTGAGTGGATCACTTCTTGTAATGATGCCATATTTGAGGTTTAGGGCTTTAACGACACTCTGCACTTCAACCATGTAGATCTTCACCCCTTTCACTTCCTGTCAAAAGTTGACATTTCCTCAGTTGTTAGGCTCAGGTCTGCCAGGCTACACAGCATGTATGATGTACTGCCTGAAGCAGTTTCCATAACTGACAGCATGTTTAGCTTGTAAAATTTCTTAAGTGTTTAAGATTTAGGGGTGTCTAGCAGTGACGATTACAGATTGCAACCAGCTGAACTCTCCTGGTTAGAATTCCTTCAGTGTTCTTTCAGGTTTTTACTGGGAGGCAAATTATCAGTCTAATCATAAACTGCTGTAAGACAATCATGTCAGAATCATACAGAAACGTATGCTTGTCAGGGGATACTTTGCTGTATATACATATTTCAGAGGGTGTTCATTTACAATATCGACGTTTTAGACCCCAGGCTTCAGGAGGAAATGCATATGGAAGATTGCAAGTGAATTTCAACTAAATTAGAGTTGAAACCTATGTTGCATTCAAATCAGAATGACAACTTCAAAAAAGGTGCTATGCAAGCATGTGATCAGAAATCTAGATGCATCTCAGTCCATCCACTTGTGACATAACGTTTGCTTTAATAGCAGGTCAGGGTCAGAGTCTCATGAATGGCCACGTCAAATAAAAAACACCCATCTACGCAGCTAAAAATAAAAAGCAAACTTAAGGTTGCAGCTTTAGTTGTACACCATCTGTCTTTCTAAACAAGTGGTAGCAATCAGTATCAAGTTAACAAGTCTTAGATCACTTGATCAGGCAATGCATTATTATCTTGCACTAGATTAAGACTTTTAAAGTAACAAGTGGAAAGTGCATTGTACAAGTCAAACAAGGGGATAACTTACATAATAACGAGCTCCACATTCTGTAACTTTGAACTTAAAGATGGCAACCTTGTCATTAACAATGACTGGTTTACACTCTGGATGCCCAGGAATAACGAGCTTGGTGGGGTCCACAGGGGTGGACGTCGAGCTGGCGCGAATGGCGAAAACAAAGTGCTGATCTCCAGTGCACTCTAAGGGAGACAGAAAAGTCAGATGTAGTCAGAGAAGTTAAAGATCACTTAATACATCTCCCGAAACAGGAGCCTTACCATCCAGTGGGTAGTAGCAGGAATTAGAATCCGTGCAGCATCCCAAGTTCTGACATTCTGAGGGAGATATTCCTGAATAACCACACATCACCCGCTCCGCAGACGAGACGGCACAATCTGAAATGACAGGCATTGTAAACTGTTTGCAATTCAACACTTCCACGTGTAGTAAAGCATTTAGCCATCTCAAAAGTGATGCATTGAATATCATGCACTTTCAGCTTATTTGCTGTATGCACTCACTTGTTGGAGGGTTTGGTGGGGTTGGTTTGCACTTTGAGGATTTAGGTTGGCCACTGGAGCGAGGGAAGAGGCCAGAGTCAAACTTGGGACTTTCACAAGATGCGGTAGCAACTTGTGTCTGACCGAACTCATTGGCAAACAACAACTGCAGGCTGTAGCCATCAGTCTGTAATAATTTCAAAGTTGAGCTTTTGGTTAAGACATGAACTTAACGCAAGGAAAAAAGAAAATCATATCCATGTTTAGATTTTTAAAAAGAGTACAGAGCCAGGGCAATTACTTTTCAGTAACCTACATGTTTCACATTACATCCAGTGAAGGGTACAGTCAAGGTGTTCTGGACAAAGTTAACTTCATATCCACAAGACTCTTGAGCATCCACGACAGACAGCAGTTCCTTTGAGCCTGGAGAGGGAAAATATAAATCCCTGCAAGTTAATATGCATTCAGCAAAATTTCAAATAGGCAGACAAGCCCCAGTACATACCCAAAACTTTAACGTCACTCAGTGAGCCTGTCCGCACAGTAATCTGGAAGCCAACTTCACTGCAGACCACATCTAACCCAGAGGAACTAGGACAGGTGCTGCCGCTCCAACTCCTTGGAGGGGCATATACAAATTCCACCGGGAAGTCATCACTACTGCCGTCCCAGTTTCTTGGAGGGGTGTCGTCAAATTCCAACTGGAATCCATGGTCAGCAAAAGAGTTGGCATTTTCACTGGTGGAGGCACCTTCAACTTCAGGAAATGCATCCTCAGGATCTGTATCTTCATTGTCAAAGTCACTGCTGTCATCTGGAGGAGACAGTGGTAGTGACCACAGATTGCTAGTCAAAACAGCTTCACCCAGTTTGTTAAGAAAAATCTAAATTGACAGCCTAACTACAGAGTTTAATTGATCAATTGCAAATACAGCAAGTACAACAAGTCAATGTCTGACTCAGGTACAAATTAATGACTAAAGAGCCAAGTTTGAATCAGTTTGTTTCCCCCTGCCAAAAGAAAAAAATTGGGTAAGTTATACTAACCATTTTGTTTTGATGGCTTTATCCAGCCAGAGACATACAATCTTTAAATTTCATGGGTGGGGCATTTAGGGATGTATTTTTGTAGAATATATGTGTAGGGAAAAAAACAACAACATTAAAGTCTCTTAAACTTATGTTAACCATAGACCTAGGTCCAGGGATCTAACCAAAAACCACTGACTTCAGGATGAGGCAACCAGGAGCACAAAAAATACCAATTCATCTCCAGGTTTTGGGCAAGGAAAATATATTTTAAGAAAAGCCTTGGTTTAAGGACTCATTCCTGGGACACCATTCCAGGATAACAGTAAATGTTGTAAAGAGTCAAGTGAGTAAATGAGTCAACCATCCAATACCTGCTGTAAGTCAGCTAGCATTAGCCGTTATTAGCAAATATTACTGGTCACACCACACCATGTGGTCATAGCAGCCAAACCTCATGTGTATTTTAGTTTAGAAATGTATTCTTAAGAACTCAACTTTAAACTTGTGACAAAAGTAATTTTCCCTATCAAAGTTACATTTTGTCAAACTTTCAAAATTAAAAAAAAAAAAAAGGCACAGACATATCAAGTCAGGTGAATTGGTTGTCTTACTAAACAGACAACAGGTTCATGTGAATGAAAACATTTATATAAAAAAACAAACTTAAAGTCCGTGAACCCACCTTCAGCCACTGTTTGAGTATCACTGCTAGTCACTCACCTGTCATTGTAATGGTCGATGTAACGCCTTCTGGTTCACTCCACGGCTCCGACGGGTATGGCTGTTCATTATTATCATCATCATCATCATCAATCACCTCCCACCCCTGTCCCCGTACTGAAACCGGCAGCAGAGTCCCAGTCAGCACCACCAGCACCAGCACCAGCACCAGCAGCTCAACCCTGACCCCAACCATGGCTCCAAGTGATGCCCTCCTGCAGCTACTGAACCCCGGATACAGGAGCAGCCTCCCGCGGTGCTTTAACTAGTGGTGTGACGTTAATTGATTGCACCTGACGGCTGGTAACTGGTACGTGCTACTTGTTAAAGTCTCACCTGCCTGAGTGAAAACTGTTAATTAGGTGTAAAAGACAGGCCCTTGCAAATAGAGAGGCCCTAATACTAGTTTAAGTCCTGCATTATATTTGAAGGACAAAAAGTAAAAGGACTAAAGTCTTATTTTTATCCATGATAATAACTTAAAATTTATTTGTTGATAATATTTTGTATTGTTAACCTAAAATCTTAATGTGTAATGAATTGTCAAATAAATGTAGCTAGGTAAAAAGTATATTTCTCTGATATGTAGTAAAGCAGAAGTCAAACAAGACTAAATTTACTTAAGTTACATTCCACCCCACCCCTGGTATGTGCAAATACATTTAAGGACACTTTTTTGAACACTTGTAACAGAAAAATTCTGACATTTACCTGGATTTTAATAAATAAAAAACTTTATTTACTGCAGTTTTTTCCATCAACTTGGCCAAAAATATTAAAATACAGTAATCACAACATACCACCACCAACTCTCAATCTCCAAAAGTCAAATTAGCACTTCAGTGACCCAGTGTAAAAAACATTATACATGTTTTATAGCTTGGGAGCACTGCTTTTGTTGTTTAATATTACATTTTACAGATGTACCTAATATTCTAGTATGTCAGTGCACTGTATATCAGATCTCATTAACATGTTAAATTATTGCCACCAACTCTGTAGCTCAATTTTATATCCAGACATACACAACATATATCTGCATTTCTCAGAGTGCTACTGAATTTTTGTGTTAGTTATAACAATATTCCCCAGTGACAGATAACTCAGTGTGGTAAAAAGACTTTATTGCATATATTTAAAGTACACAAACACCCCACAGGTCAAATAAACAGACTATTTAATAGTCTTCATTATTTAAAACAAAAAATTCTCTTTCTTTAAGTCGTATTCTCTCGAGCCAATAAAAAACAAAACCAACAAATCAGAAGACCTGGATGTTCAGACAAAGAGAAAATCACTTGTAGGCATTGGCTTTATGTTTGGGCAAGAAGTTGAAATTCTTTGGTACAGGTCCAAGCAGCATTTCACTGGAAACAGGAGAAGTAAGAAATTATAATCGGTAAATACATCAATTTAAAAGTTAACAGCAGTGTAGCTTGATTTTGAATGGAGCTTCTTAATGTTTTATAAATGTCTTTACCTAATCCTGACCCAGTCCCCAACATGTTGGCTGGCCATCAGTGACTCCAGATAGTTCCTGCCCATGTAGTACGGAGGTCTCTCGTTGATCTTCTGTGGCACTCGCTCCAACAGGCCCACTGGAATGTATCTGAGAGACAGAGATGGCACATACTGAGTGGATATTCAGGATCAAATAGCAAGTTATGAATACTGCCTGATAGTAGAAGAAATGCAACACACTTAGGAGCATGCTGTTGCCCACCTGCACATGAAGGAGAGCCACTCCAGCATGAAGGTGCGGGTCTTCTCCACACCTCGGGTGTCGGAGCCCCAGTGCTCCAGACCAAAGTTAGTGAAATCCCTGAGGATGTCCAGTCGCTCGCTGGACGAGATGTCCCAGTGTCTGCTCTCCTTTATTTCAGTGAAGATCCAGGGCTTTATGAGGGCACCCCTGAGGAACATGCAAACTCAAGTTCAAGTTCACCACAAAGATAACTGGGCTCTGTAATGTTTCCTCTGGTCAGGATTCTGTGTGGATTTACTATCCTCATAGTGACTGTGAAGGTAAGAAAGCACAATGACTTTACTCATTACAGTAGGTAATACACTGAATGTGGACAAGTGCCTCAAACAAGCCCACTTCAAAACACCTGAACTATTCTTTGATAACTTCGTCGTCTTGATGTCTTTAGGGCTACAGTTTGACAATTCGGCGTATACATTATTTAGTCTATACTGTGTGTGTGATCATATAAGTAGCACCAACCTTGCAATCATAATACCAGAAACTCCGGTCTCTTTCGCCCTCATGGCATCTTCATAAGACAAAATGTCTCCATTACCTGAAACAATAAACACAGGTCAACACAGTTTGTCTCATCACCAACAATTAATGCCTCTTCTGTAGCACGTGCATCATTTTACAACCTTGATTTCGCTAAATTGTATATAGAGTTATTTTTCACCAAAGAGGAGGTTGTTTTTCCAGTATTTCCCTCTTTACTAACCCTACATGTTCTTATCTCACCTGTGTGCAACTGCAATCTTTACAAATCAACATACCAAAAAGTGGGACGGGACTGGCCAGCTTGGAGCAGGTGGTGATGTAATCCCAGTCAGCTAACTTAGTGTAGCGCTGCTCCCTGGATCGGCCATGCAACTGTAAGAAAACAGCAGCATCAGTGGTATGTAATCACACTTAAAATCTGACTCGTATAAAAATAATAGAAAACCACGAAAATATTACACATGACATAATCACAAGGGGCTTGGAAAAACAACTTACAGAATGTCAGTATGATAAGGACACATTAAAGTCAAACAAATGCAACACATCACCTCAGATCAATTAAGAAGTGTTCTCACACCACATTTTCTCTGCTTTTACTCTAATTTGTTGAGTGCATTTACTAAATAAAACAGGAGTGTGCCAACAGATATGGGGGTTTATAGCTACATGAATGAAAGGTATCAAAAGGTGTCCAGCCCACATGGTCTTACAAGACTCCACTTAATATGAGACTCCAGCTGATTTCCATAGTTTCAATATATTTATAGATTTATGCTGCAACTGTTTTAAAAGGTATGGATTGTTGGTTACTGTTTGCAAACACACTTGCCAGTGAAACTGAACATAGAAGTGACAGTCTACTACGTGATTTCTCATTTGTCGGGAGCTACGTGTTTATGTATTTCTTCATCACTGCAGCAAAGACAGTTTCTGACACATTAGATTGGTTTATATTTATGCGTAATTTTTTAGACTGTTTTTGAACTGCTTACAGATAGTTTCTATACACGAGTACACTGTTTACTGACCTTACTGTTGCTTCTCTGATTAGTGTTCTGCTCTCTACCATGTGTCATTTACGGCATCCTGTATGGGATTCGCAAACTTTGCTTCGTTGTTCTTGTTTTATGAAGTTTAAATGAAGTTGAAATTTTTCAGTGCTGTGTCTCTTGCATGGTCTGGCTACCTTTTCACAAAGCCCCGACCTCACCTGAGCACTGTGGGGGTACACGCTGATAAACGTTTCAAACACAAAAAATAAAAAGAAGGCAAGAAATACAGGCAGAGGGCAGATCAGATTATGGGTATATTGTTTGTTCTATTTTTTAGAACAATCCTGCATAGTTTATCATAGTTACTCTGTAAACAGGCTTTGGGCACCTTGAATGGTGCTATATAAATTCAAGTTATTGTTACTATTATTATTTTAATCTGATTTTTAACACACCTTTTCATGCTGCTCACAGCCTCCTTAACATTTGCAGCAAGTGTTCACATGTATCTCTGATGCTTTTGCAAGACTTACTGTGATCAGAGAGACACCCCAGTTCTTCATCTCTGGGATGAGTTTGTGCGCTATGTTGCTCTTCTCCTGAACACCAGTGCGGATCTTGACTGTTAATGGGACATCAAGGACCTTCAGGAAGAAAATAGACTGTTTTCTAATTCATCCTTTAACTTTGGGTGGGAAAAAAATCCGGATTTGACAATTAAAAACCAATTCAGTTTAACTGCTACGTAAAAATTTAATGATGACACGTGGCAGCATTTTCTCCTCAATGCCAGAATTCACCAAGACACCCCATGCAGATTTTTTAATTTTATTTTAAAAAAAACCAAAAAAAACAACAAAAAAAAAAACTTACATAATTCATTCCCTTGATTATCTGTTCAAACTTTCTGGTACGTGTCATCAAGCCGCAGCCTCCGCCCTGACAAGGGAAAGCCAACAAAGACCATCAGTCACTGAGTGTCATATTGTTTAATAGTTCCAGCCAAATACCAGTGTCTGCTTTATACACAGGGGCACAGACAGGTTTGGTAAAACTGATTTTAAAAAAGCAGTATGTATAAAAATAATACAGTTGACACTACAGGGGTGGAAAACAAATGAGTGAAAACCACAGTGGAACTTTTATTTAATCTGGATGGCACTACTTTTTTGATAGAGGGTTTACCTTCTTGTAGACAAGGTCAATGGGGCATCCAGAGTTGATGTCCACAAAGTCAACATCCGTGTTGTTGTTGATGAGCTCTGCACACCTCGTCATGGTATCGGGAAAGCAGCCCTCCACCTGGAAACACAAGCTAGATTTCAGAACTGAGGTCATCTTCACTCCCACACAGAGCCCCAAGCCATGTTTATAACAACATGAACAGAGTAATTCAACTTCTCTGATGGGTTCAGAAGAATCTCAATAATCTAAGATGACATCACCTGGACACCAAACACATCTTCACTTTCGTGCCGTTTCAGGAGGGCCCACTCTGACTGCTGGCCCTGCAGCAGGTTTGTGCACATGGCCATCTCCCCACAGGTGATGTCTGCTCCGAAGCGCTTGCACACACGACGGAAAGGCAGATTTCCGCACTATAAAGAAAGGGAAAGAATCATTAAAAGGGGGCTTCATACTTGTATTTGGGGTTTCTACTAGAACATGTTTACATGCTTTTATGGTCAAAATACACTTTATTTTTCTCCATCTGTCTGTACTTGAACACCTGTATTCAGCCTCTGTCTGAAACGCTCCATTTACTGCCTGTCTTTTTAAGCTCCCTTTCCAAAAAAAGCCAAAGTCTGCTCTGAGTGGTCAACATTTTTCAGTCTTCCGTATCTGCACTCTTGGCTTCTCTGCACCATCACTGCAGCTGGGGGAATGACTATGACAGAGTATGGCGACACTTTCTACAGTGAAAAATCGCCAATAAAAGCTTCTGAACAAGACCGGACATGTTCCAGCAAGAATATGATCTGAAATCGGGGAGAAATTAACAACACTGGCAACCAAAATTACGTGTTTCCCTGATGTTAGCATGTAGCTACATGTAGCAGTGTATGTAATGTAAATAGGGATGTCCCGATCACATTTTTTTTTTGCATTCGATCAGATACAGAGTCCTTTATTTTGAAACCGGTCCGATCCGATACTTTGCAAAGCATTAAGAAAGAAAAAAAAAAAGAATGCATCCAAGTTGTCCCATAAGGTTTGTTTTTTATTTAAATTGTATCCAAAAAGCTTATCCGTGGTTCAGCAGCACAAAATGTAAACAAATTCAATATCTTCTTCTTGTCTTCAACAAACAAAATAGGCCTATATCTTTATACATTGGAAAGTGGAGGCAACAATGAACAACATAGATGACAAACCTGGCCATTTTTGTTGTTTTGATTCTTCCAATCTTATATTATCGATTCCGATTTTGTAAAAATAATGTAATCGGAGCCGATAAATGTAAACACTTGCAGTAGCGCGCTTGGAGCAAAAGACCATATAAAGTAAGCACAACAGGTCCCCTTTAAGTTTGGCCAAACCTTATTTTATGGGCCAGCTTCTGATTTAATTTAATTTCTATATTAACCTTAGAACATAATTCAGTCTGGTTGTACTTACAGTTGTTAGAGGAGCGAGGTAGAGCTTGTCTTGAAAGTCCACCTTGAACACAGAGACAAAATTGTATGTCGTTAGCAATAGAGATTTAATTTGTTCAAACACTCTCATGTAATATTTATTTAACCTGAAAATGGATCACATCATATTCCTTGTGTGTTTAAAATAAGTCAACAAACTCCTTTAAGAGAATATGGTTTTGGAGGAAAAACGGTTGGCTGAGATTTACCTGTTTCTTTTCACACGGGCGCAACTTGATGACATCTACATCCGTCAGTGGGCCAACAGTCTTCACTAAAGGCTGTTTATCTGGGCTGGCCTGCAGTTTATCGAAAAGCAAACATGTAAAAAGATCTGTAAAATACCAAGCACCTCAACATGTGTACACCGTTGTAAGAGGAAGTGGTCTGAGTAGATGTTTATACCTGTGTTTCAGCTTCAGTAGACACACACTGCTCCCCTCCTGTTGGATCTGCAGATACTTCAGCTGCACGAGTATCACCTGTGAGTTTTAAAAAGACTGAAATTATAATACCAAATTCAAATCCCCACCTCTTCAACTCGTATTTGTTACTTGTCTTACCATTCCCTTGATGTTCTCTTTTGTCTTTGTTGTTTGAAAGTGTTTTGAGGTACTCTGCTGACTTCTTGAAGGCCACTGAACGCTTCCTCAGGCGATTCTGGAGGTCTTTGCTCAGGCTGTTCTTCACTGCGATCCTACCCTCGTTGGCCTTAATGAGATCTGCGTTCTCCATAGTTTTGAAGTCAGCTGTAGTGTGCGCCTTGGCGAAGCGGCAGGAGAGACCATAAGCACATTTTCCAAATGTGTCGTAGAGGTAGCAGCTTTCCCCGATGTCAGCGGGCTTGGTTGCAAAGTACTCGGCTATGTCATGATGAAAGTGGCATTTGTCTCCAAAGGGGCACTCCCTGTTGTCCTGCATGGATAGAAAAAGACACGACAATAAGTATCAGATAAGTACTGTATGAGATATTAGTGAATGGCTGGTTAAATGTTCATACCTGAATGACTGAGAGACACAGTCGTTTCTCATCATACGCAGTAGGCTTTGTGTGTGGCCTGGACTTATTCTGTCCCCGAACACGTTTACCGTCTGGTCTGCCGCCCTTATTCCTCTCCTCAGGGTCTAGTTTGAGCTTTTTGGCCTCAGGTTCCTCAACAGGCGTCTCATTTGTCTCCTCATCCTTTTGATTTTCACTGGCCTTGTCTTTTTTTGAGCTCTGCCACTCGGAGTCTACAAACTCGTGAAATTTTTCTTTGGTGGTTAGAAATCTGTAAATATAAGAAGTAGTAATGTAGAAGATGTAACAACCTGGCATTCAACACAACACTTAAGTACATACAGTATGTGATGATCACTGTGTGAAATGGTGCTATAGCAGTGCCTTACAAGATCATCTGTTACAATTTATGTGTAATTTATATGTAATTTGACACAACAACTTACTTCTGCAAAGCTGTTACTATTTTAACTGCTGTACTAATAAGATGTGAGACTGGTGAGTTAAGACCTCAGGCATTAATTGGCTTTACACACATTTGCTTGCTGCTCTACGTCCACATGCAGGACTGCCCATAAGGGGGGAGAAAGAGGAAAGCTCTCTGGGGCACAGCCACTTAGGGAGGCCCATGGAGGCCTAAATGTTAAACAAAAATAAACACTGTGTTATTGTTGCTTTAGTCAAGTGTAGCCTGTTTCATAATGAAAACCCGTCTCTATCCACCACATGACCTGAGAAATTTAAAGATCCAAAGTAGCAGAGAGAGAGCATGTGCATGCGTTGACGTAAGTGAAGCAGATTAGGGGATCACCCAATCACTGGACCTTTACATGGGCCTAGCCATTTCTTTGGGGGGACCTGACCACATGAATACTGATTTAAAGGTCCAGTGTGTAGGAGTTATGGGGATATGTTGTCAGGAATGGAATATAAAATAATAAGTATGTTTTCTTTTGTCTATAATCATCTGAAACTAGAAATCATTGCGGGGTTTTTTACCCTTGAATGAGCCATTTATATCTACATACAGAGCAAGTCCTCATCCACAGAGATCACAATATTGCATTGCCATGTTTCTACAGTAGCCCAGAATGGACAAACCAAAGACTGACTCTAGATAGAGACATTCAAGTTTTCAGGGTAGCTACCTCAATCAACAGCCCCTCTGCCATGAGCAGTGCCAAAAAACATTCAGTGAAACTGCTTTAGTCTGTGTGTTTACGTATTTAAAATCACCGGTAAGAGACCTCTGCACATAATTCGGTTCCCAGTAAAAACCTCCTGACTGTCTAGAGCTTAAGTTATAAGACAAAAGAGATGCACATGCATTAGCAGGCGCTGAGCTAGCGACCCCTGGTCCATTTGTTTTAGAGAGAAAAATAATTCTGCGGGTAATTCTGCTCCTGGTATAACCTCCTAAACAATGAACGCTGAAGGAGTTGTAACTGACAGAAGTTTCAGCTGGTTGCAATCTACAATCCTCACCACTAGATGCCACTAAATCCCCCTAAATCTTACACACTGGACCTTTAATGGTACAATTTCAAGAGAGGCTACTGATGCAGACCAGCCAGTCCTTGTAAAACTGGAGCAAAATCTTAGTCACTATTCTGTGCATGAAGTCAAGTGCATTCACTATAGCTGCTACGTCTTTTGCTGGCAGTGTAGTTCTGTTAGCTCCATCAGACAAAAGAAATGCAGTGTTAAATGATTATGTGGGAGGCAGCACCCTCAAGCATGGGTCCACCCTACTCTGCTACAGGTTGGGAGCCAGTTGCTGCCCAAACTGAAAGGCCACTAATGAAGAGTTATAGTGAACTGTCATGGTGAAGAGGGAGTTGCCAGGTGAGATATGATGCAGAGTATTGATCTATGGCACAACTTCAACTGCTTCCAAGATGCAGGGAGAAAAGAAAAGGTCTTCCAAAGTTGTTCTTTATACTAGGACTGTTGTTGGACTTTTGACCTCCTCAGACATGACATGATGCTCAGCGTTTTGGTAGCTTTATGTTTACTGGCACATCATGTCTGAATCTAGATTCTTCCATCAAACAAACAAACACTGTGGCCAACACCTGAGAATGTTTGCAGTGCTTTCCAACATTTTTTCTCGTTTATTCCACAGACGCTTGGTTACTTACTGTGGTTTGAGGGCAGCTTCACCCTTCACAGCTACATCAGTCTTCTTTTCAACGGTTTCCTCCGCCGCTTTTTCCATCACACCTTCACAGACTTTCTCCAGTGCTTATTCCTGAAACATGTCGATACATCAGCTGGTCGTTTTTAATCTAACTAAAGAAATGCTTAACACGGGAGCTAACGCCACTCCATTTTTCTTCCATAAAGGTTGCCTGAATTATTTGACTGAATCAAATTAGCCGAGTTACTTACCCGTTTCCTCTATGGTTGCCAAAATAAGCAGCTACTGTGGCATGCTTTGCTTCAAGTGACTGTAGGCTACCTAACCCTGCTAACAAGCTAACAGCTAACGTAAAGGTTGACGCAACTAGCCACCACCTACTTCACGTATTTAACGCTAATTCATAACTATTAAAACATGAAATTAAATGCTAAACGAATGACGCTGCGGCTAACTTGTATTATACTCTCATACCCTGAAATGCACAGCAACAGTCCAAAAGCATGAGGAGACGGTTGTGCGTCAGTTTGGTGATGTCCGTGGTGTAATGGTAGGCGAACATTGGTTCCGCATATTACAGTACGTCTCCCCCGTTACTCATATTTACACTATTATTTCAATTTAATGGGGCGCTGTAGCCCAGGGATGGAAAATAATCACATTAGCCCTATAAACTGAGGATGCATGACATGTTTCAGGTTTAAAATTGCACCAAGAATTACCTCATATCAGTTACCACATATTTATGAGTACATAAAAACAACTGGAATGAGGATTGAAACACATAATCAGATGTAACGCTTTTATTTCAAGATTGCATCTCCACCAAAATTCCAAGAGCAGCTCTCCAAGATTTAACTTACACAACTTTAAGCAGGGAAAAATAGTCTCTGCAAATTTATTGTCATTAACACAAGTTCAAGTACGAGATATTAGAGCTGAGGTAATTACTAATTAATTGATTAGTCAAACTTTAGCAGCAACAGCGTTGATAAATGAATCATTGCTCAAGCAAAAATGCCAAAATTTCCCCTAGTCCAGCTTCTCATTTGTTAGAATTTGCTGCTTTTGTTGACTTATGAGATAGTAAGTTTCATAACATTTTGTTTTTGGATTATTGGTTGGACAAAACAAGTCATTTGAAGATGGACCCTGGGGAACAGGAAATTGTGATTGTTGAAATAACTGTTTGTTGTAGCCCCACCAGACATATTGACATCCAAGAAGTCAGAAATCATATTCTAGTTACTACATGAACAAAACATGATAACCATGAAGCCAGGTTCGAGAAAAGCAGCACCCAACATTATGTAACATCATAATACAGACAGCCGCATTCATACATCAGGTGAGGCAATAAGTTTTTCAATCTTTGCAACAAACCGCTTTCGGCTAGTGTCCAGGATGTTGATGCCGCTCTTCTGGAAGTCATATCCAACTCTCTTCAGCTCCACTAGTCGCCCTAAAATGTTCTGTGTACTGTAATCTAAAACCTTTGGCTTTTCCACTATCTGCTTCATTGTTATTCCTCCTTTCAGGAGACAGTCCAGTTTAGAGCTCAGTGTGTCTGGCCCAATGAACAGAACCATCGGATAGTTGATAATCAGGTTTTTTATATCAGCTTTGCGACAGCCAAGTGAAACCATCCTCTGCTGGAGAGTGTTAAAATTCTTCTTCAGGTACTCAGAGGAAAGGTCCAGTATTTCTGCCCCAGGGCCTTGAAGAAGAGCAAGCAGTTCTGAATCACTCAGATTAAGAGAATCTCTCAGGACATCAATGTTTGTCTTGACTCTTTTAGTGCTTCGGATAAGAATGTAAAGGTTTCTGGATATTACAGCTTTAGCAAACTGCTCTGGATTCTCCCCACCAAGTTCAGCACAGATGTCTTCCAGAAGCTCCACCATCTGCTTGTTGAGCTCTAAACTGTTGGAGAATGTCCGTGGTGCTGTGGTCAGCAGCCGATGGAGGTCTTTGGTGTTTAATCCCAGTGAGGTCAGATAAACTATGTTTTTCTCCAAGTTCTCATTATCACTGGACCGGAAGAAAGACTCGGGTGAACGATTTAGGATGCTCACGATTTCTTCATCAGTCTTGAAGATGTTTTTCCACAGCTTCCAGCGCTGTTCCAAGTGATTAATTGAGCGGGTGATAGCACGGGGATAACGGGATATGATGTCAGCGATTACTTTGCCACTGGCCCCTTTGCTTTTCAGAAACTGAGCGAGACCTTGCTCATTAGTGATGACT
Organism: Epinephelus moara; assembly: GCF_006386435.1. Taxonomy (NCBI): domain Eukaryota; kingdom Metazoa; phylum Chordata; class Actinopteri; order Perciformes; family Serranidae; genus Epinephelus; species Epinephelus moara. Next base: position 21,273,392 of record NC_065527.1, read on the forward strand.
TTACGGAACACTCCAGGCTGACGCTGATGTGCCTTCTTCACATCAACTCCCAGGAGATTCAGGTTCTGAAGGAGAGATTTATTCTCAGAGTTCTCAGGTGGCTCTGGTTCATCTGTACTTGTAGTAGTGCTGCAAAGACTCCTGGGAAGAGAGACTGATGCCAACTGTACTGGAAGGAGCCGAAAGCGGCACTGCAATATCACTGATCGATGGAGGCTGAGGAGAGCCCACACTCCAGGCACTGCTGCCATCTTCAATGAGGAGGGTTACGTTGTAACATCACTGCCAGTTTAAGTAGACCTAAAAGGAGGAAAATAAACACATTCAGCTGAATATTGATGTAGTCAAAGAGGCAAAACTCAAGTCATAGCTACTGGTCATAGCAGTGCTCACCTGCATAATGTTTTAAATAGCTAACTGACAGATAATAGTGAGGTCTATCTTTGATTTACACTAGCTATAATCTAATGTTGCTGTGGTGTAATTAGTACTCACACTCTCACACAGCAAGTATCATCAGTACATTGAGCTTAAAGTATCAAAAATTTAAGTACTGAAAATGCAGATTGGCCCCTGTCACAGTGTTGATGCACAAACATGTCTGCAGCATTTCAATGTTGTGACTGGTTTATGGCCATTAAGGCTAGTTTTACCTACCAACAACACCGCATCATATTTCATTTGTTGATCAGATTTTGTATGTAAAGTTAAATTTAAAATCTGCAGGATAACTCGTGATAATAACTCAGATAATAAAGTGTAATTTTTCCATGTGAATTTAGTCTGTCCAACCATCATCTCTGAGTTTACGTTAAGTGTGAGACATTACACCTGACGCAGGGACACGTAATACTTTTATTTACAAGCTAACATGTATATTACCATTAATAAAATTACATACAACACGACTGACATCTACGTGAAATCTATCGGTGACGTAGGTCTCAGATAAGTTTATCGTTAACGTTACTTTTCAACGGTTGAGAAACTGTATTCGCTTCCATATAGGCTAACTGAAGGTAAAATGCCGGGTGTTGTGTCGAAGTATGTTTCCCCATCGATATGCGTTTCCCTCTACCTAAACCTTACCCAAACCCTTAGCGCTACCCCTAACCACCGGGGGGGCGCTACACATTAACTGAAGAGAAACATTATTCGACAAGGGAACACATGTCGATACAACACCGGCAAACCAAACTGTTACAGCGTTTATCCTGTGAAATTAAACACCAATTTATCAATACCACAGCCCTTCGTATTCTTCTAGAAATGAAATAAAACACATACTTTCATACATTTGGTTTCTCTCGGCCACCGGCATGCTACTGAGACGATAGACAGTCCTCTGGCCCTTCTTCTTCTTCTTCTCTTTTTTAATGGCGGGTCGCAAACAACTTTTAGGTGCATACCGCCACCTACTGTACAAGAGTGTGCATCATCATGTCACTTACCTATTTTTATATTTTAGCTGCCAGCCCTGTGTCCCTTAGGAACACAAGCAGCGCCCTCCTCCCNCTACTGTACAAGAGTGTGCATCATCATGTCACTTACCTATTTTTATATTTTAGCTGCCAGCCCTGTGTCCCTTAGGAACACAAGCAGCGCCCTCCTCCCCTTCCTTATCTCTTCTCCCTCTCCTTCTGTTCCCAGAATTCCATTTAGGCCCCACTCCCTACCTGCCTCTTTAATTTTTTCTTCAAATCTTTTCCTTTTTATTTTATACTTCATACATTGAAGCAACACATGTTCTACATTTTCCTTTACTCTGCACATATCACACAAATCATCTATCCTTTTCCCCAGTAACCACATGGTGTCATTCAGTCCGGTGTGTCCTACTCTAAGACGTGAAATGAGGATTTCCTCCCTCCTGTTCCTCTCTCTGTAGATCTTAGTTATTACTGACTTTTGTATTTTATGAAATCCTCTTCCTTTCTGATCCTCATCCCACTTTTCCTGCCATTTTTCCATTCCTTTTTTCTTGATTATTGTTTTTCCTTCTCCTTTACCTAGCTGAATAGGTATTGTAATTTCTTTTCTTAGTGATGCTTTTGCTAACTTGTCAGCCGTCTCATTCCCTTTCACCCCCTCGTGTGCTGGTACCCAGCAGAACTGTACATCCACACCACCCCGGTGAAGCCTTAATAGGCTATGTTGTAGTTCTATTAGTAAATCTTCTCTGTCTGATTTAGTTGACTGTATACTTTCTAAAGTTGCTGCTGAATCTGTGCACACCACCACCCGATCTGGTCTGACCTCCTCCACCCACTGCAGGCATACAATGACAGCCACCACCTCTGCTGTGTAAACTGACAGTTGATTTGAAATTCTCTTAGAGATATATACATTGAATTCTGGAATGAAAACACCAATACCCACACACTCATGTTCATTTTTAGAGCCATCTGTGAATATTTTTAGGTATCTATAATATTTTTGTCTCAGATATACATTTGTTTTAACTCCAGTTTCTGTCAAGCGCCATTCTCTTTTCTTTTCTAGAATGCTCAAGTCAACTTTTGTTTCTGGGTACAGCCATGGAGGAACATTACTTGTAGGATTAGCTTTTGTAAACTCCAAGTTCTCCATGCCAAACTGTTTCACCTTATCTCCTATCTCCCATCCAAAGCCTCTTCTCTGAAATGTAGAGTATTCCCAACACGGTTTTAATGTATTAGTTGAGGGGTTTTCATCACCATTTCCTTTCAGTTTAACCCAGTATGTTAGTGAGAATTTGTCCCTCCTCATCTCCAATGGTGTTTCTCCTGCCTCTATTAGGACTGCATTAATTGGTGTTGTTTTCATGAGTCCTGTGCATATTCTTAAAGCCCTGTATTGTAATCTGTCTATTTTTTGTAGAGTAGTTTTTGCTGCTGCTCCATATATTATACAGCCATAGTCTATTGCTGACCTCATCAGTGCTTTATATATGTCCATTAGAGCTTGTTTGTCTGCCCCCCAGTAGCATCCAGCAACAGCTCGTAAAAGATTTATTACTTTTTTACATTTTGTTTCTAAATGTTGGATATGGGTTTTCCATGTGTGTTTATTGTCCAACCAAAGGCCAAGGTATTTAAACTCCGATACTTTCTGCAGTGGTTGACCATACAGTGTTAAGTTTACATTATTAACCTTCCGTTTATTTGTTATTATCATGTAGCAGGATTTACTGACTGAAAGTTTGAACCCCCACTCATATGACCACCTCTCCACTTCCTGTATAGCGCTTGCAATATTCCTGATAACATGCGTCACATTTCTGCTTCTCATCCATATGGTACCATCATCCGCATAAAGGGCTGAATTAATACTCCCATTTAGTTTTGAAAAAATATCATTAATCATGATATTAAACAAAAGTGGACTAATGGCACTTCCCTGGGGAATACCATCTTCTACCTCTAAATCTTGAGATAATGCTGTTCCTACTTTAACTTTGATTTTTCTGCCTGTTAAGAAATTCATTATCCAATTAAAGACTCTTCCACCAATACCCATTTGATTTAGTTTTATAAGAAGACCATCTCTCCACATTGAGTCATAAGCCTTCTCAATGTCAAAAAACACAATAACCATTACCTCTTTCATTTTAAAAGTCTTTTCAATTTCATTGCTCACTCTTACTAAGGCATCCACTGTTGAGCGCCCTTTTCTGAAACCACACTGATTATTATTTAGCAGCCCTTTCTGCTCCAGAAAAAACGCTAATCTATTTACAATGACTTTCTCCATCCATTTGCAAATGTGAGATGTTAACGCAATAGGTCTGTAATTGTTTGGGTTTCCAGGATCTTTCCCCGGTTTGCTGAATGGCAGTATTACTGCCTCCTTCCAGCTCCTGGGTATCTGTCCCTCTTTCCATATTTTATTAAAAAGATTCAATATTATCTGTAACGTTACTTCAGGAAGCTGTCGGAGCATTGCATAACAAATCTGATCCTGTCCTGGAGCCGTATTTCCTGTGCCTTGTAAGGCTGTTTTAAGTTCTTTCATTGTGAACTCCAAATCTAACGTTGAACTACAATTCTCTTTTTTCTCCCAGATGTTTTTATGTTCCCTAAGAACCTGCTCTCTCTTTTTCCTGTGTAAATCATCAAGGTGATCACCACTATGAGTGGCAATAAATGTTTTCCCAAGTAGCTCTGCTTTTCCTTTGTCTGAAGTTACCCATTCATCCTCATTAATCAAAGCTGGAGTTTTACAGTCCTCTGTCCCAAATCAAAGCGGAAACGTTCAACTCCAGAAACTCTCGCGAGATTTGTTGTATGAGGGGAAAATAGTGCCATCTAGCGTTTGGGAGTTAAAATGAATTCTCTGCTCAGTTTTAACCACTAGATGGAAGCAAATTACGTAGTGTCTTTTACCTGTCAAAGGATCCACTCATATTTTAAAGTAACCATAAATTAAAGATATGATCACACATTATTCGAAAGAAGGCTTTTCACACTGGTAACAATAATATCATTTCCATTAAGCAAGTACTGTGAGGAGTACAGCCCAGTAATGGTGGCAGGGCCATAAGCAGGATTTTATATTTTATGATGATTTTATTGTGTCCCTTATATTATTAACTTAATTAAGTTTTCAAAAACATTTTCTGTACTTTCTATCTGCACAATTTATGGTATAAATGTTCAATGTGATCTCAAAACAGTGCCCAAAATGAAAAAAAAATTCATCTCAAACACTTGAGTCAGCTTTCTAAATCCACCATTCATCATTTGTGAACTCCTCCTAAGGTCGTTAAAACTCACAGGAACAATGTAAAAGACATTGCCCCTGTGTTCTCAGTGGAGACGACCCTGAGTATTTGTATTACTATTACGCACAGACTGTACACGCTAAGTAAGTATTCAGTCTCTTACAAAGCCGTGCAAAGAGAGCAGTGTGATTTTCCATTCCATTCACAGCTATGTTATGATTCCTGGCAAGCTCAGTGTTTTCAGTATAATCATAAAAATAAGTTGTGGAGTAGAATATTTAATGAAAGATACAGGCATTAATACTTAATGAGCACCAGACATACAGTTGACGCTCTTGTATACCCCTGAGGTACAAGAGAGTGTTTGCCATGTGTGGTGGCTCACAGCTCAACACTGAAATGCCCACTGACCCATTGCCTCTCTTTACTGATGAGTCCCACCACTTATGAATATTTTAACGCAGCACAGTGATATCTTCATTATGCAAATTAGTTTTCATCCTGCCACTGTGAGACTGGAGTGAGCGTGGTGTTTTAGTCAAAAGTGTTTCCTCCATGACATGGTCTCCATTTTTATTTTATTTTTTTCTCAGTCATTAACAGGGCACAGTGTATTATTCATTACAACACACACAGTTCCACTTGTACCCAGCACTTGTCCCTGTATTTGCATATTGATGTGATAGCGAGTAACCCTCATGGCCTGTGATTATTCCTATTCCAGCCTTCTTTCAGTGCTAAGAAAAGTTATGAGGCAAATGGAAGACACAAGAAGTAAGGCTTAATTTCATCCCACACTCAGTTCATACTTGTTATATATGTTGCACATTATAGCGGCCTACTGGTGCCTGCATGGCCACAACTTACACTCAGCTGCTAGTTTATTATGTACACCCAACCACATTGCAGTCTGATACTGTTAGTTAATTTGTTTTTATTGGCATGTCATGTCAAAATGGCATGACACTTGAGCAATGCAATGCAAAAGAAATAGAATACTGCAGGGCTGTATCTAAGGGCATAGGTTTAGTTTCAACTCATAGGGGGACCCATGAAACCAGGGATTCAGGGGTCCAATGCCAGAAAAATTTGAGCATCAAACACTTAATCTCCTGCATTCTGGTGAGATTTATGTACCAATTTCTGCCTTTTCTGCATTAGTTTATGGTGTAATTGTCTTTAGTGTGACTGTTTATACCTCTTTTCTTTGTGAAAAGTATTTAAGATGGATGCTGATTCAATTTGATACAGTTCAGTGTTTCTTTTATTTACTCACTACATCTATGGTGTCTTTATTCTGATTAGACTGGATTATTTTTGGTAAAATGTTCCTAATAATAATAATAATAATAATAATAATGGCTGAGTGGCTCTCCCTAACATCAGCCATGTTCTCTTAAAAAGTAGGGGTATTGTATTGTTATCTTCCCATTCATTTTTGCTCAGCTAATTCCATTTTAATTTCAGTGTGCCTATTTTTTCCTTCCCTCTGAACCTCTTGGCAGTGTTAAGTGAATTGCTGTGTTTCTTCATGCATGATTGTGCCTGCTGTTGTGTTTTTAATATTAAATGGAATTCTGTCCTGATCCATTTGTTGTGGTCTACTTGGTAAAGTTGCTTGGGTAACTGCTGACACAGTACCCCTTCAGTGAATCAATAATTTAGAAACTGCAGAAACTTTCAAACGCCGGTTTGTGGTTCCTGTAGACGCTGTTGCACACACAGCAAGTGTTAACAGGTGGGACCACATAGGTAAGAATGTCCAAAAGACGATGGGTGGAATTCAAAATCTGCCAGACCATCAGCTGCTCAGCTCCCGTCAGCCGAAGACACAGAGCGTCCTCTCCTGCTGCTGCTGGTAGGTTTTAAATATTTCTAACAGGCAGGAGAAACTTTGACATTCTGATAACTTATGTGAAGCCTGCAGGTTTTCTATGAAATCTAATATATTCTGAATCATTTTGACTATGGTTTACAAGATTAATTTAAGGATGTTTTAACATTAACCTTTGTTTAGTTCCCAACAGAACTAAAGCTCAACTTTTGGACAAAACTTGCACTGACATTTTGACAAAAATATACATTCATTACACACCTGCATATTTGTTTGGACTCAAGATCTTAAATTTGTCTGTTTTTAGTTGGGATTTGAATCACCAGAGGCCTAATGATGATGATGGATGTTTTACAATAAACTGAGTGTTGCGATAACGATATATTGCGAATTATAACCTTTCTTCAATTGCAAATTATGTCAAAAAAGGAAAACTTTGTCAAAATCGTTTTTAATCTAGTACAATTAAGTTTTCAAAGTTCACACTTCAGTCATTTTTATTGCAGCAAAATGCATCTAGTTGACTGAAAAGCAACTGAGCTAGCCAAAAGATTTATTTGTATTTGCAATAATAATAATCAATATATTTTAAAAAAATCAATACTTAGGATTTGCGTATTGATCATATAAAATATTGCAATACTCTGTTCCCCTACCCCTATGTTTTGGGGTGAAAAGGGGCACTAGCTTCATCAGTATCTCTCCACCAGAATAATAAACCTTGCAACGTTGAAATAGACAGACAATTTAATCACACAAAGAAAATAACAAATATAATAGTAAATATATAGATAAAGAAATAAATAAGTTCAACAATCTGTTAATTTTCCAAATATTTTTGGGTGGTTAAACAGTCCTGCAGGGGGGAAACAGGAATCAAACAAAGGAAAACAAGCTCAGCATTATGAAAATCCTGTCCACAGACCTGGACATCACTTGATCCAGACCTCTGAGTTGCAACTCATGCAGAAGAATGAATGAATGAAAGGACAGTTCAGACAGTCAGGATATTTTATCACTTCTGTAGTGCGTATGCTGCATGTCTGCAGAACAGATGCTGTTCTATAACAAATTATATTGATGTATTTGTTAGACTTAAAATAGATTTCACATGAAGTCTGTCCATAAGTTAAATACTGGACATCGTGTCCTTTATCTCCTCCATCCGTCCTCGAAACTGATGCCAGTCTCTCATGTTACCTGCTGTCCCATTCAGCCAAGGAAGCTCAAATGTTTCCTTTTCAAATGAGTAGGCTGTATGTCACTGTTGTCTAAGATGTGCTTAGAATAGCCCAATCAAGTGCTGTGCTGTAAAATGTGAGTTGGTGGCCAAAGTCTTTATTAGGAAAAAAAACCCACCGCTTTGAGATGAAAATATCTGGTGTTAAAAAAGAAACCTCTCAACTGGGACAGCTCTGGCAACCTTTCCTCGCGTTACCATAGAAACTGAGCAGACGTTTTAAGCAGGATTCAGACTGAATTTTAAACAGTGGAATTTATGACAATGTGCATATCATCAGATATGTTTATTATATCATCAATGATTATCACCAGATAAGGTGCATTAACGCATTTAAGGATTCTGTTGTGTCTGTAGTGGCTCTACAAATTCAGATTTTCCTGCAAACCTCAGAGATCATGGGAGACGAAAGTAAATACATACATTTACTTCAAGTTGGTATCTATACTTGAATAACATGTTGAGGTACATGTAGGCCTACCTCTATTTGACTCCACTTTATACTCCAGAGAGATATATTGTTTTATGCTATGAATTACTTATTTATCCACTACATATTTGTCAGCTACAGTTACTTTATAAGTTGAGATTTTACATACAAAATCATATGCTGTTCTCTATTGGTTTGTTGTAAACAGTAGCTATATCAAGTGGTTAAATTAACCTCTCCCTGACTGAATTAATATGCAGCTTATATGTTGATGCATCAGTAACAGGCCTAGTTATATGTGTCAAATACAAGGTGAAGCAGGTCATTTTGGACATTTTTGGCAAAACTCAACTCAACTCAACTCAACTCAAACTTTATTTATAAAGCACATTTAAACAACCAAGGTTGACCAAAGTGCTGAACAGGTCAATAGAAATAAACAAGCAAATACAATTAGGTACCTAATAGTACACCACAATAATAACCATAA
>NC_065527.1:21605021-21772427 GCF_006386435.1 Epinephelus moara
CGTCCCATCTTGCAGTCTACTTTCACACGATGCCGTGCCTTTGAATGGGTGTCTATTACTCTGTTTGTTTGTGTGTGTTTGAATCTGGAGGAGAGAGAGTCAACGTGTTCGGAGGGAGGTGCATGAGTGTGTGAGGTGTGTGCGTGCATGTCCTTGTGCACCGCTGTGCACTTTTGCATCTGTGTGAAAGGGAGTGTGTGTGTGTGTGTGTGTGTGTGTGTGAGGAAGGGAGGGAACACAGGGGGTAGTGGGGTGGAGGGAGCTCACAGACGGAGGCTGTGGATTTTACACAGCATGAGGATCAAAGCCACAGCAAGCCCAAAGGTGATTAACCTCCCAGCCGTTCTGACCACAACACTGCTGCTCTTCTTCCATATTTCATTAACACAACAGGCTGCTATCTGCACGACTCATTGCATATCAATCTATCTGCCGTTGTTGCACAAATTCCCAAATATCCCTTGTCACATGGTGAGTGATAAGTGAGCCGTCAGACATTGTGAAATCACACAGCTGAACTTTTGCATCTTTAAGAGAAAAACTCCCCAAATTACACCTAACGTGTGTGAGAACAAAATGTGCATGAGAATAAAATCAAAATTAGTTCTCACAAATTTCAATAAAAAAGGACACACTTTCAAATTTCATGCAGGTATGTGGTGATGAAACAGATTATAACACAATAAACTTAAGGGGAATCAATGAAAAATGGAGGATAAGTAACAGTTGACATTATTTGTCAAATGTCAGTATTAATTATAAAAAGAAATGCAGCAACCGGCCATGTTTCATAATATAGCGAGTGGCAAGCGGCTCTATTGTGGCGGTTGTATTTCCTCTTGAGTTGGAACATGCCGGGGAGTCGTTTCTTTGTGTGCGTACAGAAAAGAGCAGCGCTCGGCAGAGATTGCTGATATATGCTCTTTTTCCCCTCCTCACTGGAGCACTGCAACGCAATGCGGATACTGAGTGTCTGAGCCACTAGCCAGACACACTGGGGGACAGAGAGGGGTGGGGTGGGGGTGGTGGGGAGTGAGGAGAGGAGGTGGTGGTGGTGGTGGGGGGTTGGGGCACAGGGAGGAGAAGGAGGAAAAGGAGGCGGAGGCGGTAAGCAAGTTCACATACAGCCTCGTGCTTCAGGACACATTGATACTAACGTCTGGGCACACTGTCATTATCTGCCAAGACTACAGAGCAGCAAGCTTCTACAGATGCTTAACTTTTCAGATTTTTATGTCAACTGAATGACGGCACCAAAATTAAACAAAAACTAGAAACCAATTGAATATTTGTGTAATATGCAATTAAACTATTAAGAGTTTAGTTGAGTTCTCTAAACGTTTTTGCCCCTCCTCTTATCCTCATTTTAACGTTCCCCATCACATAATGTCGCTTGAAGAGATGTTCTGTGTTTTTGTGCACGGCATGCTAAGAAAGCAAAGAAGCAAACAGCTATTGATAGTTGGCTCTATACCCCATTGGACTGCACCAAATAACAAATCAAAGAGCGCTGCAGAGCAAGGTGGGTATATTGATGTCTGGATTAGCTGGACCTCAACAGCAAAACCTGGTTAGTGTTTTCAGACATTGTAGATTTAAAGTCAGTGCAGACATAGTTATGTAGCTTGTTTTTAGGCCGTTTTAATTATGGTCTTTAAATCGAATTTGTTGAAGGAGAGATGTTGAATTATGGTAGTGCCCTAGTGAGTCTTTTGTCCCTCACTGCAAAGGATCAGACATTTAGTATAACAGACCTTGAAAAAGAAAAGAGGTAAAAAAAATTATACGACACAGACAAAGAGAGAATATATACAACTGATTAGTTTAACTTCAGCCCTAAAAACTCTTTGATTTCTTTTGTTACTTTGTCATGTTTAATATGAATATGAATAGTGGTCGAACAGTTTAAAAAACAACTTTCTATCCTGTCTCAGGTCAGTCTTCGTACTCACCACTTCAAGAGACATAAAGGGTGATGTCCTTCGTGTGAAGTCTGGGTGACACCGCAGGGAAAGCTAGAAGGTTGTACAGTTATCTCCAGGCTGTTTATGATGCGAAACCATACAACCAACTACCTCACACTGCAGAGCACCGGAGCCGGGTCAGCGCCGGAGTGTGTTCTTCCTCTCATGCAGAATCTTCTTGTCTTTTATTTCTCTTTGTCTGTCTGCTTCTGTCATCTGTCCCTTTCTTATGTCTCGTTTAATTCCTAATCTCATGTATTAATGATGAGGCTATATTTCAGATTAACATGTAATAAGAAAAAAAAGGAAAAAACTTGGTCTGTGGCCACAAGATTAAAGTTTAATATTGTGATACTGTTGGAAATGAAAGGAGTAATAGCTGAGACTGGCTAACTAACTGCATTTTTGTGGACTTGTCTCCCTCTTGTGGGTAGACGCAGTACACAGCCCACCCCCAACCCCCACCAGAGGCCAAGGCAGACCTTCACTGTCTCTGAATACAAAGACAAGCACTTAACCTGCAGTTGCTTACTGTAGGCGTCTGCCTGACCTACTTCTGCAAGTGGAGCTGGTGGAATCTTCCTTATCCTCAAAGACTCGATTCAGCACAACTGAGCACACTTCATTGTCATTCTGAGGTGAAAGTCGAATACTCCTCTTCTGTTTTCATTTCTCTGAGCCAATAGACAGATTCCAGTCCTGTCATGATGTCTGAAGAAGGCTGATATTAGACACCACACCTTCAGCTGGTTGAAGGAACATTTCTCTCGGTTGTGTGGATTTTTAACTCGTCTAATGCAAAATGTTTGACCACAAATATTAAGATTTAATGACATATTAAAGCTGTTTCTTTCTCATTATCTCAAGCTGACATCTTCCGACTGTGTGTTTTGTCTAACCAACCAACCAACTCTCTAAAACTCAAATATATTTAGTTTGCTATCTCTAGAAACAGATATCTGCGCATCTATGCAGAATCTGTAGGCAATGGGACAAGATTATGGTATCACAAACGATCTAGTTTATGTTTATATACTGAGTATTATTGGCCAATCACATTTGAGTCCGCGTGGTAATGCAGAACACCTTGGCCGAAATGCAATCTTGAAATCTAATGTCTAACGACAATTTAGCTTAACGTTGTCTTTTTTTTCAAAATTTATCTGCATTTGTACACAGATATGTTTATAGAGTTTAGCTGAAATGACCGGCCCACAGAAAAGGAAGTCTTGGCCTGAGTATATCTACTGGCTTCACTGGATCTACCCAAATATTGGCCATTGCCGTCAGATGCTTATCGTCGTCAGACTGAGCGCCCATGGGCTCTGAGATTGAAAAGACAAAAAAAGTAGCAAACCATCACATCGGAGGGTTGGACCAGAAAAGATTTTCGCTTGAAAAATGACTCAAACAATTGATTGGTTGATTGATTATCAAAATTGTTGTTGATGAATTTTCTGGGGAAGAACGAATAGATGTATTGATTAATTGTTACAGCTCTTTATATACAGTGTAAATAATATCGTGTTTATGCCTGCTTCAATTAATTTTGAACAAAACCCCTCCATTTTGATGGTGTTAATATATCTCATTAAAAAATGAATGTGAAGTTTAAGAATATTAACTCTACAAACTTTTCTGTTTTCCACTACTTTGTTAATAAATTACACTTAGGGTAAATATTATTTTTGTCTCTTACTGCACTGTAACTGCAATGTAATTTTTAATGTCATAATTTTTGTGTTTATCAATTTTCGTTCATTTCTATCTTCTATGTATTCTATCATACTTATATGTCTGTCTATATCGCCTTATGTTTCTTTTATGTCTTGTCTTAATGCCTCTTTGTGTCTTAGGTAAGGCACTTTCAATTGCCTTATTGCTGAAATGTGCTATAAAAATATGTATACCCTCCCTTGCCTATGCTTTAAATGAAGTGATTGTCTGATCGTCTGAAACACCCGATCCAACTGAGGTATCAGGGGAAGTTTCATTTAAAATGTTAGTAATTTTCTGACTTTACAATCCAGTAATCACGACCATGTGTCCAGGTGTACAGAGTTGTGAATGTAGGCAGGGTTTGAACTTCTCTCTTGAGTGTTTTCATTTGCTCTTTACATATGTACAACTGAGCTCAACACATGACTACCTTCAGGAAGAGATTGACCAAAAGTGTTCTCCATTATCCTCATTTGTTCGATCATAGCATTTCATTGAGTGCGGCTGTTTGGAAGAGGTATAAACACTTTTGCCTGTCTTACAACTTGGGGCCTGTCTCACCAAATTTACAACATGCAACCTGCAGTTTGAACATGAAGTAATTTCTTCCTGGTTCCTCTGAAGTATTGTGAGACCTTTACCTTGAACCATGAACCGTGCATGTTCTCTCCCTCTCTGCCTCTCTTCACTGTCTATCACAATATCACTCAAAGGTAAAAATATTCTTCTAAAAGCCACGTGTACTTAAAAAGGCAAATCTGACTTTGTGGGGGAGGATTATCGTTGAGCGTTACCTAACAGAAGAGCGGCTGTAGTGAACAACACGTCATTGCCCTCAGGTCTTAACATTAACAAGGGCAAACAGTGTCACAGATGTGAAGCACCATACAGAGTTCAGCAGTGCTGCAGAGAGGTCAGTTAATGATGCCTGTAGAAGTGACCATGCCTCCTTTCAGCCATAGATAGGCCAAATAATACTGAGTGCATAAATAAATGAAGAATGAATGAATGTAAGTGACTCAATTTATGCACTTAAAACTTGGCATTGTCGGACTGTAAATACAGATAAATTTAGTGTTTTTAGGGATGCACCAATTATGAAATTCTGTGCCAGTACCAAAGCATGCTCTCCTCCTGCCGATTTCAACACGGATTTGTTGTTAATAATGTGGCATTATCAGTGAGTTTGGTACATCCTTTCGTCCCGAAGGCCAAGGAGATCTCTGTTTGTTCATTTTCTAGTGTCTCCTGGATGACGGTACGCTGTCAGTTCGGAACCCTGCTTTTTAGTTTAGTTTAGTTTGCGCAAAATTGATGTGACTCAACAGAAAAATGTCATCCAATGCCATTGGTGAATTTCATCTGATTTGCAGACAGGCTGATGGCGGTCTACAAGGTGATTATCGGCCAGTATAGACATTCGGCTGATAAAATGGTGCATCCCTGAGTATTTTATCCAGATTGTGTGCCATTAGTGTTTGCAGGTGTGTTTATCTGCTTTTGAACTGATCAGAATCTCAGGAATGGTGTCAGACATCTTGACACATTAAAACATTATAATCTGATTTGCACTGTTTAATAAAGCACATTCTGGTTAATGCATAAATTGGTGCATTGTAGAGCAGGTTTCCGTACAACAAATAGGATCTAATGGGTGAGTAATTGGATAACAATTTGGAGTAACAGCACTATCCAGTCAATCTCTCTCATACTCCATAAATAATGAGGCGCACCCACACATTCGACATCTAGCTGAGGTGATCTGCTGCAAAAGCAGCAAATTGGCTGTTGTTAGCAGTCAATGGCTGTGTTTTGACACTCCTCCTGTGTGCCTCAAGGACTCATTGATTACTTGATAGCGGCTGTGCAGCTGAGTTGCTTGGCCTCCTATTCAGCTTGGTCAATGCACCAAAAATACAACCTTGAAGTCTTGGATGACGGGGGCCTCACTGACAAAGCTGGAGTCAAACAGGAAAGTGGTAAATCCTTGATTCCTCAAAAGGTAACTCACTCTATTGCCCGCCAGGACCATAACTGCATTTTAATATGTACTGCATAGCACAGGTGAATGTGTATAAGATGATGAATGGCTTTGTTGGGTCTTGTTCAATGACATTACAGGGATAAAAGCCATTAGTAATCAGTCTCAACTTATAATAGTGCTAACGATATAACATTTAACCATTAATAAATGAAAAATGAGCCAACTAACTGTGAACTTCAAAAGGTACGGCAGCACCATATGCTTAATAGAGACATAGATTGTTGTTGTTTTTTTTTTTTTAATTGGCCAGCTTCCAAACACAAACCCATTCACCTCGCCTCTCTCCAGTGCCCTCTGCCATGCTAAAAGCCCACCCTCCACCTACCCTTCATTTTCTTTCTTTGGCCGTCCTCCTACCTCTCTAAGTGCCTCTTATTTGTCCTCCATCATTGAACATTTCAGGCCTCAAAATCTTTTACAACTTTTTTTTTTTTACTCAGACAATCTCTCTGTTCATACCAACTAAGTCTCCCCCCCTTGATCCCCTTGATTCTGCTCCTCCCCATTTTAAACCTCTCTCACCATCTCATTCGCAGTCGGATCACGCATGAATGCGGCATGGTTGTGCCAATGCCAGCTCTTTGCCAATCTGCCTGGGTGTGTTTGTGTGCCAATGTGAGTCTGGTGGGAAGCCCCTGCACTGGAGGCCAGGGTGGTGCATAAGCCCGAACCCCGGCTGGTGTTGGGTCAGGTGAAGCTTTGTGGAGATTACAGTTCGGCCTCTTGAGAGAGCGAAAACAAATTAATCATGTTGAGCCGAAGTTTATATGGAAGTGCGCCTAAATCACCAAAATATTAATGGACCAGAAAACTGTAAGAAAGGCATTACAATGACCCTGAAGATACTTATGCAGTGACATTATTTTAACTAAAATCTGACATTTTAATCACATAGGTGGGCTTTAGTTAGCAACTCAGTATTAGCTGTTGTAATCATCACAATCATCACAACTTTGCATTAGTGTCCAAATTTTTTAAGACAAAAATTTAGCCCTGTCGCATAAGAATATTGGCATTGCTGAACTGTCAAATATCTACATGGCCACAGGAGTTAGTATTGCAACAGAATACTGAAAAACATTTGATGCGAAGCAGAACTAAATATGTATTTAAGTCGAAACTAAATTTCATTAGCTAATTTAATTACAGACAGTTTTTACATCAGGATTTTAATAAATGTTTATCTCTCAAATTAAATTTAGCGGTAATTCACTTTGTAAATTCAATTCAAGTTGTTGTTGTTATCTCTTACAATAATGACTCTGGGGATCTGGATTATCACGCACATAATCATCATGTTTTTTATCTTGCCTAACAACAGCTGAGACAATACTGAGCGATAACACTGTTTGTCAGTCATCACTGCTGAAACAATAAAACTCTTATTTTGAGGGAATATCCATAAGTTTAAGTTTGTGTATGAAAACTGGCAGCCGAGACTTTTTCATTAGGATGACAAATTGCCTACAAATGTTCAGGTTTTTTGCTTCTTTGATAGAAGGCTTAAGATTTTGATTGATTCATTGAACTGACAGTTAAAGCACCTAATTTATAGAGAAAGATAATTTCTTTGTTTAAAATGAGCAGAACTTGTTTCAATTTATATTTTACACATTGGCAATTCTACAGAAATATTACAGATTATCAATCTGAAAAATAACTAGCAGTGCTAAATGCAGACTGAATGCATGGCCATGTTGCATGCCTTTTTGACCCATTCAATCTCAACATTTGAGAGAACTGATGTCATCAAAACAATAATTATTCTGTTCTTCAGTACTCAAAAATGTATATTAAATACATAAAATTTCTCAACAACAACAGACTGTCAGCAACAGCCTCATTGCATTTTACATGAGAAATGTGACCAAAAAAGACATTGACAAACTGGAGAGAACTGGAGAGATGATTAATGGGAGAAGATGACTGAAATCAAGGGCTCATCTGCCTTGCAACAAGACATTTCTGTTAATTAAAAACAAAACACCAAAAACATTAAGGCTCTGCAGTCAATGACAAAACAAAGACTTCAGGTGACTCTCCACCACTCATCGTCTTTGAGAAGTGACGCACAAAGACTACGGCGCCACCCAAACAATGTAGGGGCACGGAGGAGCGAAATCTGCCCAGTGACAGCAAATAAACTGTTAACCGCAGCTATGAATCGTCTGGCAAGTAGCACCTCAACAGGAATGCAGGCCTCAGACAGCAGTTCTCAAACCCGGGCCGAAGAACCGCTGATAGTGTGCTTGATTTTACAGAGGGGCACACACTGTTTAGGAGAACATCATTGTTTCATATTTAATAGAATTCTAACTAAAAATAAAACAAAATAAATATTGATGTAAAACAAACTTAAACTAGGTTGATGAGAAAGGCAAATACATGGATAGAAGGAATAGAAAAATACATAAATAAATTAGTGAGTAAGTGACACATTGCCAGAAAACACATTCAGAATTTACATTCAACTTCACCAGAGCCGACAGCAGAGTGTGATCATTACTTTCCCAATTATATTTGTAAGAGAAGTCTTTTAAAGGCTGGGAAGGAAGACTAAGATTACTCCTCCTGGATCTGACTCTGTGCAGCAAGGACTCAGACCTGAGATCCCTGTCGATGCTTATTGCACCTTTTTAGTCAGATGACAGCTTGGTGCAGGGCCAGGGTAAGTATCCACTACTCACAAACCATAAATTATTAGTTCTCTCAAGACAGAATGAGATTCTGTGGTGCAATTTCTCCCAAACCCCCCTATTTCACTCTCCACGTACCTTATTTACAAAGGCAGAAAACGTTGCCATGGGAACACACTACCAGGCAACCTCAGCGGCTTGGCATCATGCCCAGTGGTTGCTAGGGCACTGTTGTCAATGGCTATTGGGTAGTGTCGGCCAGTATGTGTGTATGTGTGTGCATGTCCTGGATGTGTGTGAGCAGAAGAGGAGAAAGTGTGTGTGTGTGTGTGTGTGTGTGTGTGTGTGTGTCTGTGTGTGTGTCTGTGCGCGCGCGTGTGTGTGTGTGCATGTTCACCAGTGCGCACAATGCACACACCACGTCTCAGCTTAAATAAGTACGCTAACAATTTAATGTTCTTATTCCATAATGAGGGCTTTTATATGCGTACAACATATAATTATTTTAAATAATTTTGAATTGGTTTCCTTATTGCTGGTTTGACTCTGTGGGTGACAAATGATGGGAGGCAGCTTTTGTTGGCTTACATACTTGCTGATATATATATTTTTTTCTTGGTATAGTGTGAGTTTAACAAAGAAAAAGGAAAAGAGAGAACACTGCTAATCATATGCAATTATGTTGAATAACATGAGTGACGGCTCTCTGATTTAGTCTTCTTTCAACAGGTTTAACTGTGAGATACCTAACTGTTGCGAAGTAGTCCGTTTACGGTGGCAACGAGGGCTGTACACAACTCAGAATTATATGAGTCAAATCAGATTTGGCTGTCTAATGTTAATATTCAACTATGTTTTTTTTCATATGGAGTTTCAACAAGGTTTGGCAGGACATTCAGGGTGACAGCTGCATTAACGTGATATAGTAAACAAGCCAAGCTAGCCCGAGCTAATGCGTGCTAACTACGCTAACAACAGATCGGATATGTGTCATACAACATTTTTTGCCAACAATAGATATTAAACAAAAGCCAGAGACTGTACCGCGTTAAGCTGCTGTGAGCTGTAAATTCAGCACTTCTAAGCAGAGGACAGAGGATAACGCAGCAGCCTCAATCCCCCAAAATGCCCCCTCTGCACTGCCTGTTCCAGGCAGGAACATCGCACCATTATTTTGCCTTGCCATTCTTTATAAAAGGCACGACTGCAGAATGGGGGGACACAGCTGTCTCGCCTTTAAGCCAGCAGTGGAGGTAGTAACAGTACCGAATTGACGTCGGTGTAAAAGGGGCAGCAGACAAGACGAATGTGACATTTTGACAACGTGTTATGTGTTCAACCCACTGCCAGGAGATTTAGAAGAACAGCAACCCAAAATGTCTGCAAATTGGGAAAACAAAGGAGCTCCTTGCCCTCCAAGCAAAAGACGAGATCAGCTGCCATCTCACAGAGTTTGTAAATGTTTGTTATTGCCAAGCTATGCCATTGTTATTGTTTATATAGCACAGCTAGCGCATATGTTACATGTCACAATAGAGGCCAACGCTACGGTGTTACACATCACACCTGTCACGCCTCTTTTGCTTCCAGGATGCCAGCATGCTATCTAAAATAACACACGAGAGTAGCATGATGCTGCCGTTGTTCAGTTCTGTGTAAAAATGCAAAGGCAGCATAAAGAAAGGACTTTGTAGCTGCCCTATAGCGTGATCTTGGGTCTGGGTCTGCAGCTGCCTGTACCACAGAGCAGCATGAAAGCGAGGAGGGCTCACTCTGCAGCTAAATCAGGGGACCAATATACCCCCTGAAATACATTGACAGAGGGGGTCTCCAACTGATGATTTGAATCTTCTACTTTCAGCTCGAGATATAACATTTTTACCTCTACATGCTTTGTCAATTAGAACAAACTTGCGTTTTTATGATAAGAGTACAAATTAAAGAGACAGGAGGAGACAGACAGAGGCTGTCAGAGAAGAAAAAGAAGCTGAGAGACATTGAAATGTTATCGTTTCTATGTATACTTGGAGCTGACGTTCTCCATCACTAGCTGTGATCTCTCAAGAGGTTTGCTGTCTCTTTCATTTCAGTCAGATGCAACGAGTCTTTGTTGGTGTAAACGGGAAGAAACAGACGTTGTCAAAGCATTTACCTCACAACCGGGGTGTAGTTTTCGTTTTTTCCCATGGCTCACTCCTCACTGGGAAGCTTCTCTGGTTGACCAGGACATTCCTGAAATCAGAAGAACATCATGCAGATTATAAGCATACCACAGGATAGGAAGGGGAACATCAATAAACATACTGAGCCATGAAGTTGGTAAGTAAATAACTAAAGTCAGCCACCCAGACACGACCATATCTGGGCTTCTATCGAGGCCATACAATCTAGTAGTGCCGTTTTCAGCAAAACCATCCTGGACTCAATCATGAAAGAATATTCAGAGATAATTAAATCATAATGGACCAATCCCTGATTAGAGATGAAGCACTAGGCAGCACAAAGAAGTGAACAGAAACGCAAGCATTTATAATGGAGGAAGCATCAAACATCGTGTGCGGAGTATGAAATAGATTAACAAAGTGAGAGATAATGGTGAGAATGAATACTGTGCCATCAACAAAGCGTCAATGAGAGGGTGGTACAAAAATACATGTAAAGCAGAGACGGTTAAAGTCAATGGTAATGAATAATACATTAATAACGCTGGAAAAGACAATCAGACATCATAAATTAAACAGCAGTGAACCAAACAAATGCAATAATTATGACACTGCAACACAATGAAAGACAATAGAGACGGAGATGAGCGGCTTTTGTGTCGGTGTGAGCTCAATAATTCCCATATGTGTACGTATATATAGGTCTCTGTGTTCCTCTCTGCATGCACTTAGGGAGAGCGAGTATTGCCTGTGGTGCATCTTATCTAATATTATCAAGAGGAAACAGCCTCTCCCCCTTGCCTCCTTTTCCCCCGGGCCCTTTGAACTCAAGCCGCTGCTGGAGATGCAGTCTGACTGAGCACAGCATGTCCTGAAATGAGGTCAGAGGGCAGGAAAAACAGTCTGGTGTCATGGCAACTTGATGCCACCAACCAAAAATTTGCAGTGGCTGGTGGGGCCACAGGAAGGCTGGTCAATGTGTCACAGCTTATTGAAGACGGAGAGCCGCCATTCATGTAACTGAATTAAACACTGAGTTCTGAAGGATGAAGCTGGTGATATTCTTTATTTCATCAATAAGTTCCTGTTAAACTGCCATTCTTCTCCATCCAATCAGTTATTGAAAATTTAATTAAATTTTGACTTAGAATTTCTATCTAACCTGCACAGCATTCATAGCACTAGTTTAGCGACCAGGACACTCACAGAACAATTGCAT
The DNA here is from genome assembly GCF_006386435.1 of Epinephelus moara. NCBI lineage: Eukaryota > Metazoa > Chordata > Actinopteri > Perciformes > Serranidae > Epinephelus > Epinephelus moara. Next base: position 21,616,766 of record NC_065527.1, read on the forward strand.
GCATTAACTCATTTCAGGTGATGCTACTTTATAAACAAATCTGTGCATATTGATGAGCATTGTGACTTGAATGAGTGAGATACACACACCGCATATGTGCAGATTTCAGGGGGGATGCAGGGGATATGTGTCCCTGAATATATAGAATTGAATAAATAGAATGCATTGTCTCCTTCAATAAAAACATGAAAGTAGCAGAGGACTTTTATTCTGACAAAATTAACAATGCTTACAACATAAATTGATACAGAAAAGGCAAAAATTGGTGCATAAAAATTCACCAGAATGCAGGAAATTAAGTGTTTGATGCTAAAACTTTTCAGGTGGAGTACAACCAAACCCTGCTTCATGTATGTCCCCCTCAATGTTCAAATGAGACCCAGGCCATTAGAAGAGATGAAATGAGAGACAACAGCTGGAGAATTAAGAGGGACAAAGACAAATAATTTCACATGGTGTTCTAAAGAGAGAAAATTAGATGGCCAAACAGAGCTTTCAATGAAAAATTGACAGAAATTTACATGTTTATCCTTCCTGCAGGCAGTTCAAATCCAGTTTGTCTCATATATCATATGCTTTGAGACCCTGACAGTTATTTAAGTGGCAATGTGAAGCATCACTACGACAGAAAGCTTAGAGCATCTTTTAAGCAAACATACCAGGGCCGGGTGTTAGTACTCGATACCTTTAAGGTACCATCCTTAATAACCCAGTACTGAGTAGCGCTGAAACATCTCTAGTCAAACAGTGCCTGCATTCAATCCTTTCTGCACCAGGAGTCTGATCGCAGACTGTCCAGACTCCTTGTCTGATTTGCAAACTTTCGGTCGCCACTGTCTCCAGAGCAACTTTACTCCCAGCAAACGGTCAGTTCAACATCTGCCCGGTTATCACAAGCTAACACAGCAGCAGGGGCAAACATCCAACACCAACCTGGTCCTAACAAACTCACTCTGACACAGTAATGACTCAACTCTGTCTTTAAACCTGTTAATAAACGTAACAAGTAACATTAGATGTGTGATGCTAACAGTTGGTGCTGTCACTGTGTGTGTGGCTTATTATATTTTGTGGCTTGTTACAATAGTGAGTTCAGCGTGCCAAGAAAATATTTTATATCAATCGATAATTATATTTGTCACATGAAGTCATTAAAGGTACAACTCTGGTAATATGTGGCTGCTAGATTTGCTTCACTCACCAGCTAAAAAAACAATGGTAATCTATTGAGTGGCTGGTAGACTTTGGAATCCACAATAAAGTTAATTCCCCACCCTGATCATAACACAAGTTAGACATAAGACTGACTATAAGTTCTTCTGTTGCAGCTTTGCCCGATTGATTTTATTCTACCGTGTCATAGAGCTCCGTTGTAGTCCGAAAAGTATTCCAGTATATCAATGAGGCACACTGTTGCACTGGGTGACATGCTCCTTCTTTAAAATAAACACGACCATTGTAATTCATTTTGAGTTAACCTCACATACACCATCACAGTGGTGTCAATACTCACTAGCAAATATTATTCTGCTTCTGTTCAACAAACACACTGTTGTGAGGATAATTTGCTAAAAAACCACAGTACTCGCCTGTTTTATGAAATTATTTACGCTTAAGAAAATCTTATATGTTTCTGACAAATTTTTAAAGATTGAAATCTTCAGAAGTAGCCAATATGCTTTGGGCCTGCAAAAAGGAAAATTCAGGGCCTATATGTTTTCTACATGTTACTGTACATCTTTTATGTTCTTTATTGTGTTGTTGTTTGGCCTGGTCTCCCTTGTAAAAGAGACTGTTGATCTCAACAGGACTTACCTGGTTTGAAATGGGTTAAATAAATTTTAAAAATGCCGGGGCTGTCTTGCAAAAAAAGTAGTGAACTTGGCCGAACTTTTAATTGACTGCAATGTGAAGTCATCCTACAAAACACAACATACATAATAATGTAATGTGAACGTGTATTTCTATTGTTTATTTGTTGATATCGATCATGTAACACCAGCCCTATCCTTTCAATATATTAAACATATATTATATATTAAATTTGATTTCTGTGTATATTGTATTTTTTTAGGTTTATGCTCTGGGCTGCATAACATTATGACATTCCTCTGTATTTCTTATGATACAGTTTTTGGAAAGCCTGTCAATGAACGTATTGTAACCTTAAACGTGATTGACTTAATTTGCTAATTTTATTCTGAAGACTATAAAAGGTTTTTGAGAAATACACAATTACTGCCACAAATGACATCTCAGCTCGCATACCTCCCTGAACAATTACCACCAAACTGAAAGTCATCTTATTTGTTGAACTAATGACTCTGAGTATGATTTAAAAAAACCTGAGAAATGAACTGCAGCAGTGATTGTGTCGCCTGGCGATGCCAGCCTTGGACTGCCTGTGTTTTCATCTCACTCCTGAGGTGTTGGATCAATATGGAATCCAGATTCTTTTGTATGTCATTAGCTTGTCTGATGCTCGAGCTGAGACCTCTCCAAACCTTCGTGTTTTCAGCCTCTGAAATCTCCCAGACAAAGAGTGTGTGATTGCGGGTGTGCCTGTCTGCAGCGTGTGTGTGTGCATATTAACCTTCAAATCAGTTCATGTATAACACGTTAGTAAATAAGTGTTTTTAGCCTTTTTTGCTATGCGTATGTGTGTACGTGTGTGTGCACACGTGAGGCTTGTATTAGACAGGCATGTGCTGCATCTGCACGGGTGCGTGTATGAGGCTTGTGTGCGCATGGTGTGTGTCCTTGTGTTTGTTCAATGCGGCAGAGGGTGGAGTGGCAGATCAATAGGAAACAAATGAATTCAGATCAATATTAAGCCAGGGAGTGAAGGAGAGAGAAGGAGAGACTGAAAGCGAGTGAGTGGGGTGATGCACCACAGGAGGAGGAGGAGGAGGAGGAGGAGGAGGAGGAGGAGGTGGAGGTGGAGGGGGAGGAGGAGGAGGGCTGGTGGTGGGTTGGATGGGTGATGTGCCAGTAGCAGCACAGCAACTAACCGTACACTTGGGAAAGACCACTCATTTCTGCAACCAAAACCTCAGTGATTTGAGGTCACTGATGGTTAAAATGGATGGTTAAGCGAGGTAGAGAGAAAACAGACGGACGTGAGAGCAGCGGTGCACCGGAGACAAGCATCACTGGTGGTGTTCTGGTTTAGGCCTTGTCCACAAGTGCATGGATATCTTTTTTAAACTGAGCTTTGAGTTTTGAGCTTTTGTCAATGAGCAAACTGCGCTTTAAGTCACAAAAAACAGACCTTTTGTAAAACTCTTCTCACAGTTAAGATGTTCAGAACCTCCGTTGTCAGTATTGTCATGAAGATAGGGAGTTTTTGGGCTGTTAATGCTGGATCGTGTGCAGTTATCTCCTTTGTAAGGCATCTAGAATGTGGCAAAATTAAGGTGCCCCAGTATCTCACCTGATAGAGCATGTGCCCTGAGTCCTTAGCAGCAGCTCGGGTTTGAATCTAACGTGGGGCCATTTGCTGCATGTAGTCCCCTTAAAATAAAAGTATTTAAAAATGAGGCTACATCTTATGTAATTGCGAATGTTACCAAAATAGTGCTGGCTCTAACCTTGCTTACAGGGCTTATAACAGGTTTATACATATATGTACAGTTACCCTTCCACTATATTGAGAAACAGAGGCGTCAGAATGCACTACAGAGGTCACTGCTACATAATCCAACACTCCCATGACACAGTCCCCTCTGCCAGTGTTGCCAGTTTAGGGTTTTAATAGGCTCGTTTTTTTGGATGATTGCAGCCTGTTATTTTTGCATGCTCTCAACAGCGCTTCAATTGTGTTTTCGCATTTTCATTTGCACTTGGATTTGTTTTGGGGTTTTTTTTGTTTTGAGAACTAAGGGGAAAAATATCCCATTTTCAAAAATACTGTGTGCAGTAGCAGTGAATTGAGACAGCACTTCTTTTTCTTCATATTTCTATAGACCGTTTCTAGGTTCAATAAAATTACACATTTGTTCTCTTTATTTCACTTTGTTGGATTTTACTCTTTAATGGAAAGCTCTTTAAAAGGTGCTCTAAAAATGATGCCTGAATAAAATAATTAACTTGTGTGTCTAAATTTTGATCTATTATTGCACTTCTTAAATCCATTCATAATTTTTTTCATACTCTGGCAATATTCAACATTTTTCTAATACTAGAGTATTAACGTATTATACTTTGTTGGAGACCAATCTCTTGATGACTGAGGTGAGAGGGTCGTGGCTTTCACTAAACAAACCTTGATCTCAGATCTCACAACAGCAACATCAGCCACTGTCTGCACACGAACCTTTCACTTCTATTTTATGCCTAAAGACATTTCCTTCTCTCAGGGTTTCTACACATTTGCCATTTCAAAATTCCATACATTTCCAGACTTCTCGGTAGATTTTTCAGACAATATCTGATATCTGTCAATAAATGGATTCAAATTATGTTGCCTGTAACTGTCAGAGGTTTGTAGTCAGGTACTATCTTTTTAGAAATAAGAACTGAAAATGAGTGAAAAAAAATTACTAATCAAATTTTCACAGCGTTATGTGCAGTTATGATTATTCACTGTGTCCATGGATATGACATGAACCCAGCTATAAAGGTGTGGTTTCCTTAAGAAGAAAAGATAGTCCGTTTACTTTTCTGACAACTGCATAACACTGTATAACTCATAAATGTTCAGAAAAGTTTGATATTTGGTTATTTGTTGTTGAAGATGCCCGGATTAGTTACATGTACATTTACTTGCGTAGAGCAGCTCTGCATGGGAGTGTACATTAAGTCAGACGCCATACTTCTTGCCTTGCTTTCGATATCATCAAGCTTGCTCTGGCTCAAACTCTCTTAAACAATAGTAAAAATTTTGGCTGTGCTGGCTGCCTGCTCCAAACGCCAAAAAAAAACAACAACACTTTGCTTGTATTGATTTACTTCTATAAATTCTGAATTTTATGCTTTACAAAACAGAACAGGGGCAGGAGTCTGGAAACACAAATATTTTTCTGTACCTTTCTAGAAGTTACTAAAATCAGATTTCATATTTTTGCATACTGCGGAGGAATCTTGTCTCACCTAGCACGGTAATATTAAAAATCTCAGGCTATCAAGAATTTAATTCTGACCTTTCCACTCAAACTCCCAGTTGGGGCATGACATTTACAGCTAAACCTGTAAGGGCCGTCCAGATTGGGAGTGGGCTTGCCTTCTCATTGCTTTACTGCAAGGTTTGGTAAATACTAAGACTACTAGACAATCTTCATCAATGTAGTAGGGCTACAACTAACAGTTACTGATATTGGTAATCTGTTGATTATTTTCTCCATGAATCAATTTGGTTTTGTCAATAAAGTTTAAGAATATAGCAAAAAATCAACAACAGCCAACCAGTTGCGAATGGTTGCATTTGATCGATTACCTGATTAATCAACTAAATGTTAAGAGATTTTAGTTTTTTTCACGCTCATAAAAAGTCTCAGAATTGAGTTTGGATTTAGACAAAGATTTCTGATCAAAAACGTGTGATTAAACTGTATTCTTGTGTAACAGCACATGTAAGGTCCTCTGCTGAAATATGATATACTGGTCGACTATATTCGTCTAGACTGTGATGGAGAATTCACCAGGGGTTTGATCCAGTATCATATTTCCATTTGTTGAGAATATTATTTTGAGCTGAGCAATACACAGGCGATGAATTGCAGCCATATCTATATCATCCTCTCGGACTTTTACCTTTATGAGTGGCGTTAAGTATGTGCTGTACATTTTATCATTTATTATCTCAGTTACATTTGTTTATTGGTGAAATATACCATACCAGTGCGGTGATTTCTGCCTATACAGAAAAAATATTTGAGATTCATTTGCCTTAGAGTGTCGCCTTGAAATTACGAACAGGATTGCTTGCCTTTGAGTATCCGTTCATCTCTCGGCAATGAGATCAAAGAAACAAGAGCCATTTGGGAGTCAGTACTGAATGAGACTTTGAAGTGATAGTGGCGAAAACAAACACATGGGTGCTGAGTGCTTGTAAACGGGCACTCTCCACTTCCAGCTCAAGGTTCCTCGGCTCTTCAGATGGATTTCAATGATAAATGCCTCAGTAAGCTTTAAGTGCAGTATCTCTGATGCCGTAGAGAAAATTCTGTATGCTGAAAGAGATATTGTTTAATTGAGGAGAATATCTACAGCAATGCCTTTATAGAGAAATATGGATGGTGGTAGGAACATCAATACTATTGCGTAATTGTTAGCTGACATTTACCATAATTTGCACACTGTGTGATATATTTCAAAAGAATCAGGTTAAATAACAGGCACTCTTATTTCACCCTGTAAACGATGATCTGATTACGTTTCATTTTACCCTATACAGTAGGACTAGCTAGAGCCTCTCGATTAAAGGCACAGTAAGCAAAAATATCAGTTACTTTTTGTAAACACACTCATCAGTCAAAGTGAAAGTAAAAGCCAACCCCAGATTTACATTTATTTGGCGTTTTGCCTCACTATATTTATTTTTTCAGCATTGTGTCTCCTGGATGACTGCTGCTTATATGTTTTGGCATCTAGACACTATGTTTTTATAAAGCCCCGACCTCACCTCAGCACTTCGGAAGTACATGCCCATGAATGTCACAAACATAAGAAAATGAAAATGAGAAGAAAAGTACAGGCAGAAGGCAGAGCCTCTGTAGATAAATACATCAACACACACTTCAAGTTCGTCAAGAGTGAGCACTTCTTTGTGAGTCTATACATTCTTTTAAAGGAAAATCCCACACAGTATATCTTTAAAAACCCTACAATATTGGCAATATTACACCAAAAACACTATATTTTAATCACACTGTGACTGTGCTCTCCTGTCATTAAAAATGCATGAACGTTGACATATGATGCAATTCTTTTAGCTATAATCATCAGGGCTTTAACTGTGATTAATTTAACTACTGCAGGACTGAAACTAATGGTTATTGTCATTATCAATCAGCTGTTTGGTCTCTGAGATGTCAGAAAATAGTGCTGATCACAGTTTCTTCCCAGAGTGCAAAATCATGATTCAAGTAGCCTCAGGGCTCAACAATAAGGACTGTCTGACTGGCTGGGGCAGGAAAAATGCCATGTCATGCTAGTAAATATTGCAACTTGCTTGATCGGGGATGTGGTTATAAAAAAATTAAACAAATCATTTTTTCCTGAGTTGGTGATGGAAATAACTAGGTAGTGAATCATCTCACTTCCTTTTCATCTCTGTTGAGAGCTGCACGTGCTGTACCGATTGGCAGAAAATTGCATCAGGTAAAGACAAAGCCTATGAGCTGAGGTGCAAGCGAGCATTTCAGTTATCCTGGAAACAGGAGTTTAATTAGGTCGTGTTAGAGGATGTGGGTGAAACTCCAACTATATGATTAACTTTAGTCTTAGATATTATCTGATAACCGCCAATAAATAATACAATTTGTAGAGGGGTAAGTAAAAATGTATTTCTGTCAAGTAAATTGCTGAACCACTTGCCTGACTGGACAAGTGAAAAAAACCCCAAAAAGAGCTGTAAATTAAATGTTAGTATAATAGCATTTATAGCCATATAATCAGGATTTTGCTTGTGGCCATTACTGTACAGTCTGAATTTTCTCTTCATATGCATCAAAGCAATAATTCCTCCATCAGCCAGGTTTTAGATCGTACATCATATTTTTTTTCAATATGTTTCTCTGTGCTACATAAATGCTTCTATCACTTCATATGAATCATCATATATTGCATATTTTGTAGCACCCGATGGACCCACTGGAGCAAATGAGGGACTGGGTGAGAGGAGTTGCAGCCAGCGACAGCTGCCTTTTGAGTCAATCTATAAGATTTACATGGAGAATAACGTCTGAGGAAGCGAGCTCAGCAGTCTTTCGACTACATCAATGTCGCTCATTTCACCCTTGTTGAACTCACTCAGAAAGTTTCACCTTTTGCACTGTGAGTCAAGTTAAGAGACTGACAGTGGATACAAACAAAGCAGATGCCGCAGAGAAAATGTGAAATGCTTGTGTCTGTTATCTAAAAGCAAGAGAACATTAGAGAAAGAGGAAATAGAGAGATCATATGTATGACTGTAGTGAATTTAAATAATTGTTGACAGTTGCTTTCTTTCTTGAAGAATAACTTAGTAAATTTGTCTAGTCCCTAATTCGTCAGAAAGTAGCTGACAATTGCCTATCACAAGCTCAAGATGACGTCTTCAAATGTCTTGTTTTGTCCGACCAGCTGTGCAAAGCTACAGAGATTCCACTGACGATAATATCAGAAAAAGAAAAACTGAAATTCCTCGCGTCTGATAAGCTAGAGCCAACAAACGTTTGGCATTTTTCCTTGATAAATGAATTAAAATTGTTGCCTATTTGTTTTCTGACTAACCACGTATCAAGCTTCTTTTTTCTTCCCATGCAAAGACTCATTTTGTTTGATAGAGAAAGCAAAACCGACAGAGAGACAGACAGAGAGAGACAGTGAGAGATACCTGAGGCAATGATGTAGAACATCAACTCCAACCAGACAGTCTGCTAAAAAAAAAAAAAAAAGCATGGAGAGGCAAACATCGCTATGTCTCTCAGCTTTTCTTCCTGTCTCTCCTCTTTAATCTGACAGCCCCCCCTTCTCTCTCTCTCTGTCTCTCTTTGTCTCTCTGTCTCTCTCTCTGTCCCCCTGAGCTGTGTTCTGTGTGCTCCATCCCCGCCTCTCTCCATCTCCCTGCCTCTAATGTGCTTTGGCGTGTGTTACCCACGGGTGCTTGCACGCTGCTGCCGCCATCCTAAAGCCGGGTCAGGGGGGCAGCTGAAGCGGCGCAATGCTGTCTGTGACATCATCAGTCACTGCTATTACTCACGTCTCACCTCCCTTCACTGTCTGAAACTGCCAGGGCTTTAGGTGCTTGGTGGCGGGCCCGAGCAAACACACACACACACACACACACACACACACACACACACACACACACACACACACGAACAGACACAAATGCAGAGTTACACACATGTTGTCACAGATGAATAAAATAGCATTTGGAGAGCTTTATCCCCAAATTCTCTGTAAATCCAATTTGGAGATTTTTGCTACCTAAAATAGTTCAGGCTCACACATAGTTGAGAATGAAATCATTTCAGTGTGGCATGTGTAAATATTAATGCTTCATTACAAGCTATTACTTTGTCATTGTTTCCTTAATATGGAAACTACGACAAAGTAATTTCATGGAATTAAACTCTTCACTTAATAATTCAGTTTTAAGCTAAATGGAATACAAGATGGGCCTGACATTATATTTAATAATTTAACATGACAGAACAGTTACGATACACTGTCAATTAAAGTTAAGTCTTTAAAGTTTTGTATGCGTATTAAGGCTGCAGGTAGCAATTTTCATGACTGACAAATTTGTCAGTTTTGTCTCTCTATTAATCAAATTTCTTTGTAGCCCAAAAGAGCTGCAATAATTAATTGTTTAGTTGTAAACTCTTACATTAATCGCCAACAAATCTGATAATTAATCAACTGGTTTGACTAATTTTTTCAATTAAAAAAAAGACTAAATTCTTTGATTCAAGCTTCTTACTTGCGACAGTAAAGTGAACATCTTTGAGTTGTAGGCAAAAACACATTTACCATACCATTTTCTGACATTTCATGGACCAAACAACTAATAGATGAATCGATGAAATAATTGACAGATTAATCAACAATGAAAATAATTGTTAGTTGCAGCCCTAAAGCCCAAAGTGGCATCTTTAGATCAAAAAAAGGACTAAGGAAACCATCAAATATTAACATTTAAAAAGCTGGAACCAGTGACTCTTTGCATTTTGCCTAAAAGATGACTTAAACAATTAACAAATCATCAAAACAGTTGTCTATTAATTTTGCTGTCCACCAAGTAATTGACTAATCATATCAGCTCTCAATATATGCTTTGAATACAAGCAATTATTTCCATATTTTAATGTCTATGGAATTCAAATGGCTAGTTTTCACCTAAATGGAGTACAAGATGGGAATGACAGAGCAGTCATTAAAAGTAGCACGATAGAATAGTTCAATTAGGAAAAAGTTCAGATGGTGTGGCACATTGTCAGTCACAGAAAAATGTGCTAAAATGACTTTTAATACTGTTTCCTCTTTTGACTTTTTACTACTGTTTTGCTAATGTGGCAAACCACGAACACTTTTCACCCCAGTAAAATGAAACAATAAATCATGAAACACTTGAGCCAGGTATTCCACCAGTAATTCACATGTATATGGATGTAGAGAGAGAATCTCCAGGTGTGGCTGCAGATATCCCTCTGCATGAGGTATAAGCCCGTGCACAGCCTACATCTGTGTGAAGGGTAGAAATGTGCTTCCATTCAGAGAGCATGTCTGCGAGGTTCAGACTGTGTCAAATCGCCACATCTGCCATCAGCAGAAACACTCCTGTACCCGGGGGTCTGTCTGTCACCCCTGCTGACAGCCAATGAAGAGGTGAGACTCTGCAAACTCCTTCACTCAGGAATACAGATAGCTGGTCTGAAAGCCCTCGGCCTGTATGTGTGAACGCACCGTATAAATCATACATGACCAGCACCACCAGGCACCATATGTATGCTACAGCACTGCATTAATAACAAGCATGCCAGTGTCATATTCACAAGCATATAGAGAATGTATATGTCTTAGTTTTTTGTCTCACTCCCCTGCACTCCTGCTATGTCCACTTGAAAATACCTGCAGCACTGAACTCATAGAGCGCTGCAGGAATGAGTCCTAAAACACGAAAATGAGTTGGCATTTTTGCACTCAGATTCCCTTGTCTCTAAGTCAGTGGGTTTTATGAATAGGTTTTTGATTTATTTTGATGAGTGAAATAAGGTCTGTGGTTAACACAAGCTTAAGATATTTTAACGTTTTGTTTTACAACATTATGTACTTCAGTAAATAACCTAACAATAGCCTACCAATAGCTATTTACTTATAGTGACTGCATTTATGCTTCTAACATCATAAAAGTGGTGTTCATTTGTGGAGATTATCTTGCTAAACAAAACATGTAAGTATCAGAGACCTTTCTTTGCCACAGAGCTTATTTTCTGCAATAATCCAAAATCCTATGGAAAAATCTCATTGGCTTTTGTCAAGGGAATCATGGCGATGCTAACTTCTGGGATAGCTTGCAAAAAAACATCCTCCCTGCAGCACTCGATGTGCCACACAAAAAGACAGAGGGACAGATCTGCTCCAAAAAGACAGGAAGGTGAAGGGTTGCAGAATGGATAAACCAGATGATAATGACAAAATAATGATGTTTGGTGTATAAATACCTTGAGGCATGAATATTTGAAGGTGAAAAAACAACAACACACGAGCAAAGCAGTGCATGGGGACAAATAGGAGACAGAGTGGAAAAAAACATGAGGCAAACTAGGACAGCAAAATAGACGGCGTGACTGAAAGACAGACTGACAGATTAACTAAAAGAGACACAAGAGAGAGACAGGGACAAATAAAGAGCGAGCAGGAAGAACAAAGGATGAAATGATGTAAAGGAAGAGAGTGGAAGGGGAGAAAGAAGGACAGACTTGGAGCCAGACAGAGAACGAGGAGAGAGAGAGAGAGAGAAAGACAGGGAGGCAGAATTAGAAAAAGATAGAGGAGGGCAATGCGCATGCTAAAATAGGTGGCAGACTCTCGTCAGTGCAGTGACCTAGTCGCGCAAGACTGAGGAATTCTCCCTGTCGACCCGGACACATTCCTCCGGTCCTCAGACATTAACCCATGCCACACCACCGTACTGTACTGCAGTGGCTTACATGGCTCCTCTGTCACTGATCCATGAAAAATATCACTACAATCTTAAATATACACATCCTGTCAACCCTTCGCCGTTTACGAAGCAGCGTTAACATTTCCCATTTTGAGTAGGTGCAGCAAATTAATCTGGAAATCGAATAAATGACCTGCAGTGTATTTACAAAGCTCGTTCTGACCGTGGAGGCAAACTGCTTCAAATCTCTGAGCAAACACCTTCAACAAGAATGGAAATATCAGGTAAAGAGCACAGCTCAACTAGCTCTGAATCAACGGTCTCTGTGTGCATAGGGCCCTGCAAAAACACATTGTGAAAATATCAGGGCAAGAAGGGCTCTATTGTGTCGCAGAGGGAGAATGTAGCTCTTATTCTCCTGCTGCTGGACCGGGGGCACGGGGGTGACATCAGCACAAAGACAAAAATGTAATGTGAGGCATCTCCAAAGCTAGCTTCTAGGCGAGACCACAGGCCGCTCTTTATACCCGCACTCTCTCACTTTTCAGCAACATCTGATAATCGGGATGTGACCACCAGATGACCCTTCCACTTGTTGCTTACTAAGATAAGTCACAGCCAACAGTGTAACACCAAACTCACTCAAATAGGCGTGCCAGTAAAATGAAAGATTGTCTGCTAGCTGCTTTCACGTCGGCCCATAGTTAGCACATGTCTGTGAGGTTAATCACGACAGAATGACTCAGGGAAGAGTAATTCAATTATTCTGATGGTGCATCGACGTTTCGATCGGGCCACAGACTAAAATGGCTGACCAAGTGTTCCTGACTGCTGAGTGCCATTAGGCAAAAGTCTAGTCAGTAAAGCACTTGATTTTAAACAAACCTATACATGGTCTCGATTTAAATATAAATAAACAGAATGTGGAGGATTTGTTGCTCATTCTGGACCCTTTTTGATTTAAATTTATGCACATAAATATTTTTCTTACCTGAGAAAACTCTTCTGTTAAAAAGTTGTCAGGTTGTCTCAGAGGCTCAGCCTGAAAAACAGACATACACATACATTATTTGCACTGAAATAATTTCAAGAATTATAGGTATGCTGTAAAACATGATTTATTTGACATAATTTATGAACAGATTCTGCATTTTTTTGTCCGTTAGCGAGCCTGAATCCAGCCCCATTCTTCACTTAAATTCACGTGACCCTTACTGTATATATTTAACCGTATTTCAAGATCTCCATAAAACACTTCAGATTGTCGCAAGCACTTCATTGGACTATTTGTATTTCACACAAGGCCTGTTGGGCTGTTGTACTAGCACTTGTCAGTTTCCAGCTGGGAAAACACAAATTCAGCAGCACAAATTCAAACCTGCTACACACAATGGCAGCTTGCATGGGAATTCCTGAGGTCTGTTCAATCCATTAATGTATGCTGCGGTTGAATGTCATCAATTATGAATGAGAAACACATGAGATTCACAGAGAGCTGGTAGAGATTCATGGATCATGGCTGTAGACTGTAGTACCTTGAATATTTGCAACATTCTGTGTGAAGGTACTTGCTTCACATAAACTTTTGGACAGGCTATCCCCAAGAGTTTGCACATTTTTTAAGCAAACCCATTATCAAATTAGAGGTTTAGTTCAATCAGAGATGAGTGAATGATTTAAAGTCAATTAAGGACATAGAAGTCTTTAGCTTAAATAGGACAAGCTCTGCTGAATTTCACAGAAAGGTATATAACGTTTGAAAATGAGGCAGACAGCCAGCAGAAAACTGTTCCTTCTATAGGTGAGGTTATTCTGTTTCCTCAGCCTTTAGGTGTCAGGCACTTAAGTCCATATGTGTGAATACTGCAGTATCTTTATGCAGCCGGGGCCTCTTCCCCTTTAAGGCCCAGAGTGTGTTGACCCTGCCAGTGAGTTCATACCATAAGCAGACCCATATAGCTTCTCCTCCAGAGCCTCTGATCACGACCCTGCTGAGCTGCCGCCTCAGTTATGTAAGATTACATAACGGCAGGTCTGTCTGAGTAATATTTCATAACCTGGGGGTCCCACTACACTGACATTACCATCAAATCCCCTCGGGAGTGGAATCAAACATACTAGGCAGGTTTGGTAAAAGTCAAATTTGAAAACAAATAGGACCGAGCTGGCGGCTCTGGAGGGGATCTGTCTCCTTTAACCTTCTTGTGTCTTTACTGAAAACATGGCAGACGTTTGATTCACGCAAAAATTTGACATCCACGTCTTTCTCCTCATTTTCTTGAGAGCTACAGTGGAGGTCACGGAAAGGTCGAGCCCGGTACGCCACTAAACAAAAGCGTCTTCCCCCCTTGGATTATCACAGAATGCGGTGATGTTTTCTGCCCATAAATGTCTTATCATTGTGTATTAATGGAGTCATTGCATACGGATTAATTTAGCACACATTCAGACACTGAATATTATTATAAAACTAGGCCAATAACTGTTATCTAACGGCCTTAGCTATGCAATTAGCTTCTTTTAACACCTAAGAATATTTTTTTCTGGTCTGTGCTATTTTTAATCAGAACTTTTTTGATGACCATGACCTCGCATAACTTCAGTAATCTTGCTTCATTCACAAACAGATGATAAACAAAGCCCAGACACGAATGACAGAAACAATCACAAACAATCAAAAGGTGTTAAAGCACTTATCATTTAAGGTAACACACACCAATAAAAACGCTGTCGGCAGAGGAAAACACATACACACACCCTTGGAACGATACCAGTCGACAATCTTGGATTTAGATATCAACTGTGGCAAGTAATAGAGAAAATGTGGACAGAGATAACGAGGCTGTGTGAATAAATAAAACAGAGCAGGCAGATATATAACATAGGAGAGGATATATAACATAGGATAGGGAAAAAAGGAAAAGGACAGAGATGCCAGGAGATATCTGATGCTGATACCGCGGGAGAAAAAGGTATACTCGATGGAGGTTACAACAGATGGACTGCAAATGGACGATAGCAGGCTTGTGCTATATACCGTACGCCTCTGTCTACTGTTCAGGCCCACTGTACTTACAGTACAATAATACATTCATGTAATCCATTACTGTCGACATCTTTACATAGCAGACATGCAGTTATTTGCGCCAAAGCCTCCCGTCTTTACCTGTAACTTCACCACATCAAACAAAAGTAATCTCGCCCAAATGTGCAGGCTATAAAAGGAAAAAACTTGTTGACTCCAGTTTGTTACTTAGCTTACGCCCTGAGATAAATCCACCTTTGTCTTTGGTTGATACCGAACCACATCTTGGACTGTGGGTTTTGTCTTTACAAGCGGACCAACAGATAGATTGGGGATACCCGGATGAACGGATGGAAGATGGGATAGAAAAAGGGGGAGAAACATGGGAGGAGTGAAATATGCAATGAGTGAAGAAGAAGAATAAACCCCGCAGTACTTACAGTATTTCAATTGTTTCGCCTCCATCTAACACCTTACCTTTCATTTCAGTGCATTTCGTAACTAACAACATCGCACAATCATTTCATGGATATGAAACATAAACGTGAATGTGCGAATCCACGCATGCGTGAGCAGGAGTGACTGTCCGCCACTGCCGGCTCTGTTAACTCTAAATCACACCCCAACATACTAACACACACATGCATAGACACAGATACACATGACTAATACAGATAGATACACACTGAAATGCACACACCCTGCCTCCTTCGTGTGCTAGCCTCCCATGCATGGGCCCCCTGAAACTGGGTGCACTCAGTGATCCCTTTCCAAAGCCCTCATCTAAATGTGAGCAGAGGTAATCCTTCAAGGAGAGGCAAAGAGAACAGCGATAACCCACGATAAAGAGGAGCTGAAGGAGGAAAGAGAGAAAGACAGTGAAAGAGGGAGAGAGGAGGAGCGCGAGATGGGATAGACGAACAGGATGGGGGGATTAGCAACCTAGGGAACACATTTCTCAAACAAGAAAAAAAGGAGTTGAAAAATGAAGTGAAGGCGAGGTGGGGGGGGAGAGGAGCATGCTTTAAAGAAAAAAGGACGGGCAGAGAGGATGCATGTGCGGGAAAGGGAAAGGACATGTACGTACAGTATACTCACAGATGAATGAGAGTGTGACCGGAGAAGTGATGAAAAATCATGTCAAAAAATAAAAATCAAAGATGACCACGAAGCACGAGACTGAGTCTGACGAGAAGTCCAGTTTCTTCTCATTCTGGAGTTTTGTTTTTTCTCCTTTTTCCCGCGATTTTGCCAATTCCTAACCAGCCGTCCCTCCTTCCTAAGTCTATCCCCTACTGGTCCCCCTTCTCTTCTCTTCCCCCTCCTGTTTTTCTTGCTAGTGCCGGTACTCTTTCTCCTACCTCTCTCTCTCTTTCTCTGTCTTTCTCGCTTTCTCCCGCAGACCATGCTCTCCATTTTCCCCTCATTCTTTGCCTCTGTCCCCTTCATCTGTCCATTCATCGGACACTCTTTTTCTTTTCTTCAACCCTTAGCTCCTGCTTCGGCATACAGTTAAGATTTTCAAAAAGGGGTTTCTTAACTGAAGTCAAGTTCTGAAAAAAATAAAACACTGCAGAAGAATAGAAAAAACTGTTAACAGGAAAGGACAAGCAGATCTGTGGCACTCAGTCTAACGCAGGGACAATCCACGGCCTGCGTTTTTCAGGGGCGCCACGCAAAGTAGGGGTGATGGTGCCTCCGTACATGAGGGCATAACCAAAAGCAAAGACTGACAAGCAAAAGAAAAAGAAGGAATAAAACAGAGCTCGTTGCGGTCGGTCTCCAGTGAAAGTGGATAGTAAGCGCGCGTGAGGGGAAGGAGTGGGAAGGACTCCGGGGTGTGTGTGTGTGTGTGAAGAGGTGGGAGGAGAGAGAAAGGAGAGCCAGCGAGAAGACAGAGAGAGAGAGAGAGACTGGGGGTTCATGGAGAAATATCCAAGAGGGAGGGATGGAGGAGGAGTGTGTTGGTGGGGAGAGGAAAGAGGAGGGGGCAGGAATAGGAATACATTTTTTTTGTCTTTTTTACGCTCACCGTATTTGAATTTTGTGCTTTTTCATTTTTTCTCCCCTCTGTTCCACGGCTAATACCTCCTCTTTCCTTGAGAAGAAAATAGAGAGGAAGAAAGAAGAAGAGAAAGAGCTACTGTGTGCTTTGTCTCCCGCCCCTGCCGTTCCTTTTCCTGGTTTCCTTTTTGCTCCGACTCTCCTCTATTCAGCCTATTTTCTGCACGTGCACTTGAACTCTAAATCCTGTTTGCTTTCCCCTCCCCTCTCTCTCTCTCTCTCCCTCTCTCTCTCTCTAACTGCGCATCTGTGTGTCTCTGCCTCTCTCTCTCCCTCTCCCTCTCTCTCTCCTCGGCAGAGGCTTGAAATAGTGCTAGCAGGCAGGAGAGAGCGAGCGGGAGGGAAAAGGAGAGGGCGAGGGGGACAAAAAAGGGGAGAGAGATGTTGAGAGGGGGAGGGGAAGAAGCTTAGACGGGCTGACATAGAGAGCACAGGGCTGCTGTGTGTGTGTGTGTGTGTGTGTATGAACATGTCTGCACATTTGTAAACTCACATTCATCTACCTTGGCTTTAGATACAGTGTTTCATACGCTGGTGGTAATCCGCATATCATGTTAGCCTACATACCAGAAAAGAAATACATGACTTTTTGGGGTCAAGGAAAGAAATAATTAAAATGGCAGGATTTTCTGTACTTTCAGCAGTTTTAAGTGTCAGACTACGCTTACAACAAACTCCTGAAAATTAAGTAATGCTTTAGAGACACAATACGATATAATTAGAGTTGGAAGGAACAGCTGGATGTTCGTTGTTAATTAATCCAACTATTATTTCCTTGATTAATCATTCAGTCAAAAAATGTCCCAAATAATGAAAAAGTCGTATCTCAAGTTACCAGAGCCAAAAAGTGATGCCTCCAACCTGCTTATGGTTTTGAACTGACAATCAAAACCCTACAGGGATTGACTTTACAATCAAATGGGACAGGAAATGCAGCAAATCCTCACATTTAAGAAGCTCTTGAAAGCTAATGGTTTTTTTGTACTAAAGATTACAAAACTCACACAATAAATTGATTGTATTTTCGACTTATTATTGAATTGAATAAACACATCTTTCTCTCATATTCATTTTATATATCAGTGTAATCGTAGCATCCACATGTCAGACTTAAAAATGCTTGCTTTCTTTGTTTCACATTACTACAGAATGACTGCAGATTTATTGGCTATATGTCAGAATATGTATCTAGTAATTGGCATGTGCCATTGTTTTTACATTTAATACACACAGTGACAGTACAGCTTATATACTGTGATTCTTTTTTAACTACAGATTCTCTAAAAAGTGATTGTGTAGTTATGCTGAATTTAAATTCAGTTCACAGGTTGTCTGCAGATATTGCTGCAGGTCGACAGTGGGTGGCTTGAATTAGTCTTTGAGACCATTTAATTACTTCTGATATGATGTCAAGAATCAAGGCAAAGGAGTGAGAACAGACAAGGATGGCAAGTCATGGGAGGTCAGGAGAGAAATTTGCTGCAAACCTTGTCACCTTGGTCAGAAGGCTTTCTCTCTATGCTGTCTTTAGACATAACTATATATATTCCAAGAAGGAGGGATTTCATTAATAAAATACTTATAGTAGCATGAAGCATACTGCTTAGTTTTTCAAGGGCAGCAGTCACCTTGGAGGCCTGACACTAATCTGAATGTAAAAAGACAGCATGCCATTGCAGCAAACAGCCATGACTCATAAAAGAAAGCAATTATATTCTATGAAAAGTTTTATCTGGTATTCCTTTAAGATGTAGCGTTAATTACATTAACTCTGGATTTCTTTTGAACAATAGGCTCATTTTATACATCCACTGTGTCAGTCTAGGTTCACAGGAGGGTAAGCTCCATTCAGCATATAACAGACAAATAAAAGCAGCATTCCTGACTGTATTTGCAGGCACCACAGCTCCAGGCTGGTAAAAATAAAAAGCAACTATAAGGTTACTAACCATCCACTCGTGGTGTTGTGAGTGAGCTGCTTTCTCCTCGCCTGCTGACTGCAGCACACTTCTCGAAAAGCCTGTGAGGTCTGGTAGATGCTTCATAACACCGCCCTCTGCTGGGATACAACGAGAATAACACCCACACCATCACTGTAAAAAAAGCTAATTTTTAACATAATTTGAGCACCAATTTAACACATACACGACTCCTACTGTGTGTGAAAATATACATAAAGAATATAAGCGTTAGTGTGTGAGTTACTTTGGTTTAATTGCTGAGTTGAGGAGGAATATGGAGCTGCTGCGAGGTTAAATCAGGCTACGGTATCATCCTTTCCAAATGAGGGCAGTCTCCCCCTCCCTCACTCCTCAGCATCCTTCCCTCAGCCGCATTAGCTGCCATCGGCTAAACTGGGGCTAAACTCCATCCCAAACCCGACCAACCACCTGGCTGTCGGCTGTGTGCGTTAGGGTGTATGAAAAGTAAGATATTTGTCACCACTGAATATTATAAGAGCTTTATATGTGTGTGTAACTGTCAGTGACGTTGTGACTACTTGAGTGCTATCAGTATACTTTAGCTAGCTAGCAGCTAACGTTAGCAAAGAGTTCAAACGGCTGCGACGGTTGGTGCATTTTGGCACCTCATAAAGCCGCTGTGTGACATTTTAAAATCCATTTTAAAGCTCACCCTTGTCTCCACTTTGTCTTTCAGATGCCCAGTGTCACGGTGAAAGATGTCAACCAGCAGGAGTTTGTGAGGGCTTTGTCAGCTTTCCTCAAAAAGTAAGTAAATCTGGTGAAAACCAGCCTTCACACACGACTGGCTGATATCCAGCTGTCAATCACACAGGGTGATGGTGGAGTGAGCTGAGGACAGGGGCTCAAAAGTAACAGCTGACCTGAAGATAGTGGGAACATAGCTTGTTTTTTTATTTATTTGAAGCTGGAGTTGACTTTTCTGTGTCAATTTAATAAAACAATGTTATTATTTATTTATTATTGAAACAACATGGAAGGATTTCTTTTAGAAATGCATAAAAGACAAAGAACAGCAACCACACTTCGCCTCATCAACAACAACACAGTGGTATTAGAATAGACATGAAATAAGTTAAACTAAGTCCATAAATAGAAATTAAACTAAAACAAAATTGTTCATTCCACAGTCCAGTCCAGTCGTGGCCAGTGTGATGTGTGTGAGTGTGTGTGTGACTGGATTCAGGAGGTGTTAAACAGCCTTGTTGCCATGGTGACGAAGGATCTCCTAAGTGAGATGATCCGACTGCTGCAGCTGCTCCTCTGTCGCTCCAGGAGGCTGTGATGGTGTCTGCTATTGTCCATTATAGCTTTCAGTTTGTTCAATGTGCCCCTCTCCACCACAGTTCTTAG
This sequence comes from Epinephelus moara, assembly GCF_006386435.1. Classification (NCBI taxonomy): domain Eukaryota; kingdom Metazoa; phylum Chordata; class Actinopteri; order Perciformes; family Serranidae; genus Epinephelus; species Epinephelus moara. The sequence goes on from NC_065527.1 coordinate 21,637,002, forward strand.
TGGGTCCAGTCTCCTGCCGAGCACTGAGCCAGCTTTTTAGACCCGCCTGTCCAATCCCTTGGTGTTTTTGTCTGTCGAGCTGTAGAAAAGTGCACTGGCAACCACTGTGTGATAGAACATGGACAATATCTCCACACACACATCAAAGGACCTCAGTGTCCGCTGGAAGAACAGGTGGCGTCCAGCTTATCATCCAAGAGGACCCCCAGATATTTGTGGGTGTGCACCACTTCAGTGTCCTCCCCCTGTATTGAGACTGGTTGATGGGGGGACCTCTGTCTTCTGAAATACATAGATAGTAGATAGATACCACAGAAAATCTCATAGTCATAAGTAGTGTTGGGTAGTAACTAGTTACATGTAGCCTAACCAGTTACATTTAATTAAATCACAAAATAAATCTAGTTGTGATCAGTTGCAGTTACTGACAAAAATATGTAACTAAATTACAGTTGATAATCAAAATGGTGGTGAATACAAAGGGGTTACATCAATTTCTAAAAACTCAAAACTGAAATGAAGTAACCATTTTGTCAAAACTCCATAAATCTATAATAAAAATAAAACACTGCACTCAAAACCATATTTTCTCCTCTCAAAATGGATTCTTTCCACCAAAACAATACACACGTCTATCACATGAATATCTCTTACAGAGCTAGATTATACACTGGTGAAATAAATTTAAATTGTTGCACCTCATGTAAAGTATCTTGGCACTGCAGATAGCAGTGTGAAATGATTAAAAAAGCAAGTGTGGGTATAAATATTGTATGTGGGCTACAGTATATGTGATAAATCAAAGTAACAGCCTGGGAGTCAGCAGGGATGCTGAGGCAGAACTGAAACGATGTGCTGCAGTTTCCTGTAGAGCCTCCTAAATGTCACGGATGGCAAGGTTCAGAGAGAAGGACCTCTCTGCAGACAAGATGGCAGACATCAAACACAGTTCTTCTTGTACGGGATATATATGTATTTGTAAGAGGCTGTGGCTATGTACTGGCACTACTCCACTGAAACACACTGGGAGAGCGGTTACAACATAAGCACCCTCATACATACAGTATGTGTTGAATGAATCCCCTTTTCCTGTACCTTATGTTGTTTGAGCAAAAGGTCCAGTCAGTTGATTCATCACCTTCCCTGATAATTGATTTTTCAGATCTGGCAAACTGAAGGTCCCAGAGTGGGTTGACACTGTGAAGCTTGCCAGGCACAAGGAGCTGGCTCCCTGCGATGACAACTGGTTTTACACCAGAGCAGGTTGGTCACACTGAAAGTGTTTCCCATGCATCAATTCATCTGCAACAGCTAAACAATTGGTTGATTAATTGATTTTGTTAATTTCAAGTATTTAACCAAATATAAATGCAAAAAAATCTGTGTGGGTGTTTAACTGTTGCTCACACACGATCAGTGATTAGTTAGCAACATGTTAAGCTCTGGGCATGTGTCTTTTCTTGGATTTTATGGACTGGATCAAGAATGAGAATACTGCTGTTCATTAGTTACAGCCTTAGCTAAATGAATTAAACGTTTCTCAGTATTTCCATTGTGCATTTTTTATACTCATTATCAGTGGTTCTCAAACCTTTACAACTCAAAGATCCTTTAAATCTCCTTTATAAAATTTTGTTCCAGGAAATCCCATCTGATGATTTTTGTTTTTAAAAGAATATTTTATTCCCAAATGATCATTTGTATATTGTATATCATGTGTATATATTGTAAGTAGTTTTTCTTGCATGCCTCCATGGGGAACAAAGAATCCAAATATGACCAATACTACACTAAATAGCCTTGTTTCCAATAAGTTCAGTTCAGTTATTCAGTTCAGTTCAGCGTGTTACACATTAGAACGGTTAGTTTTGCATGTCCATTGTCAAAATTTGTAGATGGTACCAATAGAACTGTTCTATTCCATCCTGTTTTTCGCGACCCCTCTGTTTAGGTACCTGGTACCCAAGGACTTAATGTATAAACCTGCTATTTTTTAAATATCTCATCTATTGCGACAGACTACAAACACCCCAGCCTGTTCTTTTTTGCTCCGAAAATGTTGGCATACAACCCTGTTCTGTGGACAATCAGCAATCTGCAGATGTTCCTCTGCATTGTCGATGAAGAGGAAATACAGCAAAAGCTGGACAGAGCAGTTATGCTGGTATCTGGTCACAACCCTACCTACATTTAAGAGTACTGTCAAAGGTGGAAACGCGAAACAGATGTAGGGTTTAGGTTTATGTCCGTACTGGTTACGTACAGGATCTACTCTAGGTGTACTATACCTAAAGTTTTTGTTGGAAACGTGGTCCAAGAGTTGTGTAAAAGGATATTTTGATGCGTGTAATCATTTCAAATACTCTTGCTGGTGTCTGGACTCTATTTGTGGAATCCATGTGATATATGATTGTACTCGAAACCCTTGTGTAATATTTGTCAGTCGCATTATGAGAAGATTTTCCATAACTGGTACAGTATATACAATATAAGCATATGTACACAATCGCCACTCAGCTGCTGTGTATGTTATCTACTAAGACATATCGTCCCCACATACCTAACCACTAACCCTAACCCCACATTTGAGTGTGCAGAGAAAAATGTCACACAGTTGATAAGTTGGAATGTTTGATTTCATGTCTTTCGGGTGAACGAGTACAAGAGCGTTGCAAGTGAGAAAACAAGAATATATTGCAACATATATACTGTTTGCCCGTCTCACAAGCGTCCACAGCTCGTCACCTGTACCTGCGAGGAGGGGTCGGCGTGGGCTCCATGATCAAGATCTACGGAGGGCGTCAGAGGAATGGTGTGTGCCCCGCCCACTTCAGTGTGGGCTCTAGAAACGTGGCGAGGAAGGTCCTCCAAGCTCTGGAAGGCCTCAAGATGGTGGAGAAGGACCCTAACGGGTGAGAAAGAGAGGGGAAAAGCTGTGTTAAAGACAATGGTGTGGTGATTTGAATCAGTGATGTCTTATTTTTACATGTGATTACAGTGGACGGAGACTTACCCCTCAGGGCCAGAGAGATTTGGATAGGATCGCTGGTCAGGTGGGTTGTTGAACTTTCATTAGCTTTACGATTCAAAATGAACTGCAGCTTGAAATGAGTGCATTCAAACAGTAGAAACACAAAGCTACATGTCATGAGACACTTGCTAAGACACTTTATGTTGGTTTTTATGTTGATGTATGCAGAGAGGGATCATCTAAGACCATGTGCATAATGGGTGTCATAGTTCTGTCTCATTTCTTATTATGTAATTTTAGATGTTACAATTGCCCTCAGTCTCCACTATTTATTATCATGCCATCCCTATATCACGCTGCACACGTCTCCCTGTTTAATAAGGCTGCATGGCTATACCCTCTTCTCTCTCTCTGTCTTTTCCTTTGTATGTTTAGGTTGCCTCAGCAAACAAGAAGCAGCGAAGTTTACAAAGCGCCATCTGAGCCATCTGAGGAATGCATGTAAAGAATCCAGACAAGTAATGCAGTTATGCCTTACTGCTTATTTACTCAAGTTTGCTTGTCTCCCATATCACTGCAGTGCCGTCCAGAGTACAAAAGGCATTTCATAGAGATGCATGTCTCTATAGTACAATAGATTCAATGTTATACATGGATGTTGTGCAGAAGTTTTAGGTCTGTGTTTTGTTTGAATTTAAAGACAGCAGTGGCCTTGTGACAGCACAGAATGAATCACTGAGAATACAATATTACCAAACACGAGCATGTTAATATTGTTTTGACAACTGTGAAACTTGTAGAATAAAAAGACAGTCAGTGGATGCTGATGTATATTTTTTATTAATTCATCCACTTCTTCAGATTATCATGCCAAAACATGTTATTCATGAGATGTATATGAATGAAACAATAATACAGAGGGTGTTTCAAATAAACTAAATATGAACGCTGAGTGTGTTGTTGAAATGTCAGCTTGCACGTGGATGTATGGGCGTCTGTGTGTGTTCAGTTGTTGCGCATGGTGGTGCTGATCCAGCTGTTGAAGCGGCACACACGGGCGTAGACGCTGGGGTGTCCCTTCATGGCACAGTCATAACCCCAGGACACGACTCCCTGCAGCTGACCGTTGCACACCAGAGGACCACCAGAGTCTCCCTGCAAACACACACAGAGGCAGCATGACAGGGTTATAAATGTTACTTTAAGTGGTCATAGTTAATACATGGTAAATTCTGCCCTCTCTGTTTAAGAGTTTCAACTGTTTCACCTTTGGGTGTGGTCAAGAGTGTTAGGATAAAACCACTATGCTGACAGATATTAGCTGTATAATGTATATCTGGTGCACATGGTTGTGAGTTAGGGATTCAGAGTCTATCATTAATAAAAATACAAATATAAAATATTTTAAATCAATCTACTGCTTATGATTATAGCATTACATGTCCAGCATCCTCCCACTGTGGTTTTACCAGAACCTTTCTCTGTATCTGATTCAGATTCAGATTGCTTTATTGATCCCCCGGGGAAATTTGGGGAACGTTACAGTTGCTCTCATACTGTATTTAGACAGAGAGAAATTCTCAGAAAATCCCATTAACATCCTGACCACAGCATAATTAGATAAATACACTGCCAAACAATTCTAGTGGGTCATAAGTGATTACTGATAGGTATTAATTCTGTATTCTGAGTCTATATATTGTTTTTTAGGAAGTCCTGCATAGTATATATTTACTTATTTAAATCACATTAATCATAAAACATCTTAAAAAAAACCTAGAAGAGGAAGCAGTTTCAGAGGGTGACGATGAGTCTCTTGCAATACTGTTTCATCATCCTCCTGCAGTCAATGATACAGACACAGCAGTGCCACTGGGGTAATCTAAAAAGTGGGTACACTGAAAAATATCGCTCTGCATTTAATTAAAAGGTATTAGAGTGGATATGTGCATCATTTGCATTAAAGGAGTAAGTATACTCAATGGTCAGTGAAAAATAAGTGCTATAATGTGTACTTTTGTGTGCTCTTTCTACTGCTGGAAGAGATGCACACTCATGCACCACCTGACTCCCTGTGCGTTCACTGTGGTTTAGTCCAACTCACTTGGCAGCTGCTGGCACCTCCGTGCATGAATCCGGAGCAAACCATGTTCTCTGTGAAGAGGTGGGAGTAGGCGTTCCTGCAGATCCTGTCATCGATGATGGGCTGCCTCAGACACTGCAGCCTGTCTGGAAAGTTGTCTGTGGAGCAGGAAGGCAAGTCTCAGTTACTGTACCTACCGTTATGCATATAATACATTTACAATGTGGTTTTAGATATGAGTAATGTAGTGATTGGCTGATTAATTGATTTGCTGATGGAATATTAATTGACTCCAGTTTTGCTAATTCATCCCTTATCAAGTAAAAGCCAAACTTGGTGGTTACAGCTTCTCTAGTGTTAAGATTTGCAGCTTTCCTCTGTTTCATATCCTTGTAAATACCCTGTCATACACGTTATTGTGAATACATTTGGGTTTTGAACCAGTGGTCGAACATAGATGCAATTTAAATATGTCATATTGCATTTTTCACAGCTAGAAAATTTCACAAGAAATTTTGATGGGTTCATAAAACCAAAAGTAGCAACTGTAGTATGAGTAGTAAAGGCTGTAGTAGTATATGCCAAGCGGAAGTCTGTATTCATCATTAAATAAGGGAAACCAGAGGAACAACAGGGCGGATTGGTGTGTCAGGGCCCTTGAAGCCACAAAATACATTATCTACATCTGTTTGTCAAAGGCTGAGAAATACCTCTCAAGTTGAACAAACAGAACTTTATATGTAAAACTGGTTGATTACCCCTTTAAGCATGTACTAATCTGTATCATAATCCTGTATTTTGTGCTGCACTTCTACCCAGCTTGAGTCTAATGGCACCTTCTTTAATTTAGTAGTTACAGCAGTACATGCCTTCAAGTTATTGAGCTTGCCTTATGTTATTCGTCACATCCACACACCTACATCATAATTTGAGACCAAACTTCTTCCCTCCTTTCTCTCAGCCTCCACACAACACTTACCTCCATTGGCGGAGGTGTTGCCCCACCCGGACACCAGGCAGTTCTCATCAGGCTGGGGGCAGCGAGAGGGCAGGGCCACAGTCTGGACATAGTTGTTGAGGCTGGCGGGGCGGCTCAGTTTGATCAGCATGATGTCGTTATCCAGGTTGTAGCTGTTGTACTGTGGGTGCTTGATCATCTTGGCAGCATCGATCCACTGCTCGGTGCCCTCGTTCACTGCAATGTTGTGCTCGCCGAGGCGGACCTGGATACGACTAGTGGAGGAATTAAAGTTAAGACCGTTTTAAAGTCTTTTTTCTTAAAAATGGTTTCTGAATATTGTATTAAACATGTTTTTAAAGTAATAAAGTTAGTGACCTGATTAAGTAGTATAATTATAAGGCATATATCAACTGACACTAACTCTTTTCATACTACCATTGGTCTAACTCTTTGTTTATGGTATCTTTTTCAGTTTTACATTTGCTTACAGTAAAAACTTATGAGGCCAACTCCTGATTTCAACTTTTACAGGAAGTGTGTTCATCTTGGTACATGTCTGTGCACCTACAGAGGGCTAAAGACCAATAAAACCCTGGTATCTGGTGCATGTAAGTCAAATCTTTCAATACAACTTGCACATTAGTTGATTGTAACGCAAAAAACGTGTGACTTCCTGTACTTACGACTTGTAGCAGTGAGCAGCAGACACCACCCACTGGCTGGAGATGAGGGATCCACCGCAGAAGTGATATCCAGCGTTCAGAGACACCTGGTAGGGAACAGAGTGTCTGGGACACTCATACCCGCCGACAACCTTATCATCAGCTGCAGCAACTGGAACAGTATGTATAAAATATAACGTGAAATACAACTTAGAAATACCTAACCATTGCCATGAATGAAAATATACGGTAAATACATAAAGGTTTGTGGGAATTAATACTTCTTTTAGGAGATAAAATAGTACGTTGGTTTGTCTCTTACATGCAGCGCCGAGCAAAGCCAGGAATATCAGGGCCTTCATGGTGACTCTCCTCTGAATATACAGAACAGTTCACAATGTAACTCTTTATATACACCACCCCTGCCCTTACGTACACAAATTTCTCAAGGTCAGAAAAATATAACACAAAACTCTACTCTGGGAAAGAGCCATATGGCTGAAGGCAACAACAAGACCTTGAGTGATGTCAAACTAACGGATAAAACTCTCAGGCAACTGAATGGGAACCTCTAACTGAACAGTGCACTTGTTATGTAATCAGCAATCAGAACTTAAGGAGCTCGCAACATCGCTTTTATTGACAATTTTAATCTCTTCTGGAAATGTCCAGCTTTTTTCTGCCCTGATGGTATCCACCCTAACGGCCTTGGTTCACACACTCTTACTTACTCACTTATGCCTTACACCCCTTTTGGGGTATAGGCCGTCGACAAGGGATCCCAGAGTACCCGATCGCTGGCTTTCTTTTCTATCTGTGACCAGGTGTATCCCATCCCCTTGGTGTCTGCCTGCAGATCCCTTTGCCAGGTGTTTCTTGGCCGACCTCTCTTTCTCTTCCCCTGAGGATTCCATGTCAGAGCCTGTCTGGTGATGTTTGACATTGGTTTTCGAAGAGTGTGCCCTATCCATTTCCATCTTCTTCGTCCAATTTCATCTTTAGTTGGTATTTGCTGTGTCTTCATCCAAAGATCTTCGTTGGTGATCTTGTCTGGCCAATGGATTTTCAAGATTCTTCTCAGGCACCTGTTAATGAGGCTTTGCACTTTGCAGGCTGTGTTATTTGTTGTTCTCCAGGTCTCGGCTACATAGAACAGGACTGATTTTTCTCTCTGACACTGTTTTAGCATGGTTTAAGTCGTATTTAACTGATAGACAGTTTTTTGTCAGCCTGGGTGCTTATGTGTCAGAGACTCATGGCATTAAATGTGGTGTTCCTCAAGGAAGCATTCATGGACCAATTGTGTTTCCATTATATATGCTTCCACTTGGAAACATCATTAGCCATCACCACATTGGTTACCATTCTTATGCTGATGACACACACTTATATGTCTCTGTCGCACCAAATGCCCCTAATGCACTGATGCTCTCATTGCCTGTCTCACTGACATTAATGAATGGATGGGTAAAAACTTTTTAAAGCTAAACAAAGAAAAAAAATGAGATTCTTTTAATTGCACAAAAAGCAGCAAGAGTAAAACTGCACTGAATATTTGTGGCTTTAGCAAGCACATTAAAACTAATATTACTAATTTAGAAGTGATTTAAATTTCAATTCTCATTTTAACAGGGTCATCAAAACATCCTTTTTTCATCTTTGGAACTTTGCAAAGGTCAGACCTTTTTCAACACAGAGAGATGCCGAAATACTCACTCATGCTTTCGTAACCAGCCATTTAGACTACTGCAATTCCCTTTTCACTGGACTACCCAAAAAGTCACTAAGAAAACTACAGCTAGTCCAGAATACTGCAGCCAGAGTGCTGACTAAAACAAAGAAAACTGATCACTGTATCTTTTAGAATTGATTTTAGAGTTGTTTTACTTGTTTATAAAGCCCTAAATGACCTTGCCCCTCCATACATGAGAGATTTGATATTATTTTATTCATTCATTCCAGGCTGTTTTTATTCTATGGAGTTTTAATCATCTTTTTTGTTAGTTTGTTCTGTTTTGGCTGTTTTGGTTTGCTTTTTTAATATTTTATTGCCTTGTGCCTGCGTCATTCCTGTTATGCCATGTGAAGCACTTTGGGCTGCATGTTTGTATGAAAGGTGCTTTATAAATAAAGTTGAGTTGAGTTGACTGTCCATATGCATGATAGTGGTTCACAGTTTGCAGGTGTTGCTGGTCTCAACTCCTTATCAAAATCTGATAAAACTGTTCCAACACTGTAGCAGTAACACTGAAGAAAGAGCAACGTAATGGAAAGAGTACTGTATATATTTGTGGTTTCCCAAACAGGGATCACAAGATCATTACTGCAGGAAAAAGGATTGAAACACACTATCACACATTTTACACACAATAAAAATGTACACCATTAACGTTTATATATGCTCACTTTAAGTCCCCCTCTACTCAAAAATGTTTTTCTGTGTCTAAACTTTTACCGACTTGCATTTGTGAAAAATTTGTCACCGGAGAGCTGTTTACACATTCATCTGTGCACTGAGATTCAAATGAACACCAGGCAAGCCAAATTAAGTACGTCACCAATATGAAAGCCAGTCACTGTCTAATACAGGAAACACATATTGATGGCTGAACAGACTTTGACACAACAACAGCAAATAAACCTGAAACCTCAAGTACATAGTAGACCTGTCAGTACAGAGAGCAGAGTTAGCAGTGGCATAGTTAAAGCTTTGACAACTAACATGGTAGAGTGTGCAGTTTTTGGTTGTAAACAGGACCCTGGAGCTTCCTTCCACTATCTACCAAACCCCCCTGTGCAGCAGATGTTTACAACCTGTGAAACTGCAATACTGTGTCAGCCACCGCCAGTTACAAATGGCATACATTTTCGTTAGTCCTACTATAAATTAAACAACTTAACAGTAGGAGATGAGGACAGGACAGAAACATTAGCCATCTTGATGCGCACTCAAGCAGCAAAATCCAGGGCCTAAAAATGAAGCCAATACTTAAGTGCCACAAACCGCAGTTCCTCTAACGGCCACTTGGGGCTGACTCCAAGAGTGAGTCAATCCCCGTAGACGCCCCATGTTAAAATGCTCAACTTTACAGCAGATATAAATGTGTTTACGCCCTGGTACAAAAAATGGTTTTGATCTCTGTAGTTTACTTTCCTGCTCATGACTGTTCGGAGTTCTACAACTCAGTCGTTTGCATTTTATTAAGACATAAAGTCACACATAATTAAAGGCGTGGACACTTTGAGTGACAGGCTGTCTGTGAGGTGTCACCACAATCTATGAGTTAGATCCACCCAAACAAAAATCAAGATGGCAACGGCAGCAAGGCTTCAAAACTAGAGTGCACTTGTTTACTTTTTATGTAGGAAAACCATGTCAAACAAAATATTAATGATAGCTGAGTACTTTAAAAAACAAAACAAAACATACTTTTAAATGTGTCTGGCCGGTAACTTCAAGAATCACAAGGTATACTGTAATTTCACTTTTTTTAATATTTATTCATTGGTGAAAACATTGGCAAATACAAGGCAAATTTTGAACATCTCAAATGTTTATTGAACATAAATACAAAAAAAATGTAGGTAAAAAAATATTTAACAGGTTTAGAAATTCTTTATACATCTATATACAGGCAAAGATCCATCCATAGTGAGCCAATAAAGTAACAAAGCTTTGCGTGTCAATTATTAATCCTAAAAAAAAAAAAAAAAAAAAACGTACTTCCACAGCATTCAGCCTTTATCCTATGCTCTAGTACCCTATGTACATCTGTTAGCTGGGTGTGAATGCACACGGGAAAAACGAGCCAAAAAAGGGTGGCCACTAGCTCCTTAAAAATAATGGCAGGCATATCAAATCAGTGTTTAATAGCATTGAAGTTTTGTTTTCATACTATTAGGAAGTAATAATAACTCAACAATGAGGAAATTAGGAAGCTATTTTTCAATGTGTAGTTACATTTAAACCATGCTTCATAACAACACCTTTGAGGTAGAACACCTGTAAGAGACAAAGAAACAGGAGGAACAGGGTGCAAAACAGCCGCAACAAAAACAGAAATAAGGTTAACTCAGATTAACTTATTACTCAGCTTCAGTTCTATTAGTCAGCCTTCACTTACAAATAGAAAGTTAAAAGCTCAAACATTTATTTCCATCAGCTTGTTGAATAAACATTTATTGTTCAAATATACAAAAATACAAAAAGACTTATAAGGGACTGTGCAGAGCAAGATCACTATATTCAGTCGATATATGAACCCTGCACCAAGGAAATTCCCTCATTAACCTTAAAATACACAGACAGCACAAATGAACAAATAAAGAACAGACTGTATGGCGGGATAAAAGCAATTCGATCACAGCATCTCTGCTGTCACAGATAAAAACAGGAAACTTACTGAATGAGGGGGGTGGAAAGGTTTGGGCGACTATATTAAAACTACCTTTTGTGGTAAATGTCACCAGCACCTAAAATATTGGGAGTCCCAGCTCACAAGACTCGTAGAATCCAGAGTTAAAAGGTAGCTGCACTACAATGTACACGAGGAGTCCACTGTGTTTATTTTGCTCTAAAGTAAAATCTGTCCTGTCTGCTGCGACACCAGTGCAACCAGAGAAGGCTGTGTCAAAGTAAGGTGCTGAATAAATTCTCCTCATCCTTCTCTGTGACCTTGTATTTACAAAAAACACTGTGTCACCAGCATAATAATAGATGCCCCCTTTACACTGTAATAGCTGCAATCAGGTTATTTTAGTTTGCACCGTTTGTAGCTGGTAATAATTGCCTTCCGGCTGTGGTCTGGCCCCAGTTCCAGCAGAGGCTACTGACGAATTTAATCATGTAAGACTGAAAAAATGTGTTGTATGAGATGGTGAAACAGTACACAGATCCCCCCCAAAATGCACAGTTTCCTTAATTAAACCGCACTTCCTCACAGATCAACAATCCAGCAGTCTGACGTCATATAAATAGTATTCACCCCAAGCTTTGACATATGGCTCTAATCTGGTTTGTGACTGTTGACAGCAGTTCAGAGGACAGAAACGAACACATGCTGTCCTCCATCATAAAAATTAAGCTTCAACACGAAGACTTTCAGTAGATACAGGTATGCATCTGCGACCTCACTCCTATGGCTACGTGACAACATTCGCCTTCATCAGTTCATTAAAATCCTCCTGACTTCAAGTGCATTAAACATGATGGCTATTGGTACGTGGTGTGTGCGTGTGTGTTGTACTAGTTCAGGAAGCGGCGGCAGCGCCTCATCCCGCAGTTGCAGCGCAGCTTGCTGTTCTCATCCTCGATGGGGAACTTGTAGTCGTAGGTCAGCTCTTCTCCCCGGTAGATCTTCCTCAGGGCGAAGATGACGATGTGCTTGCGGCCGTCCACATTGATGACACGAGAGTAGCAGTTCGGCTCGCACGAGTGGTTTATGAAACGAGCTGCGTTGCCTTGCATCGTCGCGTCCACCACGTCGAAGTCGTCGATGCGGAACATGTAGCAACCGATGCCCTGGTGGAGGGAGATTACAGAACAGAGTTAGTCATTGTTTTCACATTGACAGCGCATCAGAGACTTAAATCTGGGGGAAAAAACCCAGCAGAATTTGAAAATACAGCCTCCCTCCTGCAGCTCTAACCCCAACAAGATGCATTTTAAGGATAAATCTAGGATGTAGGACTGACTCAGCAGTAAAAACAGTGAAAATAAAAAGATAATGATAGAGGGTAAAGCCGAACTATAGGCTTCAGGCCACAATGTAAAAGTGAACCACCACTTCACCTGCTGATCAAGACGGAAGACAATGAAAATAAAGGAAAACTATTCAACCAGCTATGTGTCATCACAGTGTGTGCAGATGAACACTTTTGGCTTCCCTCCATGCTGCCCTGCCAAGACTTTCGCTGGCAGATGGGTGTTGAGCTCCACGGACAGCCAAACACCATTCAGCTTCCTTTCGGTTCAATCTAGGGCTGAAACGATTCCTCAAGTAACTCCAATAATTCAAATTCTAAAAAGCCTTGAGCTTCGTTAAATCCAGTTCAATTATAAACACAGTGTTTTGCACTGATGGTTGTTTCTGTTGCACAAGCGCATAAGATACTTTTGCTGTTGATAGCCTACACGGCTACAACGTGGATATGGCACGGTTTGCAAAACAATGGAGGAAGAGGGACAAGAAAAGTGCAAGACCAAAAAAAGGAGACACGCCAAAGAAAACAACAGAAAGTGTAGAGTGTGGGATCATTACAAGTTAAAACGAAAAACAGGTCAGTGTGTATTGCAAAATGGAGTTAGCATACCACAATAGCACTTCCTCAAAGCTACAACATCTAAGTAGAAAACATCACTGTATGCATTGAGTTTGCCGAGCGGACCCGACACAAGAAGGTAACGTCAATGTCACGTTTAAGTACATTTAACCTTAATCAGTGATCGCTAGCTGAGATTCATAATGCATGTAAAGAACGTACGTGTATTATGGCTTTATAATGGCTGAATAATAACAGAGAACAATGCGGTAGCTAACGTTACCTGGAAATATATCATGTGCATTAGCCAAGTTTTGCTAGAGAAAAGATGCGGAAAATAAAATGCTGTAGTTAGGGCTGCACGGTATATGCGGTAGACGGTAGAAATGATATAAATTTGGCCCACGGTAGAGATTTGCGCTCTACCGTCCTATCGTCGATGACGTCATCCACCTGCCTCAGTGTGAAAATGGCTGCGAGCACAGAGACAGCGGAGCAAGAGGAGCTGGTTCACGTCCGTGATTTAGCGTAGCACGTGCAACGTGTTGCTGGAGAACTTGTGAGTGAGTGAGTTAATGTCTTATGAACAGCCCCGGACTTCTCAGACTCTTTTAGCGACTTACCGCTCAGAGGGAACTCATTCAGTGTCTCCTCTGGCAGCAGCACAGCGTCTCTCCCTCTCCTCTCTCGCCGTGCGCACACGGGAGTTGGTTTTCGGCAAGAGAGTTTGTCATAAACCTTTGGTAATGTAAACCTATGTGACGCTAGGGGCTCCACAAAAAACTCCATATGTGAATGTGTGATAGTTGTGGTATCATAGCAGCCTGTCACAGGTTACAGCGTGATGATTAGAGGAGAAATGGCAGAGCATAAAGGTCCAGGTGGAAAAAACACAACTCAGTCATTTAGGATTTTGCTAAAAGAAGGAAATTACCTTTTGATATAGATCCCAGGGGACATTTTGCACCATAGAGTACTGGGTTTTAATTTTGAGTTTTGAGATCTGCATTCTGCACAATAAATGCTCTAAAAAATACATTATATCTTTGCTTTTGTTGTTGTTGTTGTTTTTTTTATCAATTTAGCTTTGCTAAGGGACTACAAAACCCATTCAGAAACACTTCTATTATAACTTTTACACTTAAATTTATACCGCGATATATACCGTTACCGTGAAGGGATTCGATTTATACCGTGATATAAATTTTAGGTCAGACCGCCCAGCCCTAGCTGTAGTCAATTTGTCAAAAGCCTGCTTCACATTAAAAGCATTCATCAGGAATGAACATGAAAAACACTGAGGCAGAAGCTCTCATTGTCATTATGATGATTCCTCAGTACAATAGTGTGTGTTATGTTTAGTTACCTTGCTATCGTAATATTTTTCCCGCTTATCTGTCAGGACAGCGCGAATGACAGTGCCAGCGTATTCAATCACCATCTCGCCGGCCTCAATGTTCCTTTTGCAGAAGAGGCCGCGACCATGAATGTCAGATCTGAGAGGATTACAGAGCAGGACACAGTTAAATACATTGAGCATTAATAAAAAAGAAAACTCATGCCTTCCTTGGTGTTTTTTGTTGCTCTTACCTGTAAACTCCTACTGCTTCTTTGGAGATTTTTTCCAGGTGTCTGAATCTCATTGCCATGGGAAGCTCACTGCTGGTGGCTCGTCTGAGAGTGAGTCACAGAAAAGGTGTCAATATGGATATAGCATCTGCTAAATCACCATCTTTTAATAACTTTAAATTCATATTCAGTGTGGTTTAGGACCAGGACAGTGGCACAAATTTTATCCCCTAACCTGGAAGATTTCAGTGGGAATTCATCCTCCTCTTCATCAAAGGGCCCTATGATGTCAGGGAGAGTTCTGTGCTGTGATGCCAAGAAGTTAAACATATCAAAGGTCGCTTTCCTAATTAGGAAACAGACAAAGAAAGAAAATACCATTAATCTGAGATGTATTTAAATAACAGACAAGAAACACACACAAAGAAACCAATAACACTTAAATAAACCCTTTTAACAGTGCTTAAAAACAAAACCAGTTATGACCAAAAGTAACTGTGTCTGTACCGCGTGTAGACTTCAGTGCGAGCACAGCCGCTCGGATTGAGGGGAAGCTCTTCCTCGATGTCCTCGCAGCGGTGGAAGCGGAAGCGGTGGCGTTGGCAGTTTGCGGCACCCTCCAGTTGCTCCAGCAGGAATATGACAGCATCGTGGACGACGCCGAGCACCCGCGGCCCACTCATCCCGCCCAGAGGCAGCTGCTTCAGGTGGAAGCCTGCTCGAGCTTCGAGGACGCCGTCAATCACCGCACGCCAGGCGACTGAAGGAGCAGAGAGATAAGGAAGGAGTGAGAGCTCTGCAGGGCTGCACACGCTGACAATTTTCTCAATGCACAACATGATTAGAAGATTATTCCTGAACTAGTATTTTTATATCAGACTAAAACTAAACTCATACAAATGTATAATTTGTGACTAAAAATAACCCACTTGTCAAACAAGTAGAATGTTAAAGGCGCTGTATGTAAGAATGTGGCCAAAACGGTTACTGCACTCAAATTCAAAATACTGCCGCGAGTCCTGTCCGCTCCCCCTCCCCTACAGATTCGAGGTTGCTGGACAGCGGCACGCTGGAGACTGATTTGTTTGCTCACGGGCGGCTGCTGTGGCAGGGCCGCGTCGCCGCGTCCCTGATCTCTCGGTTTTCCAGCAGACCGTTCGAGCAAGTCCGGCTTCTCTGCTGCTAACGCTGCTGCCGGGATACAGCTGAGGAGGAGCCGGCTGCTAATGCTATGTACCGGGACACTGCTAATGCTGCTTGCCGTGCTGCTGTAGCTCAGTCGTAACTGTAACTGATGCTGAGACTCTACTGACTGCGTGACTGGTAGACGGCGGTGGGTGGCGCAACAGGCCAAAACACAAATTCAAAACATAAACATGATTTGCGGACCGTAAAAATTTTTTTTAAATGCGAATATTCTGGCTGTACTATTGTTGTCGGTGAGATCAGTATGTTATATGAACATTATTCCTTAGTCTCTGTGACATATTAGGAGGATTTTACGACTATTTGCTTTAGATTTCTTACATATAGCTCCTTTAATAACATACACAGTTACCAAGCAGCTCTTACCCTCTATGCTGTTCGCCTTAACACTGAAGCCATCGTCGCTGGTGATTTCAAAGCGGAGGTGGGGCTGGTTCATGTATGTCCTCTTTCTGTGTTTGGGTGCTGGTGCATCTTCTTCTGAGCTAAAACCTGAGTGGATTTAAATGAGTCGTAATTGCAATTAAGTGTAACATACAAAACATTTCCTGAAAAGAATTATCTTTTTTCAAGAATTAAAAATCATTGAATAATGGATTAAGACAGAAGAAAGATTCCATGATTGTTTCCTCATTAATCACATAAAATTGCTGTAACAGGCATCCAAATATATAAACACATAATATTAAGTTAAGAACCTGAATATGGGCCCCATTCGGTGATGTCTCCATGGCGAGCGCTGACCCACGTGTGTGTATTACCCTGAATGTGACTGTTGGTTTGTGCATGTGTGGGCGGACTCTCAACCCGAGGGTGCCTGAGCAGAAAGGACAAACGGATAAATAAAAGTACAAACAACAAATGTGAGAACTACGACACCTTTTAGGAAAAAATAAATAACACATTTTAATAATTTATCTTAGGTTTTCTCCTTTTAAAAAACTTGTTTTGCTTTTCTATCCCTCAAATATGGAGGTGGGTAAACACTGACCTTGAAATTCATGTATTCTGTCATTAACCATTTGCCTCTTTGTTACTTTATAGCAGAGTATTAAGGCTCTTAATAAGAGCACTTTTAAAATGAACTAACCTGGAGGGTGTTGGGGGAGGTGGTGGAGCTGTAATCCTCGGTGGCTCGGGCTCAGACATCTTACTCTCCTGGTCCATATCAAGGATATCCGTCATTGTTGGAGCTTTCATTCTCACACCACTCGGCCTATTTGGAGAAAACAAGAAACATTCTGGTGACTTAATACACTGATTCAGTTAAATATCACATGAGCATGTGTAGTTCACCATGTAACAACCAAACAAATAATGAAAATAACCACTAGGTGCAGCCCGAAGAGTTTATCTCACTTGCATTGCAGCTCATGTAATCAACCTTTAATGTAGTAGTTTATTATAATCTCACACTCTTGTACGCTGCAGTCAAGACAATTAGGGAAGAATCAAATGTTTGAATACCTGGCTTCATTAACTTCATCCAGCTCACTCGAGGGATCCCTCAAGAAGTCCATCTTGGATTTCTTCCTGGACGGCCGTTCAGACACCGATGACACTCTCTTGACTCTCACCTGGTGGCGTGATGACGCAGGGGTTGGCTGCAGGTTGAAGTCTAGTTCATTGAAGGAACTGCTGGGGGACTCTAAAGGTGTAGCTGGTGACTCATCTGAGACATCTGCATCCTGAAGCCGGGCCGGTCTTCGATGTCTGGCCTTTGGTCGGCTAGCTTTACGGAGGATGATGGGTTTTGTCTGTGGCTCCTCACGGTGTGTAGCCATAGCTCTGTCAATAATAGCCTGCGCTGTGTTCCCCTCGATGTTAGAGAAACTGGCTTCAGGAACACTCTGCACACTGACAGGAGCTGCGGGAGCTGGAGTCCCGGTGGTTTTCACAGGCACCATTCTGACAATGATTTTTCTCTCGGTTGTTGTAATATGGTTACTGGCAGGAGAGACGTTTGTGGCATTGAGGCTGGAATGAGGCTTTATTATGACACGTGGGACTGAGCGCTGCAAGGCATTACCGCTGTGGAGAATCCTGGCAATCTGGCTTATTCTATTGTAGGTGGGCGAGTTTGTACTGAGCGACTGATAAGTGTTTGATCTCGGGTCTTTGATCAGAATCTGACCTTGTCTGTTGACCAGAAGGACCTGAGGGGCGGGAGCCAAGGGCGGCAGTGAGCCAGTGGCTTCCGCTTGATTCGGAATCAAAACTTGCTGACTTCCTGACTGCCTTGAGTTGTCCAAGCGGATAGCAATGGGTCCGGCCCGTGATGCACCAGCCTGAACAGGTATGTTTAAACCATTGATCACAATGGGAGAGGTGACTGCACGTGGAACTGCACCAACAGCAGTGGCAGGGGAGGCTGACGCATTATTTACAATCTGTGCAGATCGCGGTGGCAACAACAATTTGAGTCTGCGCTGCTGTGGAAGACACGGTTTTGGGGACAAACGTTTGAGATTTGGTGCTGGACGCTTTGCTTTCACAACGGGGGCTTTCATCTGTCCTGTGGGAGATTTTTTGGTTTTACGCTCTGGACCTGGTGTACAGTCTGGGGAGTAGTCAGGGTCATTCAAATCATCCTTAAATCCTTCAATGGAGTCGGCCGATGAGCTATTCTCATCATTATTGCCAACTTCATTGTTATTTGGGCAAACTACAGCACCATCTTCACCAGAAACAAAATGACCTGTAGTTGAATCCAAGTGCACCTCATCTTGAGTTGTCGGTGTTTCAGAGCTCATTGGGACCTCTTCCTCCTGAACTGATGTATCATCATTTGCATAACTTGCTCCAAGAACGTCAGATGGGGAAGGATTTTCTTTAAATTCAGGCTCAGCTGTCGACACAGTGTAGATTGACTCCAGCCTCTTTAGAGCAACCGTCAGCTGTTTAGTAGGTGTATTATGGTTGGTGTGAATCTTACTCTCTTCATCTTCTCCTTCTCCTTCTGTGTCCTGGGCTTCATCATCTACCGCCTCGCTTTCATCACTGTCTGACCCTCCGTCTGCTCCATCTAACTGTGAGATCGACTGTGTCGAGGTGACCTGACCTGAGGCGTCCACGCTGCTTGTTGTGTCGCACACAACTGTGCGTGAAAATTTCAAGTAATGGCTTGAGTCTTCAACTTCAGTGTCCCGATTTTCTACTTGCATTTCCACATCTTGCACCACCCCTTCTACCTCTCCTCTCCCACCTTGTGCTCCACAGTGGAGGGCCACGTTCTCCGTGAGCAGAGCCTCGTCAAACTCGAGCTTTGCATTTAGCATGGAGGCCACTGCTACCTCTGTGTCCGTGTCAAATACAGTGTACGGCAGCTCCTGGGCCATCAGGTGGGCGACCTCCTCTTCCAGGTTATCAGGGGCTAGCGAGATCCCATTAGTTGTGGCCACTGCTGCATCTTCTGCCTCGGACGACGCCAGGAAGTCTTGGGGAACCTCTGCAGACACAGGAGTGGTAATTTTAAAGTTTTGCCCCCCTCTGGGGGAGTGAGTGATGGCTCCTTGCCGAGGTGACAGCCCTGCAGAGATGCTGGAGTTGGATCGAGGTGGGGAGCTCCAGATGGGTGATGCTGAGTTTTGACAGGACAGAGGAGGCGATGCTGCTCCCAAGTTTGATGACCTCGGAGGGGAGCTGAACAGGGCACATCTGGAGTTGATGGTGCCACCAGAACGGAGGGTCATTGGTACAGATGGGTCGCTGTCTGTTGGAGAGGAACTGCAGCGGCTTCTTGATGACAGCCTGCGAGGCCGACGGGTGTCCTCCAGGTCCCTCAAAGTCAGGATGTGATGTGATTTGGGAGGTGCAGCCCCTGAGAGTATCAAATAACAAAGACTGAAGATGAGCCAACACAGGTGCTAGGAACATTTGACACTCAAAATGCCTTTGCAAAGGTAAAAAGTCAAAGAATATATAAACATTTTACAACATTTCATCTTAAAGTAGTTACCTGGAGATGGAAGAGGTCGAGACGATCCTCCTGCTGGTCTCCTGACCTGTGTGTGACCAGGACTTTTGGATCCAGATGTGTTTTGTTGTTTAGAGTTGGGTGACGGGGTAGTGGATTTTATTGGGCTGGATGAGGAGCTTAAAGGATCTGGAGACACCATTTCTGCCAAAGAAAAAAAAAAGGTGTCAAACGAATAGTCCAAGTGGTTACAAATATTTGATTGAAAATACTAAAGGTGCAGTTAGCGATTCTAACCCAATACACTCTTTGTCAAACTCAGCGAATATCTCTTCACATTTCGCTAGCTGTACATTCTGTGTCAGCGAAAAAACATCTGGTGTTCGAGCGAGAGGAGGGTTGTATTTGTTTGGCTGTTGAATACATCTAAAGGGAACAACAGTCAGTCAAAAAATTAAAAGTTCCTGCTGACCTCTGTGTTGGTTTGGGCTGTGGACTATGGTGTGATTTTCTTCTTGGTCCCATCTCAGATCTTGTTCCTCACCAGGGAGAGGCGTGCTCGCTTCTGTCACCTTACAGGTGTACATGCAGCGTCTGCGGGGGTCCACAGTGCTCCAGTACAACCGAGAACATCTGGAGAAGAAAGGGAAGAAGAGTCATTTCGAGAACATTGACGATGCTACAGTCAGTACAAAAGTTCCCCAGTCACCAAGTGAGTGACTCAGATCAGTAAGTCTATCAGCTAGAGTCAGGTACCATTCACATTTGAACCGGTGCAGACCCTACTGCAAATTCAGTGTAGCTTTTTATGGTACTTTCCTCTCGCAGTGATAACAAACATGTGATTTCAGTTTTTCAGTTTTTCAGTTTTAGACCCCACAGAAAATAAAACCCCTCCCGACCTCCCTCTTCTCTCCCAAACCTGTCCCTACAACCTCCAGCCTGTCACAGCCTGTCACTGTTAACAACAATCACTGTGACTTGAACAAGCTGCAGGGGTGATGTCGTCTCACTTTCTCTCGTGTCGAGACTGCAGCATGTCAGACCCGTTTTTGACTCGCACATCATGCAACATATACATTCTCATATTGATCTATGCAGCTGTCTTCAACGGCTCCGTGCAAGCTTGTGACTCAGCTGCTTCTCACAGGTCTAACTGCGACCTGAAGTGTTTCTTTACACTTTAAGTCGTATTTTCTCGACTATACAAGCATGAAAGTGAGGCTGATGCCCAATAAAACTCTACGACTTTACTGCCTTACTACATTTAACTATATATTTTAGAGTTTCACTATTATTTTATGATCTTAAGTGTTTCTTGTTCTTTGATTGTATTGTTTCTGATGCTATGTTTTCTCCTTTATTGCTGCTTATTTGATTCTATTGTGTAATCCTTGTCTTCATGTGTAAACATTTTAAAAAAGTGGTACACAACAAAAGTTTTCTTTATCATTTGTCCTCTCTCTTCTCTCAAACTTTATCAAAGCCAATAGGATTATGAGGGCGAAACATTGTTTAGAGTGAGATAGTCACCTAATGGTAATTAAGTGTCAAGTAAGTGACCTTTGTGGTTTAGACGACCCAATCAGGTACCGAAACTTGGCCAAGCTGCATTTTACCTTGAATTGGTACTTGACAGTACAGGTGTAACTCGGTTGTTACCCTTCAAAGTTCTGCATTTGGTACCCAACCCTACCACCAGTTGTATAATGACAATGAGCACTTACTGATAGCCGACAGGAAACAGCATTCTCCCACTTGACGACAGCTCTGTCAACACACCAAGTTTCTGAATCTGCAGAGAGCCTGGAAAAATGAGAAAGGAAAGGTGATACGCACACTTCAGGATATCCGTCTGATATATTACAGTATTATATTACATCCCTTTATGGAGACACACACCCTGTACAGGATGTAAGAGGCTCACACCAACAACAGACAGATATTAGAGAACCAAATAGCCCTTTGAAGCTTGGTCATGCCGTACCTCCAAGCCAAGGCCCTGGATGGATTACAATCTAGTTGCCTTGAAAAAGCATAACGCAAGATCTCTCTTTAACACCATCAACAATCTTGTGAACCCTGCCCCAGTTACTGTTTGTGCCACAAAGAGGTTTTTGGAGTCATTGCCCCATGGCTTATTAAAATTGTTGATGAATCTTTTTTGTCTGGCCTGCTCCCGGACTATTTTAAACAGGCCCGTGTCCAGCCTCTCCTTAAGAAACTTGGCTTAGATCCCACATTGCCCAGTAATTACGGTCCCATATCAAAATTACCACTGATTTCAGAAATTGTTGGGAAGAAAACAACATATTTGACAAATTCCCATCTGGCTTTAGAAAGAACCACAGTACAGACACTGCCCTACTTAGGGTACCAATGACATTTTGATGAATGCAGACTCACACTGTTCTCATTTTGCTGGACTTGACTGCTGCAGTTGATGACACAATTTTACTCAGCAGACTCAGGAACTGTGTCAGTCTGACTGGAACTGCTATCTTGTGTGTGTGTATGTATATTCTGAAAATGGTGTTCTCTTACTTCTTTGTTTTCTCATATTGTATGACATTGAACTGTGAAGAACTTTGTAACTTTAGAAAAGCACTATAAAAATAAAAGTTGTAATATTTTTTTTTCTTACCTATGGTCATGTTTATGGATTCTGGCTCTAGGCCTGTGAGGAACTTTCTCTTGAGATTGATCCCCTCAAAGTCCACATACACTCGCCGAGTCACTTCAAACCCTTTCCCAGACACCACCTGGAAGAGTACGGTAAACCATAAATCAATATAATGTAGAAATAAATCAGCAATTGTTGAGTTGTGCATTGGCGACTGTAAGCTTGAGGCAAGATTGTGTGTGTACCTTTGCACTGACAAGATCCCTGTGTTTGAAGCAGTACATCTTCCTGTCCAGCTGAAACACACAATTCTGAGCACGGGCACACATGAAGTGGAAATTACTCTGGCAGGTGGAGAGACAGCAGCCCACAGTGGCTCCGGACTGGCCACAACGATCACAACGCTGCAGAGTAAAGGAGAATCATGTTTATCTTTATACTGACTGTGTGGCGGGTTGACATTAGACATAGATGATTATCTGCTGTAAGAAGGGGAATTTTTTTATGATTCTTAAAAATGAATAAATGTTAATTAATTTTAGATCTTTTTTGTTTGTTTTTTACACGAGTCTATCACAGAGTTATGCAATTTTTTGCCTATCCTACATCTCTTAAAGCTAGTGTGACTAATAAAAATCTCACAACTAAAAATATTTATTTCCTACTAATATCTTACCAGGTGGCGCCCTCTTGAGACGGCACTGTGCACTTGCAGAAGAGCGCTCTTCTCCTCGTACACCTCAGCAGACCAAAGGCAGCAGTTAACGTGGGCCCACTCGTTCTGTCCCAGGTATAAAAGTCGTCCTGCATCCTGTCAGGAGGACAATACAATCATCTTTAATCTGCTACCACTCTGATACCTGATTAACCATTATTAAGGAACTTAACAAAAATAAACACTGGCTGCTCTTCCTCATCTCATATTGTAATAAAACTGATAAATATATTTGGGTTTTGGACTGTTGGTCAGAAATGAATTCACCTTGAGCTGTAGGGAATAAAGATAGGCCTTTTTTGTTATATATAAAATGTGTGGTAGATTAATCCAGAGAATAATCTGCAGTTTCATCAATGATAAATATATTTATTAGTTGCAGTAGAAACATTGTAGGACAGCAAAACTCACCCTCGGAGCACAGTCTCCATAATGCTGGCACAGAGCACACTGCCTCATATCTTCAGTTCTGGTAGTTTCATGATCACTCTTTACACCTGTGAAGAAGAAAGAGGCGAATATAAACATATGTTTTAAACCTGAGCAAGCAAAAATAAGTAGAAATGCACCGATGTGGCATTTCAGGGCTGTGATAATGAATACTTATCTGTTTGATATGACAACTGATGTTATTACTCCAACAAATGCAAAAAAGTAAAGAGGCAAATGGTATTTTTAGATTGATTTATTTTTATAACACAACAGCAGTGTTTCCTCTAGGTTCAGCGCTATGGCCTGGCAGATGGTCCGGGGGAGGTGTGTTCTCTTAAACACGCCTTCTACCACCTGCCACACCAAATTTCTTTCTGAAATTTAACACTTTAAAATTTCTTTAAATATTTATCAGTTTCTTTTTCAAATATTTATCAGTCCACAATCCACATGAGCTACTCTTCACACCACAATTAATTAGATCCACAGCGCAGCACTTGTTTTATGTCATATCTTTTGCAGCTGGTTCGCTTGTTACTCCTGTAACTTCCTATAACAATGAGAGAAAACAGCATCTCTTTTCTGTTTTATCTGAATATTCTCTGATCTAGCTCAGCTAAAAACACAGAATCCATCAGCATGTTGTTCGCTCCCGAGCCTGTTTGTAACCGCCAGTCTACAGATGTTGCCTTCACTTGTTCAGCTGACTTTAGCTGCAGTTTACATTGGAGACATTCAACTCCTCTGCTGTTGTAATAGACGTGAACTAATCATACCCCATTGCCTTGTTCATAGACTCACAACGGTGTGCTGCTGCAGTTCATGAACATAGGAGAAACACTGCTATTGATATTTGGCGTTATTTTAGGCATAAAAATTTTTTTTTTTTTGGCCTGGTTGGGGTTCTGTTAAATTATAGGGGAAACACTGAACACCAGTGTTTAGAGACCCTTAACCATCCCTGGTATAAAGGATATTTATTTATATTAAGCTAGTAATAACCTTATTTTTTTGTTTATTATGTATTCTACTTAATGCCATACATTAGTCCTTATCGACAGGTATGTACGGGCTACAAAATACATTGAAAAAGTTACAGACAGGGTGGGTAAAATGTGAAACTTCTCCACATTAATGTTCTCTTTGCTCAACAGGCATTCAATTAAATGCTTGTTTTGCCTCACTTACGGATTTTAATATATTGACTACTGGCCATTGGTACAAAACAGGACTTTTTCTACATTTGCAAATGTGAACTCGGTAAAGATTTGATCCTTCCCTTCTACAAATTATTCCTCTATGAACTACAAAACAGTAGTTGCATGTCCAAACGTTCAGATGAAGATCACATTCCTCAGCATACATGACACAGAACAGGCTACAGTTGTTTCCATACCTTGTGAACACAGAGGGTGGCTGTGCGATACGCTGGACTGCTGTGTAGTGACTGAGTTCAGCACAGGGTCAGGTTTCCCTGCCTGTGGGCCCCTGTGCTCTCTGGGCTGGTATGTCCTCTCCAGCCACTGTGCATAGCTGTGCTCCTTAGATGGTGGAAGGACCGCTTCAGGGAGCATGCCACTACAGAGAGGAGGAGAACAGAGGGGAGCGACACTTTTATTCTCTATAAATTATTGGATTAAGCAATCACCTAAAGATTCAACTATGTCATCAAGCTCAAATAAATACATTTCAATAAAAAAGTTTATGCAGTTTTAAATTTCTTTGTATTTATATTTTTAAGTGAAATGTTTTTTATCATTAAGTTAATGTTTCTAAGTCAAACTTACCTATTTTCTTTCATATATTTAATTACAATGTTGCTCTGTTTACACATTTCTTTATTCTAGTAGATCTTTACCGACTGCGTATATTTTTTATTTTTCATTTCACACTGGCTTTGGCTATGAATTTGAATAACGAATATATTATATATTGAGTGAATAATTAAGTTTAATGTACTTGGTTATTACCTTGGTAATTCCTCAAAGAACGAGTTCCACTCTTTTAGATGGCTTGTAGGAAACCAGCTGAAAACCTCCTCGATCACCTGCGAGAAAAACAAAATTTGAGTGAGATCAAAGTTAAAAATTGACTCAAACAGTCTTTTTATACTCGATTTTTCTGGTAAGTAACCTGTAGGAGATCTGGCAGGGGAGCTTACTTTGACATAGTGTGCCCTGGCCTGACTGGTCGGTCTCTGATCCTCAGGGAGAAGCTCATCTTCCTCCTGCTTCAACCACTTCCTCATCACACGGATGACATCTGCATGGAAAGCTTTCTGAGGGAGCGAGAAGGGAAAAAGTAGGTCAGGGTTTCAATCACGAGCGTCTCACAAAAGCTGGTGTCACAAAAAAAAAAAAACAGCAGAACTGATTTCAGTACCCTATCTATTGATTTCTCTCAGCACCCTATCTATTGATTTCTCTCAGCTGAATGTGCTAAAAGTTAGTTGTCAATTACAACACTATTACTGACTTACAAGCACAGAGTTTAAAACAGATAGAGATGTGCTAGTTTCCAGATTATCAGGAGGGATTATACTCACTATCGAGGTGTATCCGCAGCCTTTAAACTTCCTCTCCATGGCTTGTAGATCACATACTGGTTGCTGTTCCCTGACGAACTGTGTGTTGTTTGTTTGCTGACACTGAAACACAAAAACAACATTTTTTATTTTTATTTTTTTTTACTGCCGTTAGTCAAATATGCTGCATTAGGACATTTGTCAAAGTCCTCTTACCGCTTTACAGGTAAGGAGGTGCTGTGTAGCATCATTGGAGAGGAGGTCAATGAGCACCTCCTTCAGCCCGACTATCAGCCTGCTCTGCAGCTCCGCCCTCAAGCTGCTGTGTTCAGTTTGCTGCTCGTTGCAGGGTGAGCAGGTGAAAGACAATTTTTCTGTTTGGTTTGACAGCAACCCACACAGCTCATCTGTAACAGACAGATACATATTAGAGGATATAATGGTGATTAAGATTAGATCTGCAATATTGTTATATACTACACAATACTATGTGTGCATGTTCCACGTGTATAAATAGTCTAAGTACCATCATTTATTCATTTAAAGCATGCTCCCCTCCATGCTTACAGCTGGCGGAGATAATAAACAATGTTACTCACCCGAAAGTCCTTCACATGTGTAATGAATCCAGTGGCTGCACTTTGAACACCGAATCATCTGTGTGTGTGGATTGTTGTCGTCGTAGCACTTGTGGCAGACGGTGCAGAAATTACCTAATGTAGATTAAGATCAAATTTCAGTTACATCGTCCATTTCTAGAGCCTCACATTTAACTTTAAACACATACTGTGCATACAAGTCCAGGTCATCCTTCTAGGCAACATTAGACCTGTTGTGTTGAATAAGTCTGTGAGGTTTCCAGACATCATACAATGTATTTACTGAGCATTCACAAAATGGCGACAAAGCCTTCAGAAAATGCTGTTTGGACTGAGTGTTACCTTTTTTGTGGAGAGCAGTGCAGTCAGGACAGAGGTCCTTCTCGTGGTTCCAGGCCAAATCCCAAGTCTTTCCCGGAGTCACGCCACAGCTTTTACACCGAATGCATGTCATGCACACCTACACATACACAATGATGTCACAAAACAGTAAGCATGAGGCCCTAAGAGGGTTCACACTGTAAACAAAGCACATAAATTGTCCATGATGTACACTGTGATGGGTTCTCTGACAATTTTACAATTTTGTGTAATATATATCACTTTAGGTAGATTGTTTGTAGCCCCCAAAATAAGCATTTTCAAAATTGGATGGTATTTTAATATCCTTAAAACATGACAAGGACACTCCTGTTTCAAAGAAATTACCCAGGGCATGTTGCAGTTCAGAGGCTTAGGGTAGGTTGGTCCCAGGCAGGAAGGGTGGTATGAGGTTTGGCATCTCCTGCACTGCAACACCGGCTGGAGAGAAAAAACACAGAAGGGTACATTATTTATGATTTTAATTAATCAAATAAATATCTGGCAAGCACTGCATCAGCATGTCATCACCCTTTCAAATTCACAAATAGGCAAATAAACGAATGATCTTACAAGACAATATGATCCTTGTAAGTATCAAAGGGTATTTATTTGTCCAGTATTAACAGGAGGAATAATCATAGCAATGAAATCATGTTTCAATGAACATATGGGCATCTGACAAGTGTTTTTAAAAAATGGTTAAGTGATGCTGGGTTTCATACCTTTGTGTTCTTGCTACGACGGCCACAAACGTGGCAGAATTTGCAGCGCCTGCAACACCAGTTCTCCTTGTTGTCCTTCTGGGGGCGCTCCTCTGACGACAGACAGAAACTGTGGAAAGGCTCACAGCAGATCTGGCAGAATATCATCTGATGGAGGTGGGAAACACAGGTGTTATTATTGGCACTGCAGAGCACTGAAATACAAAATGTTGCAGAGAAGGGCTTGGAGATATGAAGCGTAACATAAAGAAGAGCAATATGTCTTCAAACCTTGTTGTTATCAGTAACACTACTCAGGCTCTGGTGAAGCATTACCTCATATCGTCCTTTACTTGCACAGAGGAGACAGACAGGTTGTGGTGTGGTAGGGACAGACGAGAGGACGCTGAGGCCGCCCATTAGCCATACGTTCTGGACAGCGCAGTCCTCCTGGTGGACACAAGGCAAGAAAAAGAAAGCAAAAGAAAAGTTATCAGCGAGGATGCATAAGGTCATTCATGTGTCACAACAATAAACATACAATTTGCTCAAGTCTTGTTTATTTCTAAAAGCAGGATTTATATGAAACATGTACATGCCACCCGACACAAGAGCATAAACTCACCTTGAAGTCCACACGAATCTTGTACTTGTCCTGCAACACGCCCTTTTGGGGAAATCCATTACTTAACCCAGTGAGGGTGTTCACTGATGCACACTCTGCAGGATTCTGGGAACGAAGGACATAGTGTGTGTCAGTTGTTGGACAGTTTTGCTGCACCGTCCCTTCTACAGAAGCGTCCTCCTCCTTCTCTTCAGGCCGGTCCCCTTGTCTGTCCT
This sequence comes from Epinephelus moara, assembly GCF_006386435.1. Taxonomy (NCBI): domain Eukaryota; kingdom Metazoa; phylum Chordata; class Actinopteri; order Perciformes; family Serranidae; genus Epinephelus; species Epinephelus moara. Next base: position 21,665,428 of record NC_065527.1, read on the forward strand.
TCTGCTCCTCTTGCGTGTCCTCCTGTAACTCTGTGCGTGGATTGACAGTCTGAGGGAGCACTGGCACAGTTTTATCTTTGTTATCTCTGTGTGTCTCTGTCAAAACTTCTGGGTTCTGCACCTCAGACTCTGGATGTGCCTGAAAACACAACTTTGACGAAACCTCTGACAGAGCTGAGTGCAGTGTGGACTGGGACTGCTGTTGAAATGATGATGATGATACAGGTTTGTGCAAATGCAAGGCTGACTGCACCACAGTCTGGGGCAAACGGTGCAAACATAACATCATAGTTTTTGGTTTAGAGTCTGATATGGGATGTGGTGAAGGTGGGGAAGCGGGATGCGTTACAAGCTGGGACAGCTCTGGAGGAGACTGTGGTGTGGCATGTGATAAATGTGAATGAGCAGGCTGTGTTACAAGCTGGGACAATATTGGATGTGACTCTGCAATAGACTGATCCAGACACTGCTTTGGCAAAAACACAGCAGACTGCAGGAGAGAATCAGGCAGACGGTGTAAGTGTATTTGTAGCTGCTGCTGCTTCGGCATTGGGCTTCTGGATGGGCTGGTTTCTGGTAAACTTTCTTGGGGCTCCGTCTCCGCGGTGTTCTCCTGTTCCTGTGGAGGAGGGGACTGCCTAAGCCAACCAGCACGACAGGTTCCAAAGTGACACGTATACTAGTGACATGCAGAGGCGGCGACCGGCAGCAGCCAAAGTGACAGGAAAAGAGAGGAGTGCTATGACTCTGAGAATGTTAGCCAGGAATTAAGTAGTAAGAAAAGGCAAAGAAGAGTTATCAAATGCATTCAGTAGCAGTGCAAACACACACAAAGGTGTGGCTAAGGGTATATGTACACATTAGTAAAGTATGCATGTACCAAGTTCAAAAACAGCCAACTAATCACAAAAACACACACTTCTTTAGAAATTGAATTACTAGTACTATACAACACTAACACACACTAATATCCATGTTTAGTGGGCCTGTAACGGTTCATATATTTATGTCGAAGCAGCTGTACGCAGAAAACACATTATGTAGACGGATGCACGTAAAAGAGAACCAAAGTTTACAAGCGCAAGTTCCACCCGAAAACTTTTAGCTGTATTCCGTTAGCAACATGTGTTAAGGTTAGCACAAGTGGACTGGCGTGCATGGTGGTCACACTATAGTGAGTGCAAATGAAACGGCAGCGCTGGAAGACCCGCCTGCAGGTTTCCCGTCAGCTACAACAGCAAAATGTTTTAAAGTTTTAAACATTTTGAAGTGTTAATATTTCTCATTTTTATCATGATAATTTACCAGAGTTGCCGCCGGTATGTGAAATGTTACCTCAGTCCACAGCCAGAGGACTGTGTCACTTGCACTACGTCTTGGCTTTCCCCAAAACTAACGGCGCAGCAGAGAGGCTGCTCTCCACTGCTGGAGACATGACACTAACATGCACAACACTCCGTCTTCATTTGTCTCATATTCCTGCAAGCAGGAGACCCTAAGGTGCTTTATTAATTAATGCAGTTAAATTCGTAAAATAAAAAGCCTGTGCACAATTTCCCATCCATATTATAGACAAAACTACAGCTAACAAAAATTAGGTGAAACCAGGAAAAGCTGCTTGTCACGTTGTTTACAACAGCACTTATACAGACCACATGTTGTTAATTTTGTGTACTTGCTTTGTCTTTATTCTCATATTCAAAGTATGGTGGCTTCCTTTGTTGCTGGTGCGATTCTGAAGGTGGAGGAAGATGGAGTCAATCATCAATGATGAGCACACTCCCACTGTAAACTGTGCAATTTAAAATAAATTTTGGGCGTGAATGCATGTGTATGTCGTAACTTGACAAAACCAGCATTAGCTAATTGCGGCCAATAAACACAGATGGAGATAAATCCAACACTTGGAAGCAGTGCCTATACATAAATACAGGGGAATTTCTTATGAGGAATGGCAGAGGATTCAAGCAGTGCAGATTTAAAAAGCGCAAATCATGTGCATTGGCAGTAACAAACAAGGCTTTCAAGGCAGAGCAAAGAGCCTCGACAGAGAACGAGCAAAGTGTTCGTAATTCAGTAGTTCGCCGCATGATTTGAAGAAGTCAATTGTATATGCCAGCTAGAACAAGCAGAAGCAAAGAGTCAGGCAGCACAGCCAAGATTTATGCTTAATCTTAGCTCAAATTATGATCAGGTATGACAGCCCTTTTAACATTAAAATTAGTGATGTAAGAAAACAATGTTGGATTTTACTGACAAGTTATACTGATGACCAACATTATTATAAATAAACTTATTACCAACAAGTTTAAACTATTGTCGTTTTTAAAATATGGTGCTGCATTGGACTTCTCTTAAAATGAAATTCAGAGCACTGTTTTTCATTTACTTTATGTTGTGTGACATTCTCGCTAATTAACAAATCTGTAACCACAATATCAGCTAACTAAATTCAAAAATTCCACTACGGAATGCAACCAAATGATGACACGGTTGATTGGACGTATATTTTTGGCCAAATGAAATGTGATTGCGTTGGTTATTTTAGTCTGTCTTTTAGAGCTGGATGGATAGATACCTACAGTACTGTGACCTGCTGTGCTGCACTGTTAAGTCTGAGTAGACGCTGAACAAGGACAGGGATTCAGTGTGGTTATGTTAGCGGCGTTTATCTTGCTGGCCTTTATACATCCATCATGCTGCAGATTGTGGTGTTTTTTTCAGGTGGTTTAACAAGTTAAACACATCTCATGCACTCAACAACGGATGATAAAGGTTGATGAACGGATAATTTTTGTTTTGCCTGTCTGCAGGCACAGCATTTGGCAAAGCTTATGACAGGCTCTCTCTGCAGGGTGCACGGGCAACGGCATGACAGCTCTTCAAAAGTGGAGGCTGGCTGTTAGTTAAGGAAGAGCTTGATTTTGTGTGCAGCAGAGTTTTCTACAAGCAGAGCACGCATTTTAAACATCATTATCGCAGCTGATCATTATCATTTCATTGTGGGATTCATGGCCGCGATAAATATCTGATTAACCATGCAGCCTGAGCACAGCTTAACACATCCATAATTTAAAAAACATGAGGTTAAGCACATGCAAGGTGTTTAATGTGAAGGAGAAATTTAAGCTCAGAAACAAGGAGATTAGCAGGGCTGCATTTGAAATATTAGACTCACTCATTCCAAAACAGATTATTAAATTCAAAATAGATAAAACTAAAAGTAAGATTCAGACCTGGGCAAAGTGTAACTTGGACATATTTGTGTTTATTGTCTAAATATTGATTATTTAGACTGTCCGTTGATCACTTAATTTAAACTGGCAAATTTATTCAGTAAATAAATGATTTTAACAGTGATTTTTGTTTGTATTATTAATTTAAAACAGACCAATAGAAGCAAATAACATATTCCATAAAATACAGCTTGACCCAGGTTTGATCAGGTGGAACACCGGAGGCAAGGGGGGACATGTGCTGTATGTTTTTACTTTGTAAGCTCTGGATCTGCTCCCAGCTCCTCTGGATAACGGTCGTCGAGACTTCACCGCCTCAGTTTGAGGGTCATCTGGCAGTGATGCGCCATCTTGAGAAGCGAGATCTACAAAAGATAAATAGAAGTAAGAAGCAATTTTGATTCTGCTGGAGGGTTTCAAAAGCAATTCTATCTTTGTTGTGTAAAGACACTGTTCCCTCAAATTACAGTAAATTCTAAAACTTTTTTGTTGAGTGATTAATAGTCGTCCTTGGGTTGTGATAGATTCATTATTACTGTGCTTATAAAATATTTTCCAATGCACACATCTTGCCCCCAGCAGCACAGAAGAGTGAACCCAAGATTAGAGTCACTAATTCAGTATTTAACCAAATGTCTCCCCTTCTGTTCCTGAGATATGACACGGAATAATAATAAGAAAAGTGTTTTTTGCAGAATATTATGATGTCACAGTGAAGCTAACCTTTGACCATTTTGATGTAACATGTCATTTCATCTTTTTTTTAGATCTTTTTGGGGACCATTTTTGTCTGTATTGGATTATAGGTTATAGTATTATGGTGGGAGAGAGAGGGGATGCTATACAGCAAAAGGACAGGGTTGGAATTGAACCCACAGCTGCTGTGGAAAGGACATGGCCTTTGTACATGGGGCGCTTGCTGAGGCTGGAGCCAGGAACATGTTTGCATTGGAAATGGCTTTGCTATATGAGGGAGACCTAATTTGCCTTTCTTAAACCTGCTACAGGTCATCATCAGCTCACACCACACAAACAGGACAGAGGAAATAGTAAGCTGTCCAATCAAAATCAATAAGAGTCTCTGTGTGTAATTAGAAAGGTTTGGAAAGGTGCATGACAGTTAATGTGTAACCCTCCACATACTTACAAAGATATCATGGACAACTGCAGTGTTTGTAATACAGCACTTTGTCATATTAAAACAGAGCTGCTATTGTCTGAACAACTAATCTTTACAACTGTTATCTGTCATGAATATAGAAGTGATGACAATTTCTGATATCAACCAAAGCTCTGAAATTAACGCCAGAGCTCTTCAAACAACTATCTGCAAAAGCAATACAGTGACAAGCAGAGACACACCGATGTTAGAGTTACAAAGACAAAGCTTTAGTTACCTTGATTGCTAGCAGTTGGCTTAACTTCCAATTTATCCCCCTTTTCTTCTTCCTCCTCCTCTTCTTCCTCAGATTCAGACTTCAGCAGGCTGCTGTATGAGCGCGGCGTAATGTTACGCAGAGACTGCTTCCTGACTCCAGGCACCATTGTAGACGATCCCTCGTCTGCATCTTCAAATCCCCAGTTTGCATCATCACTGCCTGACACAGAGCCCGACGGCCGCCTCGCCTGGACTGAGAAAAAGGAGCCCCATGATTAATGCTGTAAATTCACAAAATATTTGCGTATGTTGTTCATCGTCTTATTAGACACATACGTTTCAATGGCTTGACGATGCGCGCATTCCTCGCTCTCTCAATCCTGTCACACTTCTTATATCTGGGGGCAGAAGAAACAGTAAAATGTTATTATGCATTCAAGGTAAATTGTCTAAAGCTGTAGACATTAAAATGTGTTAAACTGTAAGAGTTGACTTGCCTTCATTAAATATATTGTTTAATCATATGTTTACTGTAAAGAAAGAAATATATTTTCATGTTTCATGTACAAAAATGCTTGACTGAGAAGGTAAAAAGTATTTAAAGCATCACATTTCAGAATTCGATTAAGCACTCTGAGCTCTAAAATCATCTAAATTACCAAACTTTCAAAAATGCTTAACATTTGTCTCTAAAATCAGACACTACCTGGCCTTTACTTGTTTGTACTGGCAATGCCCCAAACATTGTTTAAATATAAGGTAATCACAACGTACCTGTGATTGATATTATAGTTTGATACCAAGTTAATACATGGTTCAGCATTGAGGCGTTTCTTTACTCGCCCAAAGTAAATGTCAAAGTTAAAATGAAAACCTTCACAGATACTCCTATTTTGCCTGTAAATCATTTTATGGGTTGGCAACAGATCGATTGTGCTTAATGTATCGTGGCTAGTTCCACATGGGATGGATAAAAATGATTAATCAAAAAACATCAAGTATAAATTGTCACATCATTCTTTTTAAACCACTGTCATTAAGACTCGCTTTGGCGTTTCAGTTCCTACGGTTCTCTCCTTCTCACAGGAAAAAAAAAGAAGTCATTAATATGTCACATGCACTCCCCCACCCATCCACACCACGCTCTCCTGGGTGACAGTGTGAGCAGAGGAGGCACTTTAGTATCTGCAGGTGAGGCATATGTTTATGTTTATGCACTGCTCAAGACTGTGACTACTGGGTAGCATTTTACGACCATGGAGCACCATGGTCTGCACTTGTAGATATTAAAATATATACTGCAGAGCCGTTAGTTTGTTTCTTGCTCACAGTGAATTAACTCCCATGTTTAATGGCGCCACTGTGACAGCTTAACTTTTTGCTAACAGCTTACAGCAGACAGTTGACCGAAAGCTTCAATTTCACATAAAAAAAAACATCAACACGTCCAGTCCGAGACGAGCCAAGTGCTTCAGGATAAAAGCGCCAGATCTTCGGTTTAACACAGAGCTCAACTTAAATTGATTATAACAGTATTTTCATTAACTTAATTATAACAATAGTTTAACTTTATCATAACAGTACTTTATTTACCTTTATTATAAGAGTACATTTTTTAACTTTATTATAAAAGTAGCTTATTATTAAACGTTATTGTAACAGTATATTAGTAGTTAAGTATTCTAGTCTATAGTAATTTAAAAGAGATTTCAGAATATTGAGGTATATACACATCATGTATTGTGACATAGCTGTTAATAGCGTGATATTATTTACGGGCCTTATCGCCAAACCCTAAATCATTTGCTAAAACTGTATTAAAAGCTCAGGAGAAGTGTGTTAGACATGCCCATTAAACACAGACATTTTGCACATTAGAATTAGCTTATTCACCAGCCTGGATCCATAAAAGCAATGATCTGAATAGTTTAACTTACATGCAACACTGCCGTTTGGTGTTGGGCCCCCCGAACTTGGGCTTATCGAGGCAGTTGACGCACTTTGCACAGTCCTCCTCTATCAAACAGCCTCTGCAGCGTCCACAGCGCCGGGACCGGACACCCCCGGGTATATACTGACTCAGTTCTTTCCTTTTTCTGAACTTGAGCCCCTTCCCCCTCCCCCTCCTCCTGCGCCGGATGTGTTCCTGAGAGACAACCCACTGAGCCCTCCCCTGATCAGAGATGTCATCGTCATCATCATCATCTGCAACATCTGCAAGCAAGAGACAGGGAGGATGTGTTAAAGAGTCACAACATACGTTTCAAACATCATTAGGTACATGTGACGTGGGGGCGACATCTTCGGATGCCAAAACTTACTATTCAGTCTGCAGGAGGCATAACAGGTCTAAGTGCTGTGACTGCAGGTGCTTATACACCGATCAGCCAAAACATTAAAACCACTGGCTGGTGAAGTGAATAACATTGATCATTTTGTTACAATACAATGTTCTTTTGAGGAACCTTGGGTCCTGGCATTCATGTGTATGCACTACCCACCCAAACACCGTTACAGACCAATAAACCCCCCCATGGCAACGGCACTCCCTGTTGGTAGTACAACCCCCAGCAGGACCATGCACCACGCCACACCACAAAAACAGCTCAGGAATGGCACGGGGGACGTGACTAAGAGCTCAAGGCGTCAACCTGGCCTTCAGATTCCCCAGATCCCAATTCGATTGAACATCCATTGGGCATGCTGGTACCTTACCCCACAACCCACAGGACTCAAAGGATCCGTCAACAACACCTTGGTGCCAGACAACACAGGACACCCCTAGAGGTCCTTTGTCCAGGCCTCGACAGGGCAGAGGCCCCACATAAGATCGGACTTGGCTCTGACCTGTCAAGGCCTGGACAAAGGACCTCTGGGGTTCCGGCTTGTCCCACAGATGCTTGATCAGATTGGGATCTGGGTGATTAGAAAGCTAGATTGATGCCTAAAGCTCTTTGTTATGTTCCTTGGTACATTCCTGAGCAGTTTCTGCAGTTGGACATGGTGCATCGCCTTGCTGGGGGGCTACTGTCATCAGGGGTACTGTTGCAATGAGCGGAGGTACTTGGTCTAACAATGTTAAGGTGGGTTGAGTACATTAAGGGGCATCCACATGAATGCCAGGACAAAAGGTTTCCCAGCAGAACATTGCACTGTAAGGAAATGATCAATGTTATTCACTTCACCTGTCAGTGGTTTTAATGTTTTGGCTGATCGCTGTATACTCATTTAATTGTCTTTTGTCTGTTTGTCTTTCTACAGATACAAGATACTGCTGGCTGGCTGAAGTGTTGGAAATCTAAGAGTCACTCCAGAATAAAGGTGACTGGACGAACACATCAGAAGTCTCTCCCCTTCCTGACCCTAAAATACTAGAAATAGATTGAAACTAACTCCTTTGGAACCTCAGGCATCCCCCACTCTTTGTATTTTAATGCCAGCTGGCACAAAGCAACTTCAGGCAGAAACAAAAATTTACTGTCATAATTTTAAATGATTAATGTAGCTGGAATGACATTGTGTAAGGATCCGTGTTTCCCAACAGAACTACATGTGTTCATTAGGAGACAAAAGTCAGGGCTACTTGTCAAACGGCTCTTCCTCACCTCATACTGAGTGATGCTCACTCGACCAGTGTTGGGTAAAGCTTTCCAACAGCGGTGGCTAATCTGTGTGTGACAAAAGATATTTTTGCTGGCAAATATCTTAGTTACAACTACATTGAGCTAACAAAGCAGTTTTTATTTTTGTGCTCTGCAAATTTGCCAAAAGCTACCAAAATTGTGCTCTTTTACAAAAAGAATGTTTTTTAGGTTGTGTGTTTATTACTGCAGAAGCTTAATTATGCCAGTTTGAAAGAATATTTTAGCTGGTGAATGATTTCATTATAATACATTAGCAGAGGAGCTTTGCCAAACAAAAACTGGCAGAAATGCATTGAAGTTTGGACAATGCTAATCAAGTATTTTGGAGAAATTGGATTGAAAAACAGTTAACCTACCTGAAAGCATGGCTATAAACAAGTCGATCTACTTTTTACAATCAGCCTGTGAATGAAGCCGTAATCCTGACTATTCCACGGTCGTAGTAAGTCCAACTACACCGTAGCAACAGTTCATGATGCACACCTTGCAATATGCCGTGGGACTATTACGAAGTATTTCATGCCTGAAAGCTGGTCTTTCCCAAACTGGGCTGTCTATGCAGCAGAAAGATGCAAACATTTTTTAATTGGTGCTATGTGACCAGAGAAGAGTGAGCTAAAAGCTGAGAGTTAGGGTGGGGAGGGAGTGGATATGTCAGGCATGATATGATTACAGGGTGTTAACTTCAATTCTATGATACAGATAAGGTAAGGGCAGGGCTGATGTACAACAGTAAATGGCATGTTGAGGCATTTTCAACCTATGAAATTCCAATTTATATACATCTGGTAAGAAATATCAATATTTACACCAGCACTGATGTGTTTCATCACAATACAGTCTAGAGCTGTCACCTTCCTGGTCAACATGCTCTTGTCTGACCAAATTCTCACTGGCTGGACAATTGCTGTTGTTAATTTCATAAGGCCGTGCGTCAACCAAAATGTTACTTTTCCCAGTTAAAAAGTGTAGTTGTTGTTGTTCAGCAGTTTTATATGTCCTCTGTGATGGTTAGTCTTTGTGGTATTTGTCCTGCCCCTTTTCCATTGTGATTCGCCGGCTGGTGACAGCGTTGTACTCAAAGTTAAACATTTTTCAACTCACATTTTAATCTGAAAATGGATAAATAATCACCAAAGACATTCAGTGTCAGATTTATCACTGTGGATTTATTTTACTTAGTCTCCAGAAGACACTGCAGTTCAAGGCTGAATTATAAAGCTTCTTAAAGGAATAGAATCACACTGGAGCTCTTGTTAGAGTGGTAGGATGGCTAACATTAGCCTGTGGGCTAAAATTAATAGGTCTCTCTCTCTCTCTCTCGCATGTAGCTTTACAGAGATGTTTAACGTTAGTAACATTATGTTGTATATGACATTGTCAACCCCAAAGGTAACTTCTTTAGTGTCCGGTATGGGACTCTCGCAGGCAGCAGATATTTCTTCACCATTGATCAACTGATTGGTTGAAGAGCAGGTAGGGTTTCAGATGGCCAAGATTTTCTTTGGTTGATTACAGCCCTAGTACAGTCATATCATTTACTTTACAGATCAAAAAACAGGTTTAGGTGTGCAGTACCTCTAAGTTTAGAGGGCTTAGGACCTTTTTAATACCACATAAAATGAAATTTAATAAAATAATGACTGAGGACCAATAGTAGCCTTGAAATCTTTACACATACATAACCCTTTTATATTATCTCACAGCAGTGTATAATATTAATTTCTAATGATAAAATTAAAAGGTATACTATGCAGGATTTTCCTGCAAAACAATGTATAGACTCACACAACAGGAATCTCTCTCAATCATCACTTATGACTCACTAGAAGTGTGTGGCGGTGCATTTATCTGCAAAGACTCTGCCCTCTGATTTATTTTCTTTTGTTCTTATTATTTTGCTGTGATCAGGATGTTCCTGGGCACTGTGCGCAGGTACAGTAAGGACTTTATTAAAAAGGTAGTGACCAGGTGCCAGACCGTAAGCAGCTCACATCCAACAGGAAGCTATGAAAATCACGAACACAGCACTGAAAAACACACAAATATAGCAAACGAGAGTGAATCTAGGGTTGGCTTTCACTTTTGCTGGTGATACAAACAATAAGAGACAAATCCTACACAGTATACCTTCAATTAAATGAATGCCACCTAGATCAGGATTGATATGATAAAAAAGGATTAACCAATGTTTTTTTAAATTAATTTTAAGTAGGGCCGTAACGGTACATGTATTTGTGTCAAACTGTTCGATACGCGACTTTCAGTTCGGCACGACCCTGTACCGAATTATTGGGAGCAGGATATTATTTTATTTTATTTTGTTTTATTTTAATTCTGATTTTGCGAGCCGAACCATTTAAAATATCTAGTTCCCCAACGGACATAATTGAGTGACGGACCGAGTCCCGTAAATCTCCGCCTTCACTTTGTGCAGCACATTCTCGCATTTTGACAACATGGCAAGTGAGCCTGACGAACCTGAAGACCCACCCGCAAACCTTAAGTCCTCCGTTTGGGAACACTTTGGTTTCAGGGTAAAATACGAAGATGGAAATAAACAAGTGGACAAGACAAAAGCAGTGTGCCGACACTGCAGAACAGCGGTCGGGTATGTACTTGGAAACACGTCTAACATGCTAACGCATCTAAAGCGACACCACCCGAGTTTGAACGTTAACCGGCACGACTAGAAAAAGCAATCTGGTGCAAACTACGATATCGTCGTCGTTTAAAAAGAAAGAGCGTTTCCCTGACCATCGCGCTAAAGAAATAACCAACGCCATTGGAGTTGAGTAAAATTGTTTAAGCTGCACTTTAGATATAAGCATGTTTTGTTTACTGCACTTTAACAAAGTGGGAAAGCTAAGTAAGTTCCTAGTAAAACTGAATCTGAGCAGGCTTTAAAGCTGACCAGCTGCACTATACTTTTTATTTTAATTGAGTAAAACTGTTAAAGCAGAAATGTATATTTATATTTTTCATTCAAAAAATGTGTTAAAAAAACAGCAGGATTTTATTTTTCACTTTTATATTTCTATTTTCATTCAAACAATGTGAAAAAGCAGGATTTTATATATATTTGTTTCATTCAAAAATTGTGTAAAAAGAGTTAACTGCTGTGGTGGTATGTTTTAATAAGGTTACCAATAAGTAAAAGATATTTAATAGTTGTCTATTTTTTTCATTAATGTACCGAAAAAAAAACGAACCGTGACTTGTGTACCGAGGTACGTACCGAACCGAGATTTTTGTGTACCGTTACACCCCTAATTTTAAGTCTTTGCTAAAACCAACCGTACATAATGAGTTGATGAGCTTCCTAGCCACTGTAGCTACAGCTCTGATGGTGCTGACTGATGCGCCACTGTAAGCGACTCCTGCCTGGCAAATCCACTGTCGCAAAAATCTTCCTATTTGTTAGTGTACAACAGCTCGCCATCTGATACAAAACCACTTAATAACTAGTATTACTGCCTACAGCAGGCAACAAAAACTATTTAAGTAACTTTTGAAGATAAAAATCAAGACCTTTTGATTCTAATGTCGTTTTAATATTTGTAAATTTACATGGGAGGAAACTGAACTAATGCTTTCAAAGACTTTTCAAATCCTGCAGATGCCCTGTACTACATTGAACGATTAAGTCCTCCTCCTTTGTTGTTCAGTTCTGGACATTTCAACCAGGTCTTAACCACGGAGAATGATTTTAACGCTAACCCCATCCAGTATATCAGTTTATTTCTTTCATGTCATTAGAAACCATGACTGCATAACCTCAGTTCCTTGCTTATTAATCCTCAATTAAAATCAGTGCACACAGACAGCGCAATGCAAAATGTACCGAATGTGTTAACCCTTCTATAGTAAAGCCAAATAGAAGTTCCTTTCTGCATTTTGATGAAAAGCAACACATGTGGATGGACTGTACCTTCTGCTGCGGGAGAAAAAGTGATGCCCTCTCTCTCATGAAGTGGCAGGGCGCTGAGTCGGGGTATATCATCTGGCACCATGGCACGGGGCTGCCCCAAAGCCACTGCTGCTGCCCGACACACATGTTTGATTCTCGGACCACCCAGCGGCTGCTCCTGCATACAAACGCACACACATATACACTGTGAAATGTAGAAATATTGACATGACTTGTGACGTAAATAAACCTCCCGGTGAAATCTAGACTCACATTACACTAACAGTATGATACATCACCCTTTTTAAAATGCAAATGAAAGCAAATTCTTTAATGATGGCAAAACAGATAGCAAAATCGATATATTTCATGCATAACTTTCCCCTACTGCAGAGGTGCTGAAACTGTCTTGTATCTCTCTTTATTGATGGTTGTAAAATGTATTTATAGTGGTGGACTTTTTCATATATTTCCTGGTAAGAGGATATATACACCACTTGCACACAAATGTATGTACAAACACAGGCAGCCTGAGTGTTTTAGAGTAGATCCTTCCTAGCACATTATAAATGGTCAAAGTAAAAACCAAACCACAGGTGATTAAAACAAACGCAGTGGACTGATGCAGCTTTATTCAAACCAAGACAACATATAAACATGCATTTTAAAGTTAAAAGTATTACCTGAGGACCAATGTCTTTGGGAGATGTGCCAACTCTCCTCCTCCTCCGTCTCCTTCCACTCACTGGCACTCGTGATTCTCTGGAGCCCAACTGTCGGTCCAGACGAGGGAGAAACACAAGGTTTTATGTAAGAGATGCTATAACATCGTTGTGCTACTATACCTTCCTCAATATACAGTGCAGTCCCTTGCAATCTGACTTGTAAGACTAAAATAAGATGACAAAACAAATGTTTCATGTATAATTATCATCATGTATCTGGTACATTGGTTAGTAAACAGAGGATTATTTGACACTATTTCTCATAGTTCGGGAGACATCCTTAAAGAAAACGTAACCTGCAAAATGACCATTTTTTTATCAGTTACTGACCATGTGTTACCTTGAATTTGTGATGAAAATTTAGTTTTTCTAGTGTTTTAGTTTTCGGTGTACAAAGAATCCAAAAAAGGCAAACATTCGTCATGATTTGAAGTAAACGGGGACAACATTTAATAACTTGTATTGAAACATCCATTTACAAACTCTCACACAAGTACTGCAGTATAACAAGTCTCAGTTATCCTGTCATATACTCAGTACTTCCAAAAAACATGCACTTTTGCTAAAAGCTTATGATTTAAAACATGTTAGTACAGAGTAGCACGGTGGCCCCTGCCTGTGGCCAAAAACTCTACTTTGCATATGCAGAGCTCATATGCTCAGGCACGCTCAGGGTGCACTATTCATGTCTATTCACTGTTTTAGATTGTATCGTTTTTAGCAAAAATGCACGTTTGCAAATTTCTGAGCGTACAACAGGATAAATGGAACTTGGATTATACTGCACGAGTTTTGTGAGGGTTTGAAAACAGATTATTTGATATGGTTTTGTTGTTGTTAAACATGGCCCCCCCCTTTTACTGCAACTCATGAAGAATGGTCGCCATTTTTAGATTCTACGTTCATCACGGAGGCACGTGAGAAAAACAAAGATTTCTCCATAAATTCAATGTAACATGCGTCGAGTAACTGACATACAAATGGTAATTTTGCAGGTGAAATATTCTTTTAAATGACTTCTTGCCCAAGAAACAGTCCAAAAACAAATTTAACTCACAATTACATGAAATAGAGAGCAGCAGCAAATGTCACTGACTTATCATTTCAGCCTTAGAGATTACAGGAGCTCTGGAGCTATCTATGATCTTTAAACCAACTTGACGAACGTTGATTTAATAATCTTTCTTTTCCAACTTTGACAATTTTTAAGACCAGGGAATCTTGTTTATGTCTTCCATATCAATTCGATTATTGACTCTCACCTGTGACAACTTGAGTTGCTTCTGTTGATCAATCTTAATGAGCTGGACTTTGGCTTTCTTCAGCAGGTGAAGCATCGTCTTATTAGCTCCGCTGAGACCAACTCGATGGCTGGGCCCACTGACTTCCAACGCTTCATGAGTGTCCACAGTCACGTCTCCTGCTTCATCTGAACCAAACAGCATGAATAAAGCAACTCTGGTTAGATGAGATACAACCAAATGCCTCATAAGTGTAGGAACAACTGTTGAAAACACACCAATAAACTAAATTATGTATTTGTAATCTATAAAATATTCTAGCTTTTGTCATGGTGTTCTCAGGCCTAGAGCTTTGCTGAATTCTCTAACAAATCTTTCCTCTCTTTTTATAATTTGACCTGTTTCATAAAGCTAAAACATCAGCATTTATTTCTCAATTTAACCTGAACTCAATTGTGCAGTCCCATCAAGAGTATAAAAAAACCCCATCTCATTATTTCAGAAAATATTTCGTACAAGAAGCACAGGTTGGAGCTACAGATACCGGCCACACAACAACAGACATTTGTGAAAACACAGCTAAAATCAAGTGAGAGGATCTTCATAAATGATTACTCAAAAAGAGGAAAGGATTCTTACCAGCGTTGCCTTTATCTCCTAACGGCAAATGTGAGGGCACTTCAGCGTTCACCACCACAGCTAGTTTCCTCACAACACCAGGGGAGTCCATCTCCTCCATCATGAGCTTGGACCGCCGTCTCTTCTTCACATGAGAAGTGAAACCATCGTCATGATGTGAATAATCCCCCTCAGTGTCAGAGTGGCCTTTCTTCTTCTCTGCCAGTTTCAAGGTAAGCTTCTTGAGGTTCTTGTAGATCTCTAGGTGGCTTGTGCCTGGCTTGGCCTTTGATGAGAACTTTGTCGCTGCAGATGGGCTGTCAGCCACAGATATAGTATCACCATCTGACTGCAGCACGTTGCCGTCGTAGCCTGACTCATGACATGATGGACTTTGTTTTCCTTCCTCTCTCTGTTGACTTTTCCGCCATGTTGACAAAGGACCCTTTGGAAAGGGAATCATTTCCTCATCCAAGAACCTCTTTGGAGTTTTAATAACACGGGAGGACCGTGCACTCGTTAAAGGAGTGGAGGAGTTGTTTGAGCTCTGTTGGGCGTGTTCAGGAAATGAGCTCGGCCCACATTCAGCTGGATTTTGACCTTGCAGCTGCTGCTCATTCCCGTCCGGCATCAGTGCAGCCGGAATGGGCTCCATTACGTAGGTGTAAAAAACACGCCGAGCGCGAGTACTTTTCAATTTTGGACGTTTAATATCTGGATTGTTTTTTGGTCGCTTTCGTTTGTGCCCAAACAAAGACTTTCTTCTATGCGTTTTTTTTTCAGAGGAAACTGTGGCTTTACACTCGAGGGGCATCGCTGCCTCTTGTCCACTCTGAGCACCAGCCTCAGCTCCAGCCTCAGGAGAGGCACCCATACCCTTAGCCATTTTTTTCCTCTGCCGTTTGTGAAAGGATGTGAACGACGGAGCAACTGCTTGAGAATGCCCAAATCGAAACCCCCTGATGCGTTTCACTGGTCTCTGTGGCTGGGTTTGATCTGCGTCTGAGTCCTCTGACACCTCGCCTTGTTCTTTCACCTTGTGAGCTTTCTTGTTGCCACCAGCTGAGGTAAGGGCTGTTTGGTTTTGCTTCCCGCCTGAGGCTATTGATTGTCCAGCTTTCCTGATAAAGTCAGTTGATCCTGTACTGCTCTGTCGACCTGAGGCCTTCTCGCCTGGATGTTTGTCTTCTGCAGTGACAGCTACCTGTTTGCTGTGCAGTTTAATTACCACCTTGGGTATTTCTTTGTCTTTTTCTTGGTTCTCTTTGATACCCTGGCCTTCTTTAGGGACCCTCGGTACAATTTTTCCAATGAGGGACGGTTTTAGGGTCTTGGGTATAATCTTTCCAATGAGAGGCTTTGTTCCTGCAGAGTGCCCTGAAGCTTGGGGAGGTGTTGCTTTGCTGAGTGACGATGACTGAGGAGCTTTTTGTGGACGAACTGTTGTGGTCCCAAATCCAGTGAAAATTTCCTCCTGGAGAAACACACAGAAAGTACGACCTTTAAATGGCTATAATACATCTGGATATATTGAAATGAGAAAAAGGTAAAATGTAGACCACCTGCTGTAGACCAAAAACAGAAATCATCTCCATAATAAAGCTTAAAGGCCTAGTGTGTAGAATTTAGTGCCATTTAGTGGTGAGGTTGCAGGACTAAGACTTGTTGCGTGTGCCAAGGGTGCAGGAGAACTACGATAGTCAAAGTGAAAACGAGAGCAAGCAAATGGCCCTATCTAGAGCCAGTGTTTGGTTCATCCATTCTGGGCTACCATAGAATCAACAAGGCGGACTATGTAGAAGAGGACCCACTCTGTACGTAGATATACACAGCTCATTTTGAGGTGACAAAAACTACTCTTAGTTTAGGATGATTATAAACTAATGACAACATTTTGAATATTACAGTTCTGCCAATAGATACCCCTAAATCCTACAAACTGGAGCTTTAAAATAGACATAAAAGTGAATGTAAAATAATTAGCAACATATAAAGTGTCTTAAATATCCAGCATTCACATATAACAGAGAGCTGATGTAAAAGCAGCAATGACGATGATGAAACGATTACTATTTTGTTGGCCCAAATGCTGTAATTCAAAAAATGACAACGAATGGAATCGGCAGCAGCTTTCTGTGTGTGTGTGTGTGTGTGTGTGTGTGTGTGCGTGTGTTTGTTTGTGTGTCTGTGTCTGGCGGGGGAATCCCTGCCACATAGCATGTTTGTGCAGTCATTAATGCAAATCTATGATGGAGTCCCCCTGAAATTCTTCATTGAAAGGACACAATTATTTTTCTGTCTTTTCAGTAAGATTTTAGGGACATTCCTTCATAAATCTTTCTGACCTCACCACTTGATTTGAATGCGTTTTTCCTACACATTAACCTACGTACTGTATATGGCAGAATGTTAGAATGTGGACTGATTAACCAGTGACAGCCATTCAGGGGACAGGAGTCCTCCATGTTGACCCATACTGGACCCACACCTGATGATGGATGTGCTCATATCAGTGGAGCGAAACACAAATCAGCAGGCAGAACGTACTGTCTGAGCCCAAATGAGATGAGCAAAGCATCACCAGCCCTTGACATGATTTTCACACCTTCACATGACTTTACACAATAAGTTTTTGCTGACTTGTGCTTTTGCATTACGTCACTTCATTTTAAATGTCTTTTTTTCCCCCAGGCACGTGATGATACACAAATGGGAAAACTGCAGGATATTTAAGGTGGAGACAGAAAATCATAGGCAACATTAATAAGATGTCATCTTTTAGACTGACCTGAAGTCTACTGTTGCTCAAATGATAGCAGGCACAACATGAAAATTACAGGAGTTGTAAAGATGTTTCTACGCTATAACAGAGTCCTGCATCAGGTCAGGTACCCCTGTGTGACCCGCAAAAAAGGTGATTAATGAACAGTATTTTTTCTTTATTTTCAGATTCAGTTCTGGGGATAATAAATATATTAAAATGAAATAAAAATCATAATACTTTTATTTAATGATTACGTGCTTTAATCTTCTGACTGCTCACTTTGTATGTCGGCTCTGTGTTCTGTGCCGCCTCAAAAATGGCACTGCAATCATTTGCTTTACTAACAGACACGTTAACTGTGGAGATGTACTGTTAATTATTATGAAAATAAGCAAAAACATATCAATTTAAATTCTATTTCATGAATTACCTTCATTTTAAAGCACAAAATCTTGGTTTCACATGTGTGAAATGTCCCAAAATGATCACTTTAAAAATGTTGCTTAACCAAATTTTGAACAGCGCATGGTTTTACAGGATTTGCATTTTTAGGTCGCTTCGCCGATCGTGTGTGTGTGTGTGTGTGCGCGTTGTGGCGGATGCAGTATTGACCATTATAGAATCAGACTAATTACTAATTCTACTAATTGACGATAGCTTTGACTGTGAGCTTTCCGATAATCAGAGAGCCACTCGATGTTATATTCATTTCTGAAGAATATATTTGAGTCTTTTCGGAGGAGTGGAGGTCCAACATTAATGACCCCCCTCCTGAGTGGCCGGAAATTCTGGTAAATCAAACCACATTCTAACACTCAAATAGGTTAACATGTAGGAGAAAATGTGTTCAAATCGAAAGAGGTGAGGTCACAGTAATTTATGACTGAAACGCCCTTTATTAACGTCTCACCCACTTCTGAGTTCGTTATTTGATCATCAGGTATTACCCTGCTGAAAATATTGCTCAGCAGCATCTGCACTGTTTTCTAGTCTTACTCCAGAGTTGCATCAGTACACTGCTGAGGCACCAAATGAAGCAGGTTTTGTTTTCAATCTGTGAGTCAACTTTAAGAAATAACTCAGCAGATTCTCTGCCTGTGCACCATCTCTCCACACATGTCTGATTGTTAGTGAAATATGTGGCAATATCTCCTCTGTAATAAATCAGGTGTAGCACTGAAGCTGCAGTGGAATAAAAAACAGTGCATTTTAACCCAATTCTTCCCTGAGAGTGATATTTCAACATAGCTGATATACATTCAAATCTATCATCTTTACAAAAGTTTAAATACATCCTTGGCACACACAGTCAGCCTCCAGCATCCTTTCACTCTTCTACCTCAGATGCAAAGAATGCAAAATGCAGCAGATGAAAAGCACACTTCAACTCAACTTCCAATTACTCACATCCATCATGCACAAAATAACGACTCCACAGATTTGTCAGCGTTGAAGCTCCCCTACTCAAGTCCATTCAAACCCCTGCAGAGCACAAGCGTATGACGTGTGGTACTCCAGCTGAGCAGCACCCAGAAGCTTTAGCACGAGCCATGTGATGCTGTTTTCGTCCACTCTAAAAGGGATTGCATCAGTGAAGTCCGACTGATGTCACACACTAAAGCCCTTGCTCTGGAGATTAAATAATATGATTAGATCCAATTTGGCATTATATCCCCATCACCATCCTGTCTGGCTAGAACTACAAGGAGACCACCTAAGAATGAATGATGCCCAACACACTGGTGGCTTCTATAATAAAACACTGAAAATATGAGCACAGTGTGACTGATTCACCTCTTCTTTTGATTATCACATAATATTTGTGCCTCACTACGACTGACTCCAGCTCAGGTAGGATGCAAAGCTATTCACACAGCATCAGGAACTCTTTGTCTAGCAAAGCTCTTACAATGTATATGAAAAATAAAAAATGTTGGGGGGGGGGGGGGGGGGGGGATATTAATATTCTCTCTGCGGTTCAAGGTTTTTGTCATGATGTATAAGCAAGATTTCACCCTTAGTGTCCCTTTCGTACTCATAGATCACTACTACCCCTTTTCGGCAGTCAAGGGCTGGCTTGGCTTGGCTTGGTTTGGGTTGTCAGCCAAGGGCGGCAGGGATTTGCATTTCCATTACAACCAGGCTACCCACTTGAAGGTGTGTGCTTAACTGCTGACGGCTTGATTTCAGTAGGTGGAAAGACACGCAATAACTCATCATTAGTGTCAGAGCCTATGCAACATAATCTTGCCCTTTATTGCAGCATGTAGACTATTATAGAGAACCCTGCTCTTACATAATGTACCTAATTAATCCAAGTATAAAGTTGGAAAAAGCTTTGACTCCTCGTTAATTTCCCTTTTACATCAATCTCAGTAATGAAAGGGAGGGATGCATGATGGGAGTGATGAATGTTTGTAAACACAGACTAAGGAAATTTAGGTTTTTAGAAAGGCACAGAGCAAGATTTCTTAGTGTATACTCCAAATTCTGCTTTTTTTTTCATTATAACGTGAAAGTAACGTTTTAGTTTGCTTCCGAGTTGCATCACAGGGAGCAATCAGCTGACAGCTCCAACGTGGAGAGTGTGATCCCCACTACAGCAGCAGCAACGTTTACACAACGACACGATTAGCAGCCTGTGTGTGCCAGCACAGTGTGGGAAGTTCAACTCAACAAAATGAATCAGGAGATGCATAAACAAAGACATCCACCGGTTTCCACAACAAAACGCGTCCCCCACTGTTATCACACCGCCAAAGTTTCCGCCTAATGTTCATGCAAACAAACTTAGCCGGACAGACGCTGTTCTGTATGTATGGCTGCTGCAACCTACAATACTGATGTAGCGTTTTTAAAATAGACAATAAACTATTATTATCATCTGCAGAAGCAGTCAGACGAAACATTCAACCATCATCAATCTTAAAGCATACCCTGCAGGCAGGCGGCTAGCTACAGTGCCTATTTAGATTTGTGTTTGCAAGCTAACGCTAACTAGCTCTGTGTTAGCTTAAATACTTTTCATAAGTAACAAACACATTCATGTAAATGTCGTTCTTTGAAACAAACTGTCCTCATTTGTCTCATAAAGCGTATTGTTCACCACCTAGCTGACATGCTACAGTTAGCTTATTCACCTCATCACTGCCGCTAGAGTCGAAGCCCGCATCTCGCTGCCTCCTGTGCTTCTCCGCCGCCCCCAGCAGGCGCAGCAGGGACGGATCCTCGCTCAACGCTAGGCCGATGTTGACGGGCCTCGGCCCTTCGGCTGCCAGGTCCCCGTCACTCGAGCCCAACCTTCCGCGTTTGGTGCGTTTCTCCGACCGCAGCCTGCTGCGACCCGTGCACGGCCGGCCCGGGAAGCGAGCCCGGGCCGGCATTTGGGTGCTCAAGCCCGCGACGGTCGCGGGAGATGATAATCCTCCTCCCGATGCCGCCATTATTTACTACAACAACACGGACAGCGCGTGAGGCTGACAGCAGCGATGTGAGAGGCAAGATGGACTGCGCGAGGCAAAGGCGCGAGATAGAAAGGAACCACAGGTGCATCATGGGAAAACGAACTTCTCCGATCCAGGACAACCTCTGTTCGAAACACTGGGCGAGGTGGACACCAGTTTTCTGTATGTATCAGTGGTTTTATAATTCTTGCAGTGGTAGAAGAAGTATTTAAATATTTTCTTGGATAAACATAGCAATACTACAGTGTAAAATACTCTGTTAAAATGTCTCATTCAAAGTGTTACTGAAGCAAAAGTGTAAAAGTACTGGCATCAAAATATACTTTAAGCACCAAAAGTAAAATGCAGAATATGCCATTTAAGAATCACATATTATATTACTGGTTTATAATATTGATGCATTAATGTGTTCATCACTTTAATGTTGCAGCTGGTAAAGGTGGAGCTGATTTTAACTATTTAATTCAACGCTACAGTATCAAATATAATATGAAGTGGAGTAAAAAGTACAATATTTCTCTCCAAAATGCAGTGGAGTAGAAATGTAAAGAATCATGAAATCCATCCATACATCCATTTTCATCCACTTATCCGGGGCTTGGTCACCGGGGCAGCAGGCCAAGCAAAGCACCCCAAACATCCCTCTCCCCGGCAATGCTCTCCAGCACCTCCTGGGGGAACCCAAGGCGTTCCCAGGCCGGATAGGATATGTAATCCCTCCAGTGTGTTCTGGGTCTGCCCTGGGGCCTCCTACCAGTGGGACGAGCCAGGAGCAACTCTATCGGGAGGCACCCAGGAGGCATCCTAATCAGATGCCCAAACCACCTCAACTGACCCCTACTCAACTAAATCATAAGCATCTCAAAAATGTACTTAACTACAGTACTTGAGTAAATCTACTTAGTTACATTCCACCACTGAATTCTTGTGTATGAATTGCTGAATTATGATAGTACCAGTGGTGTAAGATTATTAGATTAGATTTTTTACATAAGGAAAAGTAGCAATACTTTATTGTACTAAAAAATAGCCCATTACAAGTCCTTCATGCAAAAGCAAAGCGATATTAGCAACAAAATGTAATTAAATTATCAAAAGTAAAAGAACAATTAAGCAGAATGTCCCCTGCTGATGTCATATTAATATACCTTTTTCTAACTGCTTTATGTGCTTGGAATTTAAATCTATAACAATGCAGCATATTATATGGACAGTTACGTTTACATATAAATCTTAAACTGCAAAGTAATTTGTAACTAGAATAAATGTAGTCGAGTAAAGCTCACAATATTTCCCTCAGAAATGTAATGAAGAAGAATGTGTAGCTGTATAAAATTAAAAATGCCCAATTAAAGTGGTAGCTCATGTGTGCCAAAATTGTTTTTAAGTACAGTACTTGAATAAATGTATTTAGTTACTTTACCTCAGTGGATAGTACGGACAAAAATGACTTGTCAATAAGAAACAAAAAGCTCGATCTTGACTTCTTTGTGCTGAACAAAGCCAAAATAAACAGAGCTTTAGACATTTTTTGTAGGCTACATTATAGCAGAAAGTCAATCTTAGGTTAAAATTTAAGTCCTAATTGTTATTTAAGTAATTATCTGCAGATTATAATACACACACTATTCCAATGTCAGTTTCAATTTAGAGTAACATTTGATAAACCAAAAAGAAATGTTGCAGAATTTACTGTACTTTCATTATTAAGAGAACAAAAACATTATTTTCCAAAAAAATATTACATCAGAGATGCAGGGCGGCTGCAGGGAGAAGTGACAGGTCACTATTACTGTTTGTTTGTGCCCCTTCTTACAATAAAATAATGGATTAGAAAAAAACATAAAACTTAAACTGTTAGTTTTATTCATCATTACCATGTTCTTAATGGTGAGTCCAACCTAATCATAGGTATGATACCTAGAAGCCTAAATATATTCAGCTGTAGCAGTGACAGTGTCTCAGAAGCAGGATGATGCTTTATGTATCTTACACTGCTTCATAACTGTAGTAATGGTACTCATTTTGACTTACTCAGAATCAGATTTTTTGTGAGAAATTTTCCCAAAATTATGAGTACAAAATCACACTTGATGATTTAAGTTACATGGCACATGATCTTAAAAACAAGCGTCGGAACATTTACTTGTAAAGTCTGTATTTTACTCAAAAATTGTCTGAAAATTGTCTCTGGACTCTACCCACTACGCTGTGCTGCACCTACTTAGCACTTTACATTTTAACTCTCATTCACACACACACACACACACACACACACACACACACACACAGTGACAGCCAAAGACTCCACAGAAACATAAGTATTGTTTAATGCAACAATTGTTTACTTCTGTAAAGAGCAAAATAAGACCTGCGGATTACATGATTGGTACAGAATCCTATACACTGGCCCATTTATGACATATTGGATTTTATGATCTTTAGAACTACATTCTCCATGTAATTGTCAGCCTCATGTGTTTTCCTGAAAATAGTACAGTTCAATAGAAAACATTCCCACACTTGAGGGAGAAATAGCTACTAAGTCTACACGAAATAAAAAAAACATTCCAGGTACAATAGAGGTAATATAGACAGCAACAAGGGCCATGTGGCATGAGCTTACAGTGGACATAAATCATAATTATGTACAGATCGGTGCAGAGTTTTATGCACAGGTGTAGGATGTCTTTCCAAAAGCAATTGAAAAACGTCATTCCAGATACAACCTCCATAATTTATGTGTTGCATAACCTTGCTTCAAAAACTCTCACCCTGAAATGTTCACATAAAAATCTTCAACCTACACTAAACAGAGTTATGGTGGGAAACACTGACAATCATTGAACTGAATGATGTAGGATGAAGTTACAGTCTTTTCCCCGTATATTATCTTTTCTCTGCCGCCTCCTCTCCTTCAGTGTGGGTGCTCTGGTGGGTCTTTAGGTTGCTCTCTCGTGCAAAGCACTTTCCGCAGGTGGGGCAGGTGTATCCAGAGTTGTGGTCCTTGGCCATGTGTGCTGTGAGCTGCTCGAGCCGAGCGTAGCTCTCATCACACTCTGTGCATACGTGAGGCTTACGAGGGGTAAGCCCGTGTTTCTCCCTCTTGTGTGCCCGCAGGGCTGCAACAGACGGGAATATGAGGTCACACTTTGCTTCAGAACAAGGAATCTTGAGCTCCTGTTCCAGATCATTGGAGGGGCATCCCTCTGTTGTAGAGTCATTGTATCCCTCTGCTTCCTCTTCTTGTTTGATCTTTTTGATCTCAACCATCTCTTCTTGAGCTGCGTTCTTGGGTTTACGGCCACGTTTTTTGCCCTGGGGCTTAGTGTCACAGTTTATATCATTGGCAAATCTCTCCTGGTGCTGCAAGAGCTCTTCTTCTGTCGGGAAACCACGACTACATTTGCAGCATTGGAAGGTGTTGATGTCGTCAGCCACTACAGGACGCTGGGGGTGCACTGCAATGCGATGGTTGCGAAGGCGCGAGGGACTGGGGAACAAGGCGCCACAGTCCCTGCAGGGACACCGTCGTTCTATGCACTCTTGTCGTCTGTGTTTGTTCAGCTGCAAGACATTTAACATTCATCATCGACATGAACAAATATTTTATCAGTTCCTAAGCACAAAAACAGGTTAGCACGTAGCATACTGCATCCTCACCTCAGTAAAGGTAAAGAAGTTTTTCCGGCAGTACAGACAGTGGAAGGGCTTCTCCTCTCTGCTGTGGGTGGCCTGGTGCTGGCTGAGCTCGTCAGAGGCGGAGAAACTTTTGTCACACTTATAACAAGTGAAGACTGTATCAGTCTGAAAAACAATGAGCAGAACTGGTTAAAAATATGAAATCTTAACGATCCTAGAAGAATGAAAGATTTCTTTGATTGAAGAAAATCTTTCTTACAAAGGAGGTGTTTTCCCTCCTCAGATGTTTCCAAACAAAATCACATCTCCACTTTCATCCAAAATTATATTACGTACAAAAACAATAAATTAATCAGAAAAGTTGCATCCATACCAGAGCCTGACTGACACATCAGCCCAGCCAATACTAGCTTATCACAGCTGTATTGATATCAGCGATACATAAGAACTGCAAGACACAAGATTTGTTTGAGGTCATTTGAAATAGTGTTGGCCTCAAACAGTTTTTCAGCTGAGAGTACTGACAAGTTTTTCACCTGTAAAATGTCTCTTGCAACACACATGTTGGTCACAATTCTTTCATAACCAAACTGAAGGGATACTTATAGACTGGTTGTATGTTAATGACAAATATCTGCTGATATGTTATCTAACAGGGATAAATGCTATTGAAAAAATAACTAACTGGGATTGACTGATATCGCAATTGCAATATGATTTACAATATAAGAAGGGATGATTATTTTCATATCATTATTTTCATTTACATTAAAAAGCATATTTAACTGATTATGCTTTGATTTTTGCAGGTATCTGTACCAATATAGATGTTTTCTGAAGTCTGTGTAGGCCATGACATCTCTGCAGCACCACAATATTTAATTTAAAATGGTATTTTGACACACATTTCACTTTTAACTCCTCCTGCTGCAATTTGAAAAATGCTGCACAGAAAAACAATCACTATAGCCCAAACAATTTGACTATTATCTGATTAGCTGATCAGCTTTTGTTTTCTCTGACACCAAATAATAAATGTATTTTTGGACTACATCATTCTGCTTTATGGGAGACTGTTACCAGAATTTTACTGTTTTCTCATGGACCAAATGCCAAGAGGACTAAACAATCTACAGATTCATCATTAATGAAAATAATATTTAACTGGAGCAATTTAAATCAACCTTGCTACACATGAATTGCTGAGTTTGTACCACTACTTGAACCCTTTAAATGTTCAGTCTGCTTTTTCCCTACCTGCTGCAGCTGCTGTTTGTATTGTTCCCGATGACTCTTCCTCATGTGTCTCTCCTTGGCTTTGGAGTTACAGAAGGTGATGAAGCACTGAAAACACTGCAGACTCTCATGCTGATCTGCATCACAATGAGAGGAGAAGCTGGTGATCAGTTACAACGCAACAACAGATATAGATAGATATAACCACTTACTATACTGTGACTTTTGTAAAAATGACACTTTGGCTGTTAGAAATAGGTTGACAGCATCACTGCATAAGCCACGCATGTAAATGTTATCTTACAGGGCTGCAGAGGGGCGACCCCAGGCTCAGTCTTGATCTCCGCTGCATTGGATCTCCTCTCACTCCCAACAATGACTTGCTCTATCTTCACCATGTCCATACTGATGCTTTCAGACACCACTCAGCCGCATGGAGCTGCAACACAGGAGCACACTGCTGCAGACACACTGAACATGCATCATAAATGTTATGGTGGCGGGCAAAGCTAAACCGACTACAGCTGATGACTGCAGTGGCAGACGTAGAGCTAGCGTACGGTTAACGTAACCTGCGTAAGAGGCATGGGGACGTTAGAGTTACATTTTGACAATAAAAACACGACAGAGGAGGCTGTTTTTTATTCACTCTATGGACACTAGCGATGAATTAAAGACGAAACGAAAAGGCTAACGTTGGGCCTGAGCTAACATAACAGTAACGGAGGATGGAGGTAGCGCGCGGGCATCGGTCAGCAAGAGCCGCTACAACTGAATGCGAGGCGATGGTGCTCATATGTTTTAATATTTCACGTAGTGTGGCATTTTGCTTACTTCCGTGTGGCAACTATGTATTTTAAGGCTGCATATATGTGAGAAGTCATGATAATTTTTGACTTATGTCTTGTAAACAATTCAAAAAGGGGCATCCATTTCTTACCGTAGGAAACGTCCACTGAAATGAAGCCGCAGTGAATATTCCGCCCGCGTCACGTGATATGGGAAAGGCTGTGGACCACTCAGATATCGCGAGAGTTTGGTAAATTGCAGGTCTTTACTGCTATTCACTGCTTACTATGCATTATTATATGCCTAAACATTGAACAGAAAACAGAGAAGCATAATTCTTACAGTGCTGTACAATATATATTATCAGTGTTCTTTTTCATTATTTTCCTAAAGTAAAACACTGTTAAAAAAAAAAAAGACTAATATCAAAAACTACAAAGACAATACAGAAGTTTAGTTTAAGGTTCATAGAATTTTATTGGTGATTTCATCAGACAAGGCAGACACATCAATGTAAAACTTGATGATGAGGTGATAAGACGGCACATTATCGCTTTAAATAACTTGTCAATGACAAGGGCACAGGGTTAAAGGAAAATGAGGTGGAGGAACGAGTTCAAAGAGCTGGAGGAGCGAATCAAGCCCTGGCCTGCTGCTGCTGCTGGTGTTCAGCAATTCGGCTTTCCATCACAGGCCTGAAGTGCCTGATCAATCCCTGAAAACACAAAAAAGAGAAAAAAAGAGATTTTTAATCATTATTAAAGCAGGAGAATGACAGAGGCTGTAATACACACAGCATGTCAGTGTATATTTACTGGGAAAAAAGCAGTGAAAGTGTTAATTCCGGGAGGCGGCAAAGGTTTAATGTTCAGATTAAAAATGAAAGGCACATGGGATAAGAGATCTGGAGTATTTTTTGAGGTTGTTGTATGTGGTTGGGAGTTTACTCGTCATAGCAACCATCTAGCTTAATGTCATGCAATCCCATACAACAGCCCAGCAATAAATCTTTTCTTTATGAAGCTTATTATATTCAGTCTGTGTTAATCTGCTAGAGAGCTGTTGGTTAAATTCTATTGTCATTGCTGTCCACCTTAAGCAGGGGTGCATGAAACATTGGAAACTTGTTTAATGCAATATAATTTCACAGTACCACAAACTGCAGCCTGCAAAATGTCAAATCCCCTATTAATTCTTTGAATGATCCTCTTAATATGCAGATGAATAAACATGTGTTTACCTGCACTGGCCAGGCTGCACCATCTCCCAGGGCGCAGATAGTGTGTCCCTCAATCTGCTTACTGAGCTCCCAAATCATGTCTATCTCAGCTGGCCGTGCATCGCCTTGCACAAAACGCCACATCATGTTATTCATCCAGTCCACACCTGCAGAAGCACATGGAAGAGAAATTTTGTTAGAGGTATTAAAAGACACTGGAAGACCTGTTGTGTGCAGTGTTACAGGAATACTTCATACACAAAATGTTCTCAAAGACTTTAAGTAAAAGGGGATCGCGTTTAACAACAGCAAAACTACATCAAAACATCTGTGACCAAACTCTCACACAACTCATGCAGTATAATCCAAGTCTAATTTATCCAATCGTATGTGCAGTACTTGCTAAACACATGCATTTTCTCTAAAACATTAGGGATTTCAAACATGTCAGTACAAACCACCTCATGCACGGCCAAATAGCGCGCCTGGGCACGCATATACGTTCCAACCCTGTTCAAGTGGACCTCATGTGCATGCACGTGCTCAGGCAGGCTCAGGGCGCGCTACTCATGATAGAAGGGTTTTAGATTGTATCATTTTAGTGAAAGTGCATGTGTTGGAGAAATACTGAGTGTATGACTGGATAAATGAGACTTGGGTTGTTGGAGAGATTGCGAGCGGATGTTTTGATATAGTTTTGCTGGATTCAGTGCAACACAAGGTGAGTAATTCATTTACAGAAACTTGTTTTGGTGGTTAAGTATTATTTTAAGTTCAGAGCAGCTGATGGATAAAGTGATGCTGAAGTAGCACTTACCTTCTCTGCAGGGTGTGCACTGGCCGCAGCTCTCGTGTTTGTAGAACTCAATCAGGCGGGCGATGGCTCTAATAATGTCAGTCTGCATAAAACAATAAATCCACAGATGATGTAACAGATGTTTGATGATTTCCTCATGCATGATGAAATACGCAGCAGAGGAAACAAACTTACAGATTTGTCCATGACGATGAGTGCAGCTGTGCCCAGGCCAGTCTGAGCCTGGATGAGGCCGTCAAAGTCCATCAGCACGTCTTCACATACATTCTTGGGAATAAGGGGAGTTGAGGATCCACCGGGGATTACAGCCAGAAGGTTATCCCAACCACCACGCACTCCACCTACCAGACGGATGTTCGTTTCAATTAAGTAAAAAAAACTGCATTGCTCATTGTGTGCTTATGTTAAGCCATCTTAATCTTCCCGGTCCATGCCCCCCTTGGTGCAGATAAAAAATGATGCATTTAGGTTTTCCCTTTCCACCAGTTTAACTTAATCGTTTAAGGAGGGCTTTACTAATTCACTAGAAAAAAGAATTTTCTTCCATTCATTAGACTTTTTTGACAAAATCCCGTAACTCATGCCATAAAGTAATCACAAACAGCTCACTCTGTCACCCAGTTTGAGACCCAATGTGTTATTCTGAACTCAAAATCATTCCTATGATACAAGTAAGAAACATTTAGTGAAACATTTCTGGTCTCATGTGTACCTGCGTGCCTCTCGATGAGGTCTTTCAGAGGGATGGACATCTCCTCTTCTACAGTGCAGGGGTGGTTTACATGGCCAGAGATGTTGAAGAGCTTTGTGCCGGAGTTTCTCTCCCTGCCGAAGCCCAGGAACCACGTGCCGCCACGACGACAGATGGTGGGTGCCACGGATACGGTCTCCACATTGGCAACAGTTGTTGGGCAACCAAACACACCTTTAAGACAGCAGAAGAGAGGTAGATATTTCAGGACCACTTTTGTTTGGCAAGAAAAACAAGAGTCCAGCAGTAGTTTGCAGTGTATGCCCTTGTATCTATATTTTTTTTGATATGTCAAATGAATCACATCAAAAATTATAACTAGAAGGATGAAGAAATGTTTTTCAATATCTTATCCCAGGGCTCTAACTTATCTTTTCCCCCACTGTCCCAAATCATCCTGTAATACAATTTAAACTGCGCTGAGATAAATGTTGGCCGTCCCAATTATCAAATGATCTAAGGTTGTTTCAAAGGTAGGTAATAAATAAAACAATCCACAAGTTTCTACTTTTAATTTACCTGGGTGAAAACAAAGCATTATAATGTAGATTCACCATCAAGTATTTTATTTTGTGTGTACTTCAGGTCATGCCTTCTAACATTGGTGAATACGGATAAGTTTCTATTTCCTTGCAAAAGTTATAGTGCAAAACAAATTCTTTCAGACTGCATTTTTGGTCTCCCACATTCATTTACAACTAAAGCATAATAATAATAGGCCCACTTTTACTGAATGCATGTGCATTCATGCAGCCAGGGGCAAACTTCCTATCCTTAGCATGACACCTATTTTGCAACTGGTGACACCATAAAGCATTAAATCCCACCATTGCCTCTCTGCGCTATTGTAAATGCCTGCCACCCGCGGTACACTGCTTTCAGATGTGACTGCTGTGGTTCATTTTCTCGCTGTGTGCGCGTGTCAGTGTTTGTGACAGCATCCTTGCACGCTCTTGAATTCTGCTCTCTCTCAGTTCCACATTGACAACTTACTGTAAGGCTCATTTATGCTCAAAGTAAGATGCTTAAATGGACATGGACAGAATCTTCCAACTGTACTCTGTGTTCATTGCACATTTTCTGAAAGCTTAGGGATACGGACAAAATGGAGCAGCACCACTGGAGATCATGGGGTCAGTGTAGCAAATTTCATGTGAGACATGATTGCAGGACACAACCAAGACATTTTAAAAATGGCAGAACGAAACAAATCAGTAATATAGGGAAACAAATTTTCCGTCCACGTGTTGCGATGTATGTAGTGGCCTCACAGGCCACCATCGTCTACAGCGACGCCTCCACTAAAAGGTATATTACTATGATCCCCTCCGCTGTCGCCTTGTTTGTTGTTGTACATTGAGTGGATGTATCTACGTCAACATAAATGTCACATGGAAGTATGTGGGCCGCGATGATTACAACATTTGAAATTAACAGATCTATTTTCTCATGCGAGACAGAATAAATGAGCCCCTGGTCAGAGATTACTTTTATGGTTTAATCGCAGCTGCATTTGTTTTAGGAATTTTTTGATCTACCTTCCTTCCCACGGCATCCCCAAAATGTGTTTTTTATCCCACACTTGTAAACCCCCTTAGTGCTTTGGAACTCACCCACGTCAGCAGGAAATGGGGGCTTCAGACGGGGCTTCCCCTGCTTCCCCTCCAGGGACTCGATAAGAGCAGTCTCCTCTCCGCAGATGTACGCTCCAGCACCACGCATCACAAACACATCAAAGTCATAACCGGAGCCACAGGCGTTCTTTCCAATGAGCCCAGCAGCATAGGCCTCATTGATAGCGATCTAAAAGCAGAAAATATGGTGCTTTAACAGGATGAAATTTACACAGTCTTCTGCACAAACACAAATTATTATAGTCATGAGTAGCCTGCAATTCTTTCTTCAATGAGGTGATGTGAAATATCCATTAGAAATGTACAATCATTTTATAGTTTATATGTCAGGTTTCATGCTGTCATTTTCACCTGCAGGTTGGACGACTCATTGTAGAACTCTCCTCTGATATAAATATAAGCAGCACGGGCCCCCATGGCCCTCCCAGCCACCAGGCAGCCCTCCACCAACTTGTGTGGGTCATTCCTCATAATCTCCCTGTCCTTACAGGTGCCAGGTTCTCCCTCATCTGCGTTCACCACCAGATACTTTGGCCTAAAGTAGGAAATAAGAACTGGGTTAAATAACGCAATTTTTTTTAAGCACAGAGAAGCCACTGTGGTAGGTGAGTCCAAACAGTCCAAAAGCATCCATTCAAATGTGGTTGACCTGCTCTTAAGTGTTGACAAAAAATAATCGCATGTCTAGCAGGGATTAAGTTGATGAAAAGAAAACTTTGACTAATATATCAAGCTAATTAGTATGTAAAGATGTCAAAAGAACACTAATCAATTTTAAAGTGGAACAGATAACTGTCAAGTAGCTAGCATGCTAGCTATCTCATGCTGTCTGCTTATCATCTCTTTGATCATGATGACAGAAAAGTTACTATTACCACTGGTGATTTAACAATAGCAAACCGCAAGAAAACACGCTCTTTGTTTATGTTTTATAATGTGCATTTACACTGGTTCCTCATAGGCTTTGCTTACACTATGCAATTCTGTCTGTCACCAGGCACTATCCTGGAAAACTGAAGGCTCGCTATCGCAGTGGCCACACTTGCTAAGACTGGAAACAAACATCTTCAATCCACTGTCCATTTGATACTCTAAACAAAGAACATGTTGCAGTGACCTTACTAAAATAAGCAGAGGTAAAAGTTACTGTGTTCTGTTATGATTGAGGAGCCGATAAGCAGACAGCATTAGCTAGCATGGCTAGATAGCTGAAAAGTTGTCTCCTTCCACTTTAACTTCGGTTAGTTTTTAATGAAAGATCAATACATTGACGATGAAATTGATTGTCAGTTATATCCATAAACACTTTGGTGCAAATTAAGGAAGATAGACATTCTTCACTGTTCATTTAGACTGAATAAGACATCTGTGTCTTTTTATAAGAATCTGATAAAATGACATATCAACCATAAAAAAGCCGATGTGTGTGCATCCATCTGTGTCCTCACTGACCTGCCATCGCTGGGCTTGTTCATAAAGCTCCACTTCATGCCTGTAGGGAAACCCGCTCCACCTCTCCCACGAAGGCCAGAAACCTTGATCTCATTGAGAATCCAGTCGACTCCCTTCAAAAGGATCTCCTTGGTTTTGTACCAGTCGCCACGCTTCAGCGCCCCCTTCAGCCTGAAGCAAAAGCATGAGCAGGTGAGGTTTGTGTGTTTTAATCTTAAACTATTTAGGTCAAAAACACAAGTATTTGTATCGTGAATGAGGATCCGTTGAATCAATGTGGATATTATGTTTAAGATTTTACATGAGAGTAATATCAGGTGTGTTACCTCCAGTCATGGCGGCCGTAAAGGTTTGTAAAAATTCTGTCCTCATCTGCCAGAGGTCCGTATGTTGTTTTCTTGGGAGCACTCTGGGAAAATGAGACAAACATAAAAAATGTTAATCTTACTGTAACGATTTAAATTTTAGTTTAAACAAAATCTGGGCCAGGTACCTGTGCTGTGCTGTTGAATCGGGTGATAGCGGTCACTCCACCCTGACTGACCGCAGCTGGAGCACGGGCCACCCCACACACCACTGCTCGAGACAGGGCCAACATTCTTCCTGCATGGAGGAGAGACCATATCATGACATTGACATGACACAAATTAATAGTTTAGATAACATTATTTTAACAAGAGAACAATAATCCTACTTGGGCTTCAACTTAATTATTCAAATTAATTGTTTGCCAATTATTTTTTTATTGATAGTTTGGTCATTTAAATATTAGACAACAGTGAAAAATGTTTTTTTCAACTGACCAATAGCCGAACTCAGATGTATTCAGTTTGAATACAATCATATAAAGCAAACAAAAGTAATAAGTTCTTCATTTGACAGGCTGAAACCAGAGAATTTTTGGCACTGATGCTTAAAAAATTACTTTCATGAATAACTGATCAT
Organism: Epinephelus moara; assembly: GCF_006386435.1. Lineage (NCBI taxonomy): Eukaryota > Metazoa > Chordata > Actinopteri > Perciformes > Serranidae > Epinephelus > Epinephelus moara. The sequence continues at coordinate 21,698,893 of NC_065527.1, forward strand.
CAAAACAATTGCATATTGATTTACTGTCTATGAACTCATTGATTAATGAACAAATTGTTACAGCTTTATTCACACATCATTTTCAAATACAAGACAGTAAAATGCGTTTCCCTTGTATTCCTGGAAGTTTAAGCAGAGAAGAATCACATGGTGGATTTATTTATAATATCATGCATCATCTACACTAAAAGTAGTAGCAGTAGTAGTGGTATTAAATGTGTCCATAGCATTACACATTGCAAACTGTCGAATACTTAAAGTTAGCATCGAATTGTGTCGTCTGATACTTGTGTTTAATTATTCATCAGTCATATTTATCTTTATATGTAACATTTAACATTGGTGAAAGAACTTTTAATAAATGGAAAAAAGGGTTTACCATAAAAACATGTTTATGTTTCTCACATGAGGCATGGAGAAAAGATATGTTAGGTACTGGTGCCAAAACTCAGGTATGTTAAGGGGAACAATGTAGGAAAACTTTCACCATGTATCTTTCTGGGAGATATTTGCAAACTGATGAGTGCTAGCTGTAAATGTAAGTGCCATCTTGCTTTTCCAGTAGCCCAGTGGACTCATCAACCAATCAGATCTATAAATTATATTCCTTGGCAAGATATATCATGGATTTGTGTACATTATTATTGCCCTATCATGTATCAATAATACATGTATAATACATCTGAGTTTTAATAAGGAGTCATGCTGTAATAACAGTAATAACTTTTGTCAGAACTGCCCCACAGCTTTTCCAACCCATGCAGCAGCATCAAAACAAAAACAGTACTTTTATTCCAGTAGCATTATATTTAAACACGATTAAAGTAACCAACACTGGATTAACTTTGTTTAATGTGTGTTAACATGTTTTATGGTGGAACCAATATGTATTTGAATAACACTGTCCGACAGAAACCTTGTGTAACTTGTTATGTGATGTTGTTATGTCAGGTGTTGAGAGTTAGCTAACAAAGGTGAGGGCGGCTGAAAGCAATGTTACCGGTCCACCTTCAGGTGATGTACTTTAGGTCAACGCGCTTGTGAAGAAATAGAATAATCAGGGACACATATAAACCTTTTCGCCTCGCTTGAGTGTCATTTTAAGTGCACACACTGACCCCCATGCTCATGTTGCTAGCTACTGCTAGCCTGGAGCTAAGCTAAGTTAGCTAGCGGTTAACCTTGTAATGTCAGAATAAAAGCAGCGGATTTACGACACTGCATTCAAATATCAGACTGTTATCACATCAATGAATTCGCTACTATTAGCTGCAATAGCAGCTGCATTGAAGAAATCAAATGATAAGTAGTTTAGATAAGTAGTCAGTTAGCAAACACTCAGCCCTTCTTACCTTCTCTTCGTCCCGAGTTTACGAAATCAGACAGGAAGTGGATGGACACAGCCGGAAGTTGTCATCAACAACACAGCTCAGCTGCTGCGCTATGGAGGCTTATTTAAATGTTTTGGTTGCACAACATGCCGATGATTGATATTTCATAACAATAGTCTGCCCGCACTAAAGGTCAGCGTGTGCGTGTGTGTGTGTTTAGAGGTGCTTCTGCAGTACCTGAGTATTTGCATTTACTGCTATACTTCAATTCTAAGTGATTTCAGAGGGAAATAGTGTGGTTTTTTCCAACTCTGACAGCTATATTTACTCATTTCTTGCCGGAAAAAGGCTTTAAATAAACAAAATATAAGATCACCTTCAACTGTATGTGATAAAATATGACTCTTTGCTATGTAGACTATACTCAACACCATAGGGGCCTACTTAAGAGTTAAAATTAGCTCCACCTCAACTACCTTCAACATTAGAATATTAATATGTTACTGCCCCAACAACATAATATAATATAATATAATATAATATAATCTATAATACTGCAACAGGGCCCTTCTAGATAGTGGCAACTTCTGCCTTCAATACTAGCACATAATAATATACCCAAGTAACATTTTGTCTTTCTTTTTACGTTGTGATATTACTTATTTTACTTAAATGGGACATCTAAATATATCTTTCATCTGTGGTGTGTGTGTGGGTGTGTGTGTGTGCACGCGCGCATTGGCAGTTATGAATAACATCTCCGAAACAAAGTCATAGTCAAAATACATTTTTTATATTCATGTTTAAAGGGTAGAAATATTCGTATTTACATGACATCATCAGTATGAGGATCAGTCTTTAGAAAGTCTAAATAAAGAGGATAGGCTGAGCATCAGGGTTAATATTAATCAAATTGAAGTGATATTAAATTACATACATGCATATGTATGTACATTTACATTACTGTAAAATGGATGCATCACATTTGCCTGAAAAAAAACAACAACACTATCAATCAACACAGTAATAACAGCTCACATACATGAGATGTTTGTTTTGTCTGTCAGTTATATGTTAAAATGAGTCACAGTTTCTTTGGAAACATGAAATTCTTCAGAATTATTTGCTAATTAACGACATAATCTACATAAAAAAAACCTGAATAAGCCAAAATTATGCTTGCAAAATACTTGCCCACAGAAAATGAAAACAGATTTAGGTGCAAATTAAAGGGAGAGTGAGTAACTTAAATCTATGTATGGGGAAAAATCTAAGTCTGCAATACTGAATACTGAACTGTAGAGATGCAAAGACCTTTCAGATTATCTCTTCAGATATAAATTTAAACAGTGATGTATAACTGTGTACAAACATACTCTGTAGAGTTATTACATCACTGCAGCTTATCCTCAGTGAACACTGGTATTAAAACGTGACTTGATGCAACCTACAGCCCTGAAGGGTCATTAGAGTCAGAGCTACGTACAGCTGTATGACACTCAGCCAGTGATCCTGTGTGCTTCTGATATCCCGTATGAGTGATGCGATGGATAATGAAACTGCAATCTCAGGAAGCAAGCATGTAACTAAAAATGATTCTTAAAGAGGTATTTACATTTGCAGAAGCTAATGTTGCCATTGGTAAAAAGCACATGCACCACCAAAAATGTCAGCTGCTGAAGAAACAAGAAAATAGTGATTCATTGATTCAAACATTGAAACAATTAATCTAACATGAAATGTGTACAAAGATCTAACACCAAAGTGATCACATAGCTTATTGAGATCCAAAATTAAATCAACTGAAGGTGCCTATTTTCAATCAAGTGCAGCAATAACGTGTTAATAAATAAAACGGAGGGTCTCCATCAGGTTGTCCATCACTGAGCACTATAATAAACAGTAGTTGGTAACATTTCCATTGAAGGTTTCTTTGTTAAGTTCTGTCGCAGTGTTACAAATATCCCCCGCATTTCTGACAGGAGTCTGTTGTTTATTGAGGAAGTCAGTCAGCTGGGGGAGGCTGATAACTGGGTCTGCGAGCGACCCGGCCCAGTCTGTCCACAGCCACACTCTCAAATGCCCTCCTCATCAGAGGATGCTCCTCCAGGACCTCATTGAAACTGTCCACACTCAGGGAGTAAAGGCGACAGTAGGTGTCAGCCCTCACAGTGGCTGTGCGTCGTCCTTGGGTTAGCAGGCAGATCTCTGGAACAAGGAAGCGAGAGTGAGTTCAACCTTTTAAGCCGTAGTTTGTGTATATGCATTGGAAAATACACTATTTTCAAGAGTTAAAGGGGTAATTGATCCTACAATCGAAAACACATATTTTTCCTCTTACCTGTAGCGCTATTTATCAGCCTAGATTGTTTTGATGTGAGTTGTCGATAGGAGATATCAGCTATAGTGATGTCTCCCTTCTCTCAAATATAACAGAACTAGATGGCACTCGGCTTGTGGTGCTCAAGTGCCAAAAAAAATACATTTGAAAAACAGCAATGTCTCTTTACAGAAATCACGACCATATTACTCAAGATAATACACAGAACTTGTTATGGGCAGCTTCATGTAGGAACTATTTTCTTTCTACCAAACTACACCCACCAACCATACCACCACACAAAAGGTAGCATGCAGATATTGCTGCGCTGTCATGAGCATGAGCCTCTCATCCATGAGTAGATGCACACTTCAGTCTGCGCAGTGATAGTTGTAGAAAGGTTTTTTATTCGCACCGTTAGCTGCTAGACACAGGCTCAGCCACCACCATGTTGAGAGCTGTGTGTAGACAACCTCTGAATTACAGATGCGCTCTGAATGTCGTCCAGAGCCCTTTTAACTGCAGGAGAGCAGCAACAAAGAGGAAACACAACCACAGAGCTTCATATAGATCTGATGGGAAAATGTTTTGAAGGTTGAACTCAAATAATTTACCTCCAAAATATGCTCCATCGTTGAGCGTAATCTCCTTACTGCCACGCGGGATGACAGTTACGGTACCGTGCTGGATGAAGTACATTTTCCGACCCAGCGTCCCTTCTCGTATGATCAAGTCTGAAGGTTGGAAAACTTCAAAGCGCAGCTTTGTCAGGATCACTGTCACAAAATGAGGGTCGGTGTTGGCAAACAGTGGCATGTTGGCTACGAGGCCCCGGCAGTTATAGCTGACAATTTCCTGCACGATGGGGAGAAAGGGAAGAGAGAAGACATGAAGAAATTGTTTAAAAGCTGAAATGTTTAGTCAATCAATTAGTCAAACAGGAAACTGTTTTGATAATTTATTAGTTGTATTATTTCAAAAATGTAAAACATGATCTTGTTCTAACTCTCATTTTGTGAGGCTCTGCAGCTTCCCTTTGTCTACTGTAATTTAAATATATTTGGGACTTGGTTGGCTGTTAAGACAAAACAAGGCTGGTGCTGTGACTCCTGATTGTTTGATGTACTGATTTTTTCCATCAGTCTTACAGTCAATGAAACTAGAAAAATAGTGAAAAATATGGCATTCAAAACTTCATACTGCCCAACACTACGTTTTGAAACAAGTCCCCAAAATTTTGGGGACCATTTGACCATTTTAGACCAAACATTAATCAGTTAATCCAGGAATAATTGAAAATGAACATATTAATAAATAGTGAAAATGACTAATATTAACCTAGTACCAAGTAGTGTCCAACTTCACTTGTCAGACTATACCTGCATTTTGATCCTTTTTGTATCCAGATCTATAAAAAAAATATTCTTTGTTCGGTTTTGCTTGCAGCCAATCACCGCAAGCGTTCTTCAATTGATTGGCCGACTGCCGTTACCATCTAGTTATTTAAGGAATATTTTAATAATTTGAATGCTTTCAAAATGTATTTGTGTAAAAATTGTTTGGATGGGGAGTAGTGGTAGTGGCATTTAACAGAACTAAAAGTGTCTATTCACATGATAGGTTTCGAATAAAGTAGAAAAAAAAGTATCTCTAGGTTTTCTATTGATATCATTTATTTATTTTTAAAGGAGTTAGGGGGATATACTGGTAGAAATTTAATATAATAAGTGTGTTTTCTTTAGTGTATAATCACCCGAAAATAAGACTTGTGTTTTTGTTACTTTAGGAGCCATTTATATCTACACAGGAGGTGGGTCCTTGTCCACAGAGCTCACCATGTTGTACTGCCATGTTTCTACAGTAGCCCAGAAGGGACAAACCAAAAACTGTCTCCAGATAGGGCCATTTTAATTTTTGTGTTGCCATCCATAGTTCACAGCCCCCTGAGCAGTGTTGGTAAAACATGGATTTATCAACGCGAAACTGCTTTATTCAATATTTTAACCGGTTTAAATTGTTTTAGGGAGAAAGTGATCTTTGCAGATATTTCGGCTCCTGGTAAAAACCTCCTGCATGTCTGGATCTTAAGGTATCAGAGAAAAAAGGTGAGCACACATTAGCTAGTTCTGGGCTAGTTGCCCATCTGCAATGTGCCAAACAGGGTAAGGGAAACACTGATTTGTAATGTGAAACTGCTTTATTCAGAGTTTTTACCAGTTTTAATCACCTGGTCCATTTGTTCTAGAGAGAAAGAGACCTCTGCGAATAATTCCGCCCACATTAAAAACCTCCTGAACAATGAACACTGAGGGAATTCTAACCGGTTAAAAGTTGATTTGGAGCTGAAACAATAAGTCAATTCACTGAAAAATAATCAGCAACTCTTTTGATAATTGATAACTTATCTTTTGGACATGTGTCAATAAAAGAAAGGAATTGGGACAAGGCCAGAAACAGGAAGTCAAATGGAAGGTTTAATAACTAACACACCTCCTTCAGTGGATCACTGAGCTCGCCGAGGATGCTGTCCTCATCAAACATCTTGCCTTGGAATCGCTGCTCGTAATAATCATGAATCCTCTGTCTCACGTCTGCCGGCAGTTTGTGGAACGACATGTACTGCTCCACTTGCTTATACTGAAAACATTTGTACAAAGCACATGGACATTTGACCTTCATGAGAACACAAGTGAAATTCCACAGAGCTGATGTCAGATGTCACATTTAGTCACATTTCCTACCATGTGTTTGCTGAATTATTTCTGAGTACAACAATTATGCATTTACTCTATTTGTTTTGCAGTTTTTTCCCCCCCGTTTAAAGTGGATTACAAACTCATTTGTAATGGGCATTAGCGAACAGTGATCCAAAACAAAGGTGCCGCCATTTGTCTATCATGCGAGCTGCTTTATCTTGCGAAAATCCCCAGAAAGGGTCACAGTAAGGCCACAAAATCCATTAGATAATACACATATTCTCTAGGCATTTGGCACAATTTCCACGAATAAAGTACGAGTAGTAAGCAAGCCTGTGATATAAAACATGGCTGTGATATTAAACCTCGCAGCCAGAATCACATTAGCATCCACGTGAAGCTCCTGGGACATATTGCGCACAAAGTAACTGAAGCTGTAGGTCAAAATGTTTTAGTCTGTTAATCTTTTCCAGTCAGTGCAGAGGTGGTTACCTTCTCTTGATACTGGCGATGTGATGCATCCAATGACTGGACCAGGTTAGTTGCGTGACCAAGGAACATAGCGTAGCACGTGGCCCCCACAACCATACTGATCATGGTGAGCCAAACGTCAGTCATGCCCTCTGGAGGGTGGGCACCGTATCCTATACACAGCATGTGACTCATGGCCATGAACAGAGCATAGGAGTACTGAAGGTGCCATGTGGAATTCTGGGAAGGAATAAAAACAAGGCAAGAGGTTACTGTGGTGTTGTAATAAAAAATATACTTTATGACCATAATTAAATTGGCTGAGAGGCCAAACGAATGCAGCATAAGTGAAGTTTTCGGTAACATTATTTTACAGATCGTAATAATTTCCTAAAAGTTTCCTTGAATAATATAATTTCTAATGAATTATAAGGACAATAAACACAGTTGGTGCACTTGTAATTAAAGAAATAGTTTGGGGAAATACACTTACTCGCTTGCTGCAGTTTAGGGATCGGAAGATATGATTTTATTGGAGATTACGATAAAAAACACTCACAATATGTTGATTTTGGGGGAATTTCCATTATCAGGATAATCATGAATATTTTGCAGCATCCAAAGAGACTGCTAGGTAACTAAGGAGACTCTGCACATCTCTATGCATCAACCTCAAAAATGGCAACAGATCTTAATCAAGTACTGGCATAATTCATATCAAAAGATATGATGCCATTTCAAATAGTTAAAGTGCTGGCTTTGAATGATTTTTTTTTTTCCCACAAAAAAATATGTTCACAAAAAAAAAAAATCCCATGTAGGATTTTCCTAAAAAACAAAGTATACACTCACGTAGAAGTAACATAAGCCCTCTCAATCATCACTTACAACCCACGAGAAGAGTGCCGTGGTGTATTTTTATACAGAGACTCTGCCCTCTGCCTGTATTTTCTTATTTTCTGTGTTCAGGATGTTTAAGGGCGTGTACCCTCACAGCGCTCAGCTGAGGTGGGGGCTTTATAAAAAGGTAGCAACCAGGGCCAGTAAGCAGCAGGCATTCAAGAGAAACTGCCCTGAAAAATGCATATTATGTAACGAAGCAAAACGCCAAACGCCAAACAAGATTGAATCTGAGGTCGGGTTCTACTTTCACTTTCATTAGTGAGCGTGTTTACAAATGGTAACCAACCATCCTGCATGGTATACCTTCAACAAAACATAAGGTTAAGTGATTCCACTGTATTTTAGTGCCACTTTAAGAGTTTTAAGCATATTTTGATGATTATCAGGATTATTTGTGAATTGCAATTAGTTTGGCGTGGATAATCATGATGTGAAATTTTCATATAGTCCAATGCCTACCAATCTTATCATTTAACTCTTGGCAAGAAAGCAAAAAGGTGCATTTCCCACAATCATTAACTCAATTTTTTGATCTTTTGGTCAGTGCACAGCAGGTCAGCTGAACAAGCTGTGACCGTAACAGGCAATACAATTCAGCATACAGTATATCAAGAATGAGATTTTAGATTATGATGAAATAATGAATAAGTATTCACTTCAGTGTAAATGAAATTTTCCCCATAATTAGGACATAGATATTTTCCAAGTTTTCCATGTTTATACATGTCATAAGTCATGTGTGTGAGTATGTTTATTAATGTCCTCACCACCATGTTATTTTTGGATACCCAGCAGTCTGGGGGGAACTCTTGCAGCATAGGCACCATGAAGGTCAGGCAGCCATCCCAGTGGCACAACAGCAGCATCATGCCGATCAAGTTGACTATACGCACCACAGCACTGGCCAGGTCATAAGTCATGTGGAAAATCTGAGAGAGAAAGTGGTATAGAGGAAAGAGACATTAAACTGGACAAAAGTTGAATAGCTGATGTTTGTATGTCTGCAGGGAGTTATGCCTCTACTCCTTCCTTTACCTCCTCCCACTGGTGAATGTAGCGGATGAGGCGAGACAGTCTGAGAAGACGCAACAGACTGAGGATCTTGGTGAAGCGCACAATGCGGAGGGCGCGGGCGGTGCGGTACACGTCAGATGACTCGTGCCGGGACTCCAGGTCGACGATGAGGAAGATGTAGTCGACGGGGATGGAAGAGACAAAGTCCACCATGAACCAGGTGCGCAGGTAGTGCATGCGGATCTCTTTGGGGTCCAGGATGATGTGGCTATCCTCTCCCGGGATGCCCGTGCGGAAATTGAAAACCAGGTCCATGAGGAAGAGAGTGTCAGAGAGGACGTTGAAGGTGATCCAGGGCATGGTGTTCTGGTCTTCAAAGAAGGTGATGCCCCACGGCAAAATGACCAGATTGCTCATCATCAACAGGAGCATCACAATGTCCCAGTAAAACCTGGACAGAACACGAGTGGTGGAAGGTTGAAGACATCCAGATATAAAGCAGTGAGCATTTTATGTACAACTAAACCCCAAACCATTTTCCACTACTGCTATACAGATAGATCCAGTGTCCATTGTGCACAGGATTTAACAGCAAAGTCTGCAGTGCTCACAGATCAGTTCTTTGTCAGAATACACAAACTGAATACTCCGAATAAGAGTGCACATTAAAAATGAACATTTTACTCCTTATTATTACAATACTAAAGGTTCTGTTAACAACTGACCTCACAAGTAGAGGTTTTGCTTCTTATTTAAGCACTTAATGCTGTCCAAGTCACGCTCAGTGTAGTTACAATGGAATTCTGCTCAAGACAAGGAGTGACAGCCGAAGTTGGATCCAGTATAAATGAGCTGGACAGTGTGTATTTTATTTTATATATTTGCAGTAATATACTGCAAAATACTGGGTGTTGTTGGTGACATTTGTGGATAAACACCAAACATTTTCTACAACTGCAGCTTCACATTAAAAGTATTTAAAGGGGACTTCTTATATAGTTTTACAATGAAGGATGATCAAATTAAATGTGACCAAAGATTCAAATACTGAAGAAAATCTATGTAGCAGTAATACCGGTAAACAAAAACCTCCGGCTTTAGACCGTTCTGAATACTCTTGTACTTTATCTACAGTATGACATCATAGTGTGCTGGATTTTTTTATATGGTCTTCTGCTCCTGGCTCACTACTGCAAGTGTTTACATTACAAACACTGCGAAATGAAGCTACATGCTAACATCAGGGCAACATGTAATCCTGGTTGTTGTAAAATTTGCCCCTATTTCAGATCCTATTCCTGCTGGAACATGTCCACTTGTGTTTAGAAGCTTTTATTGGTGACTGCTATACTCTATGATAGTCATTTCCCTGGCTGCAATGACAGTGCAGAGACACTAAAGCCCTTTAGGAAATGTGCAAATTTGTAGGAAAGCCCGATCAGTGTTCTTTCAGCATTGGCAGTATAAAATCAAAATCGGGGAGTGCAGCAAAATGCCGCCTGCCTACTTTTGTTTATATAGAATGCACCTTTTTCGGGGCAATTGGGGGCATAAGCAAGTAACAAAACATGTAGCTCAGTGCGTGACGTAAACAGTGACGTGGGAGGGAAGCTGCGGCTGGTCAGTCCTTTGGCAATTCTCTCATAAGTTGGCCCGTTCTTCATCGTTCCCGTCATTTGACGGTTAATGGCCTCTTCGTTTGCGAAGGCAAGGAGGGCGCGCAATTCCATGTCTCCCCAGTTGCTCATCTTTTACAGTGTCTTTCAGGTTTGCGTTTCCCTCTTGCTACTAGCTGCTCATTCCTGCTATCAGCTTTTTCCTGATTAAAATAAGCACACTATGTCCCCTTTAACTAAACAAGAAATGGTCATTTTTGGCATTGATCAGTTTTAAATATTGTAGGGAGTAATGGAGCTATAGTGAGCTGTTAGATGAAAAGCTGCAGGCAACAGGCTACACACCTTCAACCATAGCGAGATAACCGACTCCTTTGACTATGCCCTGCTGTCCACAGACACATGTCGTGTGCAGCGTGAAATCAGATAATGATTGCTCACAGAATGATGGAGAAAGGCCAAATGATTGCCTGACTTCTTAATTAAAACGACAACAGTTCACTTTGCTGCCCCAGAGCTCTGTGAGCTGAAAACCACATTTGCTGTTACCGCTAGTAAGTACAGGTGCTGCCAAATTGTTCTTAAATTTGTTAATAAATAATAATATTCAAAGAAAAGAAACAAATTGAATATTCCTATTTCTAGTCTGTCTGTTGCAGGCTAACAGAAAAGTTCTGCTGAATTATGAGATTCATAACCAAAGAAACAATAAATAAAATGTAGGAATGATGGTAATGACAATATTTATGTGTGATCGATAATGTACAAGCTCCACAAAAAAATCAAATACATTACAAACTGAGAGCAGTGTGAACACAGAAACAACTCCTCTTACTGGCTCATACATTTAAGTGTTCTTATATACGTATATACGTGTGTGTGTACGGATATGAGCGAATCCTGGTAATGGAGCTGGTTGTCAAGTTAATCGCCCGATTTGAACTTCTTTGAGTTCAGAGTTCAGGAAGCAGCCCAGGGAGCTTCGCCAAGGTTAAAAGCCTTATCCCTGCTGGCAGCATAGGGCTTATAGACAAAATCTGTTCACATAACAGATAAATGAATTGTTAAGGGGTCTGTTGGTGTCACCCAGGCAGCGTTTGTTTTGCTGCGGGTGTGTCAGTGTGTCTCTACTGTTTATCATACGGTAACTTGATAAAGACACACCGGTGACATACAGTGAGGTCACATTACATGCATTCCAGAAGTGAAAAACAGAGCAGTGCTCTCACTGATATTTCCCTTGACACTGAAAGTTACAGAGTTTCAACACAAAGGAATACTTTTTGGAAATATGATTAGATAAATGAGTAGATCCCACTCGCATGTCTGTCCATTAAGTAAAGAACTGGTGAAAAGAGATATTTAGCTTATCTAGTTGCCTCGCTAGTGGCCCTGTTAAATCACAGCGTTTCTGTTTGTGTATGAATTATACAACAAGATATAAAAGCGAGAAAGAATGAAAACAAATGGGCCCAAACTGCCAAAGTATTCTTTTAAAGGAATACTCTTATACTCTTAATAATTATTTGTATATTAATTTCTCACCCCGTTACATTGTATTTATGAAGAAAACTGTTTTTTTCACATGCTTCCACGAAAGAGGAATCGAAAAACGTAGAAAATTCTTGATGAATTAAAGGAGAGGGTTACCATATTCAACAACAGCTAAACTATATCAAAACATCCATTTACAATCTCTCACACAACTCCTGTGGTTTAATGCAGGTCTTATGTCTCCAGTTGTATGCTCAGTACTTCCCAAACACATGTGTTTTTGCTAAGACTTTACTATTTGAAACATTTCCACTTTAACAGCCTCATGTAAAGACAGTTAACGCACCTGGGCAAACGTGTTTGAACTCTGCTTGTGCATTCCACTGAGCACAAATGCACATGCTTGCCCAGGTGCACTACTCGCATTTGGACTTGTTTTGAATGCAGGGTTCCTGTGGATCCTTAAGGAGTCTGAAAAGGCATTGAAATGTCTTAAAATATCTTAAATTTATCTTTCAAAAGTCTAATGTTAAATGATAAAATCTTACAATAATTGGTATCTTTTTTCTAATAATTGACTGAATGCCTCTCACATTAATGTTACACAGATCAGGATAGTGGAACAAACAACACTCACATTTTGCTGCTGGCTGGGATGCTCAGAGCAGAGGATGCACTGTCTGCTAGCTGTCACTTAACCTTGGACAAAACGGTGAAGTGCAAATGCACGAAAAATGGCTATTTAACCAAGATTTCACGTGGTAATGCATATGAGACTTTGTATATTTAATGCAAAAAGTTTTTCAAACTCGGCACGATGGATTTAAGACAGTGAAATCTCACATGCAAAGTGAGAAATAAGAAATTGCCATGAAAACTGGCCAAAGAACGCCAGGTATTTCCCAGTTTTATGTGACAATTTTTTTCTTAACTTGTGGCATTGAAAAAGTCTTGAAGAGTCTTAAATCTAACTTGCCTTAAGCTGTAGGAACCCTGTAGTGGCAAGGTTTAAGCTAAATATGTGTTTGGTTACATGAGACTTGGATCATACTGCACAAGTTTGTAAACAGATGCTTTAATATAGTTTTGCTGTTCTTAAATGTGGACCCCTTTTACACCAATTCATTAAGAATATTCTACATTTTGGGATTTTCCATTCAACTGTGAGGCATGCAAAAACAACAAAGTTTTCATTATGAAATTAATGTAAACTGGGGTGAGTAACTGATATACAAATGATCATTTTATGGGTGAAGTATTCCTTTAAGTTACGGACTTTGAAAAAGCCATCAAGGTCAAGTGATATCATCCAGTCAGGAGGTCAGTGTGCCATCCAGGGAATGACCCATTTCAGAGTGACCCTTGCTCTCATAACGAGCTCTTGTCACAGGAGGAACCCCCTCTCATTAAAAATGCATGATATTTACCTCTTCAGGCTCAATATGAAGACAATGTGGAAAAGCTAAACGTTACTACGACTGCGAATGACTGACAGCCTGCTGCTTTCAGGACGTTGAAGCAGAGACGTCTGCACTGTCTGCTTCATGCCATACAAGTCCCATTTTCCTATAAGTCTCTAGTGTCTCGTTATACAACACAGGTACACGGTTTGGGTTTCCTTACAGATTGTTTCCATCAAGTGTCAATCACATCGTGTGGCTCTCTGTCTCGCTCTCAGTCTCTCTTTTCATTACACAGGCACAGTAACAGAATATGTACCAGTATATTTTTGATTACCGTCAACCTCCAGTGAATGCAATATGAACCCTGTGAGAAAACAACCGTCTTCTTAAGCCACTGAGGGCAGAGGTACAGGAAGCGATAGATTAGTTCCTCATTCTCATTCACGTTGATCCTGTCATCAATCTCTTACATCCATGTCATCTGCATCTACATGCTGTTTTACATAGCTACTTATTATCTCCTCTCATGTTGCAACAGATTAGTGGTTGCTTCCTGCTAATAACTCCACCAAAGAGTCTACACAGCATTATGTCTGTTTACATGAAGTGTGTGTATGTGTGTGTGTGTGTGTGTGTGTGTGTGTGTGTGTGTACCAAGAAGCAGTTAATTCTGCTGTACGAAAACCTTTAGACGTGTTGGCTAGTAATAACAGCGTGGGTGGAATATGAATGGGACTGTGATTATATAGCATTTTATGTTTAATCTGAATACAGGATTGAATCTGCTTATAAAATTGATTTAGTTTTAGCTCAACTATCGGCCATTTTTCTGTCATTATTACCCTTGAAAGCCATGCTAGTGGTGTGGCTGGATGACAGTGACGGTCCAGACTGAAATATGTTAACAACTATAACATGGATTGCCATAAACATTTCAACGAATATTCATGCTCCTCAGAAGATGAACCCTAATGACTCTGGTGATCCTCTGACTCAGGGGCTGAACAGGGGGTGCTGGCTTGCAAATGTTTTCTCAAAAGCCCCCAAATCTACAGTATTACCTAAAGAAATCTAATATCATTGCATAAATGTTTCTCTCTTGGCCTAATATTTAATTCAGATTGTTGAAGACCAAGTTTAACAAGAGGAAGTGCTGTTATTCTGAATATCATCACGACTGTAATTCGGTTGTAGATACAAGGCCGCAGTAGCGCTCGACAGAAATTTAACAGTACCACGTCATTTTCAAGTTATGCTTCAGTGAAATGCTTTAGTTGTCTCCACAATAACCCCCTGCACAGACCGCCTGCGTGATATCCCACTGTATTTGTTAATAATTTACTGACGTATCTACATTGATTGATCAGCTCCCAGTCTGTCTGTAAGCGATAGATTCCCCTCACTTGCTACAGTGAGATCGGAAATAAAATCAATTAATCAATAGTAATACAAACACTGCTGATTTTTTCCCGTGGGGCTGACATGAAGGTATTTTGGTTCAGTATATTTTTGCTGTCAGTCAGCCTGGTGAAGGCAGTTTGCCTCTGTCCTCCCCAGGAGCTGAGAGGACAGACGGCTGCTTCCATGGACAGACACTGAATGCCGGTCGGAGTCAGCGTGGAATTTAAAACTACTATCATCACATTAACATAATTGAACTCATATGTTATCTCTGGGAATATGTTCATCTTTGTGGTGTTAAACTTGGTATAATCTAAGGTAACATCAGATAACGACCAACTGTTAATGTAATTACACCTACTGTTAATATAATTAACAGTTTGGAACACCTACGGAAAGCGGAGTGTTACGTATGGTTAAAAGTCCCAGTGATGTTATATTCTGTATCAGCACTCATGAAGTGTCCAATCATATTAATTGTTGGAACTAACTGTTATATAATTGCAATTAGAGCAGCCCAGATTATTATGGCATGCATTCAATTATAACAGATTTGTCAGATGTAGATTCATTCTGTGACCTGAAAAAAACAAAACAGTTTTGGTCTTTATAGCTAATCTCAACAAACCTGGGTGGGCTGCTTTGAGCGACAGGCTATCTGTGGATAGTATCCTTGGTGTGATGATTCTGTTTTGGTTTTGGTTTTTGGGTGGATTTTGTGTGTTCTCCCTTTCCCCCTTCCTTTTCTGGCTCTTCCCACTGCAGCTGATGAGGTACACCTGTTTCCACTCAGCTCATCAACCTGCCTACATATACGTGGTCTTCACTCCACTACTCTGCCAGATAATTCCATCTGAGTGGGTAATACCAATCGTTCTCTTTCCCAATATTCCTTCAGTAGTGATTTCTTCATTGAGTTTTTTGTGCCTGGTGACTTTTTGTGCTTACTTGTATTTTTGCCCAGTTTTCCATGTGCTTAGCCCTCGTGTCACCTCCTGAGAGCCATCCCTCTTCACTGGTGGACAACCTCCTAGCCAGTCGACACCCTGCTTCCACTGCCTGCAGATTGTTTCTCCCTTCGTCAATAAACTTCTGTTTCCATACACCTGCGTCTGTCTCTGCTTTGGGGTTCAGCCAAAAACCTAAACCTAACACTCGGTTTCTAAGTCAGATCCACCCCTCGCTCCTCCACAGCTCCACCCTCTCCTACAAATATGGTCACTTCTTGCTCCAAAAAACCCAAATGGCGACGGCTAGAATGCCAAACACAAGGCTGCAAAACCTGGCCCCCAGGAAGTGCGCCGGACTTTGAAGCCATTTGACATAGTGACCATCGTGTAAGTGGAACTTCCAAGTCCATCACACTACATGTACCATATAATGTGACTGCAACACCCTGTGTTGGATTCAAGTAAGGGACCTTTGTTAGATGTAATTTTCCCTTCTCATTCTCCTCATTTCCTGTCACTTCTCTATCATCCACCTTGGAACAAAAGCCAAAATGCCTCTATCTATCTATCTATCTATCTATCTATCTATCTATCTATCTATCTATCTATCTATCTATCTACAAATCTGCTTATTTACCAGCTTTGAAATTGGATCCAAAATGCTAAAACAAACCTTCTATCCAACTTTAACCACTAAAAAGAAAAGCTGAACACCCAAAATGTGCTCTCCCAACTCATCCATTTTAAAGGGAAAGTTGGAGCATAAGGTTTAAGGAGAGCAGGCCTTCGGTAATCCCCCCCTCAGCTGTCTGTGTATTATTGCATAATAGAGCAAGATTGGAATTATAGGGATTCTTCTGGGCAATAATCCCTCTGCACGGGGTTATCCTCTCTGTCTGGCGTAGGGCCTGAAGTTTAAAAATTGTTTAAATTTGATGGCAGCTATTATTAGTCACCACACAGACAGATTGTTTGGAGCATCGCTGCTAAGATGTTGCTCAGGCCCAAAAGCTGAATGATCTCATTAATCCTCCAAAACTGAGGCCAAACCAGGGCAAAAAAAATTTTTTCAAATGGAATATATTGGATCACTTAAATTGACAGGATCAATGAATGGAGTTCTCCCTCCTGCTGAACAGAGAGAGAGAGAGAGAGAGAGAGAGAGAGAGAGAGAGAGAGGGAGTCACCGGTGGTATTATTAATCCAGATGATCTTGTCCTATATACTGTATTACTAATCAAATCCCTTCATCGCCTTACCATGTGCGAGGGACCATGACATCAGCTGCTGTACTGAAGTCTGCCCTTGGAAAAATTGGATCTGAGCACCGCCACAGGCTGTTTGATTGGATGAAAACTGGATGCTTTCAAGGGAAGCTAACAGAATATCAATGACGACTTGAAGAATATTGTGTTAGAAGGTTACTGACTTGTGTTTTCACCCATGCATGTCCTTCCACTATTGTGTAGAATGTAGACTAACTTCCCCATGAACAGCACTAAATTTAAAGGTCCAGTGTGTAGGATCTGGGGGATATAATGCCAGAAATACAATATAATAAGTATATTTTGTTTGGTGTATAATCACCTGAAAATAACAATCGTTATTTTTGCTATCTTAGAATGAGCCATTTATATTTACGTAGGGAGCGGGTCCTCGTTCATGGACTCGTTGCATCACCATGTTTCGACAGTAGCGTAATTTGCAGGTGATGGGCAAGCAGCCTGTCTGCGACAGACAAACCACACACTGGCTCTAGATTGAGCCATTCGTGCTTTTGCATAAGCCATCACACTGAGCAGCGTCAGAGAAACACTTTTTAACATGAAACTGCTTGATTCTGTGTTTGTAATGGTTTCCATCACCATCCACCGTCCATTTGTTTTAGAGAGGAAGAGACCTCTGCAGGTAATTTGGCTCACGGTAAAAACCACCTGAACGTCTGGATTTTAAGTTATCAGAGAAAAAAGGTAAGCACAAAGGAACTTGGGAAGGTGAGCCATCCGTCTCTGACATGCAGAACAGTGTCAGCAAAACCCTGATTTGTAACGTGAAACTGCTTTATTTAGTGTTTTCATTGGTTTAAATCACTGGATCTGTATGTTTTGAAGAGGAGGAGACCTCTGCGAATAATTTGGCTCCCAGTGAAAACCTCCCTAACTCCTGCATCAGAAACAAGGTAGACTGTCAGAGAAAACGGTGCGCACATATTTGCAGGTGCTAGGCTTGCCATCCGTCTGTGATGCGCTAAACAGAAACACTTATTTGTAACATGTTATTGGTTTTAATCTCCTGGTCCTTTTGTTTTGGAGAGGAGAAACCTCCTGAACAATGAACAGTGAGGAAATTCTAACTGGGACTTCACACTTTGCACATAAGAGAAGTTTCAGCAGGTTGCAATCTGCTGTCCTCACCATTAGATGTAACTAAATCCTACACAGAGGACCATTAAGAGGACATTAGGAAACTATGAAGATGACCTCATCATTACCTGAAGTCACTGTACGGGTGGATGATCCACACTCCAAAGCTCTTGACCCTGGCCTGCTCGGCAGCGACACCTTTATGACTGCCAAACATGCGCAGGGAGAACTTGTTGACCCCGGGCTGCAGCATGGACACAAACTGCTTCTGGAAGTAGGTGGACTGGTCAGGTGGGGGGTTATCACCGTCTCCCTCGCCCTCCTCGTTGATGTCCAGCAGGCCATCTGGATCTGCTGTGTAGTCGTCATTGTGAGTCTGAACCAAGGAGAGGAGCGTCCTGGTCACATCGGCCTTCTTCTCTACCTTCGGTGAGGGGGTGCCAGGCGGGGTCGTCCTCTGGGAGCCACTTCTCCATCTTGAGAAGCGAAGACTGCTCCAGCTGCGGTACCTGGACATCTCGGGTTTGTGAGACGGGCTCTCGCCAGCACCTCTCTGGTCGTCTATGCTCCTAGAGAGGCTGGTCATTTTCACACCATGCACTTTAAACTGAACCAGAAGAGAAAGGGATCTGTTGTCCCTGTGATTTGGCTTGTAGGGGCCTGGTGGAAAGTTTACTCAAAGTTCACTGTAGCTGCCATTTCCATTGGATGCATTATTTCAGTGTTCACCTCCTTTAAAAAAACACTATCCAGGATGCAAAAATTAAAAAACATGAAGCTGCTGTGGTTTAAAAATATGAAACAGTGACACCACAGCAACTACAATACAGCCCTAAGTACACTGTTAGCTGTCTACAGATTAACACATAGGCTACACATTGCAAGTCTATATCATAGAAACCATAGCTTTTTCCACATAATATAAATCCATAAAAAGTTGCAGTTGGATTTAAAAAAAGTACTTTCCTGAGATGAATGAATCCTCCTCCCTGTAAGAAACAAAAACGTGCGCCTCAGATGAATTATATCCGCCTTTGTTTGACCATGAGAGGTCGGACGCAAATTGACAGAGAGGGCTCAGTAGCCTTCAATAATCGGCTTGTTGGCATAACTGCGTCCAGTCACCTCTCTCCTCCTCCTCCTCCCTGCGGTGGACGTGCCCTCCCTCCTGAGAGAAGAGCCCGGGCTGGTGATGCGCCTGCAGCCAGGACAGAACAGGACAGGGAGCCTTCAGGTCAGCCGCGAACAAAATACAATGAATTACTCATTAACGCTCAACCCCGTTTCAGAGGGTAAACCACCGCGCTTCCGTACCTGCTGCAAGTTTATACTAGAGGACACACTGTAAAAAACTACAGGGCTTCACCTTATGTGTTTTTTTAGTTCATGGAGTGGGATTATGCGCTTAATTAAGAAAAACATCGTACATTAACATTTACATTTTTGCAGACTAATTTCAGCAGCTTAAACTTTCTAATATGAATTTGCTAAACCACCTTAGTTTCAAAAATCCCATTAAAAAATAGACAGGTTTTAAAGAAAATAATTACAAAAAACTTTTGAGGTGTTTTATCAAAGGTTTTATTTTAATGTGTTCATAACTGCATATATGCATAAAAAATACTTCTTTTACAGCGAGTTGCAGACTCCATAAATCGAATAAATTCCTTAAAAGAAAGGTTCAAAATGTTAGGAATTATGTTTATTTGCTTACTTGCCGAGAGTTAAAGGTCCAGTGTGTAGGATTCAGTGGCATCTAGTGGTGAAGTTGCAGAACTGAAACTTTTCCCATTTGCCAAGTGTGTAGGAGAACGACAGTGGCCAGTGCGAAAAGTGGTCCTTGTCCTTTCTAGGCTACTGTAAAAATTACTGACTCTGTGGAAGAGGACCCACTCAATATGCAAATTTTGTGTTTCCTAGTAAAGCAAAGGCATGAAAAGCCCTACCTTATTCTACCTTTGATCGACTCATCCTGACATTCTTTAACATATCCTCATACAGCGGCTCGTGCAATATCCTATGAATTAGCACCCCATAAATGATGTAACATAATTGACGTAAAGTTATGTAGGTTAGATTTAAATATGTAAAGTTACTGTGGTTAGATTTAGGAAAAGAAGTATGGTTAGGACGTACCTTTAAATGTTTCATAGTTCACTCAAAGTTCACACAGTTTTGAACACCAGTCTCCTGGAGAAAGTCCTGTGTTTTGTGACCCATCTATCACCTGCCTCCTGATGGAACTGCTTCTTTCTTTACTCCCCTCAGTGCATTGGTCACGGGATCACAGCCCTCCCAAATATGTGGGTTATACACGAAGCACTGGCTCATGAATATGGAGGATATTTATGAATTTTGGTGGATTACTTTTTGTAGGAAAATGTACAAACAATGCATGAGAGCAGCGTTCTTACCCTAACCCTGACCACTTTCACTCTTCTTATCTAAACCTAACCAATTCAAGCAATGAAGGCAACAATCAGAGGGAGAGAAGGGCATCATACCTTCGCCATCCTAGGAAATATAAATTTGCGCTCTGTATGTAGATATAAACATCTCATTGGGAGGTAATGAAAGCACAGTGATTGTTAGTTTCAGGTGATGGTAAACAAATGGAAACATAGTTATGAATAATATATAACATTTCCTACCAAAAGATGCCCCTAAATCCTACTCACTGGGCCTTTAAATGAGAAGACCGATGCCACTCATATCTGGGCATTGTATCAATCGTCTCATCTAACCCTCGGCAAGAAAGCATATTAGCATAATTCCCCAAATGTCAATCTATTCATTTAAACAGGGAAAATGCACATGTTATTGGGTATTTTTAGATCAGTGTTTGGCCCATATTCTGATGTGGACATACTGCACAGTAAATCTGATGAGAAAATGATGTGCTCATGTTGCATAAAAATCCAAATACTGGCATTTTCCATCCATCAGTCATCCTAGTGTGCCTGCAGTGCATATTCTGTTTTGTTTACACCCGCATTGTAGTTGATATTCCGATAGCTTTTCCTAATGTTTTTAAGAGCTCAACCTATAAAAATGCTTAGTCCATTTTAAATATTAACTCTTTGATGAACTTAATCCGAAACAGTACACTAAAAGCTCCAGGAGTGACCCAGTAATTGTGACTGTGGCTTCTCAAGTGTGCCTGTTAGAGTGTCGAAGTCACAGGTGTAAATGTGAACATGACACCTGCCACTTCAGAGAGAGCACGGACCAACAAAGGTGAAATGTGACCTAGTACTAGGGGTCTGTTGAGATTGGCTGAAAAACAGGAAGATAGCAGGAGAGAGCACCGAGCATGTATACAAGCTTGTGCGAAGGATAGAGTATCGGAATGCACAGGTGTAATTAAACATAATTTAAAGGTGCTGGTTTCAGTCTTTATGCTAAGCTAACTGGCTGCTGGTTGTAGCTTTGTATTTACAGCACAGTAAATACAAAGCTACAACCAGCAGCCAGTTAGCTTATCTTAAAAAGTAGGAACAAACTGGAAACGTGTAATCTGTCTCTGTCCAAATGAAACACAATCCGGCTACTGGGGCCTCTAAAGCTCACCAATTGACACGTTACAAGAGAGGCATGGTGGGAAAATGTTGGAACAGGAATACACAGTAGACTATGGTATTAAATATCCTTCACTGGTGTGTATTTGATCCTGTGTGAGAGATGCGAAAAGGTCCTGTGTGTAAGATTAGGGGGATTTAGTGGTGTCCAGCGGTGAAGATTTTAGATTGCAACCAGCTGAAACTTTTCCTTGTTAGATTTCCTTCAGTGTTCATTGTTCAGGAGGTTTTTACTAGGAGCCGAATTATCTTCTTCTCCAAAAAACCCCAGACCAGATAGCCTAATAAAAAACGGTAAAAACATGAAATGAAGCTGTTTTTCTCTGACGCTTTTTGGCATGTTGTAGACAGCTGCTTATCCACAGGGGTCTCCTCTCTAAAACAAATGGATGCGATTTAAAAACACAGACTAACGCAGCTACACGTTGTGTTTTTTTCGATGCTGCTCGTGGCAGAGAGGCTGCTAATTATGGTGGCAAATGCAATAAGGTGAATGTCCCTATCTAGAGCCAGTCTTTGGTTTGTCCATTCTGGGCTACTACAGAAACATAGCGGTGAACATGGTAATCTTTGTAAATTAAGAACTGCTCCCTATGTAGATTTCAACAGCTCATTTTAAGGTAACGAAAACACAACACTTCTTATTTTCAGGCGATTAGACACTGAAGAAAACACAGTTATCATATTATTTCTGCCAACATATCCCCCTAAATCCTACACACCTTTTAAAGTAGTAATTTCCCCATCAGATGTAACATGAATCTTTAATCATTTACCTAAATTCCAACAGTTTCTTAAGGCACATTTGTAGATCTTTAACACATGGTAATATTATATGATGATGATGATAAGGGGAAAGACAAAAAGATAAATAACTCTGTTTCAAGGGTTTTTCCTTCAGTGTCTGGTGACACTTTACCCTCAGGCACTGAGAAACTGATCCTGTGACAGAAGATTGGCCTGAGTAAAGAAGCCCCGTCACTGATTTCAAGACTTTTTCATGAGATGTTTGAAGCCAGTTGTGCTGTCTCAACTTTTTCCACTTAGGATCCTCTAAGAGTTTTAGTCATAATCGTTCTTTTTTAGTTTCTGAGAATTCTTGTGCTTCCTAAGCAAAATAAATAACTGAAAATCCCAGTGGATTGTTTGAAAGTGGTGATATCATTAAAGATATAATGTGCAGAATTTTCCTAAAAAACAATGTATACACTCATGCAAAAGTAATCCCTCTCAATAATCACTTATGACCCACTAGAAGTGTGTGGCGGTGTATTTTTCTGCAGAGACTCTGTCCTCTGCCTTTATTTCCTTATTTGCTTCATATTTTTGGTGTTCGAGATGTTTATAGGTGTGTACCCCCACAGCGCTCAGGTGAGGTCAGGGCTTTATAAGAAGGTAGCGACTAGGTGCTAGACTGCAAGCAGGTATCCAAGAGTAACAGCACTGACAGGATGCAAATATAGCGAGTGAATCTGGGGTAACCAACAGTAACCAACAATCCTGCATAGTGTACCTTTAAATCTCATCCTAAAACCCATCTTTTTTTTAGCTTGGCTTTAAGGTAAATGTTTATGACTATTAGTTTATTGTATTTAATTGTTCTTCACTTGTTCTAGATATTTTTTCTGTACTACTTGTGTCTTTATAAAACTATTTTATCCATTTAGGTCTATCATTTCTATCTTTCATGTGCATTAGTCTCCAGTTTTTGTTTATACTGTCTGACATTCTGAATTGCAACAACTTGTATGAAGCAGGTGCCACACATTTCAATGACAATAAATGATCCAACAGAAAAAATAGCTCATGTCAAAATCACCAACTCACAAATATTTCAGTAAAAAAAAAAAACAGTTGTATTATCAGTTATGATTGACATTTTAGCTCAAAACACATTATTAACATTTCATATATCAGTAACAGGAATGATACAAATAATATTAAAAAATAATATAAAAAGTGTCAGGGGGTACCCAGGACTTCACTTGCAAAATGTCACTCAAATTGACATGTACTGCAGGAAGAGACACAAAAAGGCCACAGAGAGACACAAAATAACTACAAATATTAGCCCCATTCTTACTCCGAAGTCGTCAATATCCGGCACTTGGGTAGTGATTTGCAGTGTCAGAAACCAATGAAAAAAGGTGTCCTTTAACGTCGGCATGACACGCAGCCGGTTGCTGGTATAGTTTAACGGCGCCAAGACAAGAACGAAAGTTAAGGCAGCCAAAGTCTGAGTGTAGTGGGCGGGAGGGGTAGATGGGTCCAACAAACATTGACTTTCACCCGAGAGAGCGGGTGTTTTTGTTTCCTAAACCCAACCATGTGTGTTTGATGTTTGATGTAAAGGAAAACAATGTAAATTTGCAGTGTTGAATGTGTGAGAATGTGTTGAACCAAAAAGAGACAGAAAAAAATAAGACATAAAATGACTACAAAGCAATACAAAATGACCAAAAACCAAACGCTAAATGAATACAAAAAGACACAATACAACCACAGGGGAAAACAAAATGACCAAAGGGAGACACAAAAAGATGCATAATGACTACAAAGAAACACAAAATGTCTTTAACTTGGTCGCACATGTACAGTATGTATGTATGTGTTGGGGCCCTTTCCATATCTGTGCCCAGGGGCCGAATGTCTCCTAATCCACCTATGAATCTGACACTTCATACAAACGTTATTACTTATTGCATTGTGACTTAATTTCTCATTCCTCGAGTTCCTTCAGCTGACGGTAACAGTTTTGTTGCCACATAGTTTCCTAAAAGGCAAAATCATTTGATTAGTATTCCACTCTTTATGCTCCACCTTTAAAAGAATGTGTGAGTGATGTGTGTGACTTACATAGCCAGCGTGTTCTTCTTCACATAATCACATATCTCCCTATACCCCACCAGCTGTTCTTTCAGATTACTAATCTCTAGGTTCCAGGCGCCAGACTCTGATTTTAGGTTTTCTTAGTGACAAAACAAACAGAGAGAGAGAGTAAAGGAACAATTCAGACCCGAACAGTATTTCTTATATTTCACCACATGGTGGCAGCAGCAGCTGAGCATACATTGTCTGTAAGGTAACACGTGTTATACCTTCAATCTGCATGCTTTCCTTCTCCAGGTCCTCCAGCTCATCATTTTTGATTTTCTACAACATAGCGAGAGAAATGTCAGGAAAAATGACCAGGAGGTTATGTTATGCAAACACTGAATATCCACTAGTGAGTCCTAATACCCGAAAATTACTTAAAAACCAGTGGGCAGCGAAAGAATGAATGCTCAGATAGTAAAAGTATCAATGCAACGGTGTAAAAGTACTCCAAAACAACAAGTAAAAGTCCTGCATCCAAAATCCTACTGAGGTTAAAGTATAATCAGCTTAGTTTACTTAAAAGTATAAAAAGTAGAAGAACTTGTGATAGCTGCATCAGCGCATTTACTTTGAGAGCTGCCTGAGGCGGAGCTATTAATTTGACTTCTGTTATTTGAATAAAGTCATCTACGACATTGAGAGGAAAATGATACTGCTTACAGTTCACATCTGAAACATGTCCTGGAGCCAGAATGAGACAACTGTAGCTGTCAGATAAACGTAGTGCAGTAACGGATTGACAGTGTAACAGTATACACCTTTATTGCTGCATGTATGAACGTTGTTTTACTGGTAATGCTGAAGTTTTTGAAGATATTTGTGGCTGAGTGACGTACTGACTGTCTTATAGTTAAAATCATGAAATTAAGGTTTAAAAAAGTAAAATATTTATCCCTCAAGTGTAGTGCAGTAGAAGTATGAAATGGCATAAATAAGAATTAGTGGTGTTAAGCACAACTATCTCAAAATTGTACTTTTAATATGTGTAAATGTACTAACTTTCCACCACTGCCCAATGCTTTGTAAATGTAATGTGTTCACAAAGCACAAAGTGTGAGAGTGTGAAGATTTCTTTTCCTAGACTCCACCTCCTTCACACAGAACAGGTGAGGAGTGACACTTTCTAGTCATGTCACATAGCTGAGATGTTTTTCTTTACAAGGAACAGAAGGTCCTGAATCAAACAAATATATGTGTATATAAAAAAGAGAGAAACTTTTTACCTTTTCTGCTTGACAATCGTCAATTTGTCCTTTCTTGCCTTCTATCACTGGAGCAAGTTTGGCCATTGAATCATCCAGATCCTTCATTTCTTTGTTCCCCTGATTCAGCAGCTTTTCCACTGAATCTTTAAAGGTGTTTAAATTTGAGAGTTGAGTATTCAGTTTGTCTAACTCCACTGGCAGGTCATTTCTCTCCAGCAAGACCAACACTTGACGCTGGCCCATGATTATTATTGTAAGTCCCAAGGACACCAAGGTGCATAAAATGCCCACAGTCCACTGAAACCGCATTGATGCTGTCTGGGTTGCTGCTGTGAGAGAGATTAAAGACAGAGAGACGGAGAGATCAACATATATGCAAAAACTCACACAGTGTGCAGTCAAAGCTCATATCATAAACAGACATTGGTCAGACTTTAAACTTCCTGCTGTCCGAGTTATATTTCAACCTTACCTTCCTCACTGTATGTAGCTGAATTTAGTTCCTGCTTTGGTCTGTTCACGAATTTGCCAGACAAATTGTGTCCACCTCTTCAACAACCAACCAACAAGATAGAAAATGACCCTTGATTTGCAGCTGTGTCAGTTCATGCTCTTCACCGTTTTGCCTCCACCCTCTTTCCCAACAGGCTGGTTGACTGATTGAGTTTCACACTGCAAACAGGTTGAGTAACTTCCTTAACGTTCAGCAGTGTGGCAGATGTGCAGGGCAGCATTCACCTATTCAACGTCTACATCTTCCATGAGGGAACCCTCCAGGGGGGTCAAAGGGAATAAAGACTTATTTTTTTAATTAACAGCTAAACTGACCATTTTAGACGATTTTGAAGCAAAAATTGTAGATCAGGGGTTCTCATACTTTTAGGGAGCCAGCATATGATTGACAGCCTCACAGGAAGAGTGCACACAATGTGACTTTTTAAAAATGTCCAGTGTGTAGGATTCAGGGCAGGGGTTGGGAACATTTGGCACCTAGCTCAACTAATGGCACACTAGCAATAAGTATGCAGGAACGTTTTTTTTTTTTTTTTTAATGTTAAAGTGCAGTGTTTTCCATACATTCATCTATTTGTGGCAGCCAGTCATGATAATGACATCTACTACTGTATTGACTGTCTATTTTTGGAGATGGAGCGTTCATTAGGAGCACTGTTGGAATATATAAAGCATAACATTCAATTAGTCATTGTACATGTAGGCTTATTCTAGGCACAGATGGAGCAGCAGAACGCCAGGCGCAGTGAAAGTTACGCTTTTGTTGCGCTAGGGATGCAGCTGCTCCCCTAACCCTTCGATTCGATCTGATCTGATCAGCTCTGATTGGATTGACTGATCAATTATCCATCCCGTGACTCGAAACTCGGACGGACACACACACACGCACGCGCACACACACACACACACACACACACACACACACACACACACAGAAAGTTTCCAACTTTTGCATCGGTAGTCATGATAAGATACTGTGTATTGACTGTAAGGGAGGAGCTCTGCTGCTTAAAAAAAAACAATGCCTCAAACAACAAAAGGTGAGGACATAGCCAAAGTTTTGATGGAGCATTTTGAGGAGCAAAGGATTGGATATATATTGATATGACACACCAAAACAAAGAAAATTTTAAAATGGCACTTCATATCAAGAAGATTGCTGACCCCTGATTTAGGGGGATATATTGACAGAAATGTAATATAATATAATGAGTGAGTTTAATTCAGTGTATAATCAACTGGGAATAAGAATCATTGTGTTTTTGTTACCTTAGAATGAGCTTTTTATATCTACATAGGAATTGGGGCCTTGTCTACCATGTTGCATCACCATGTTTCTACAGTAGGCCAGAAAAGACAAACCAAACACTGGCTCTAGATAGGGATGGACCTGGTAAATGGTAAATGGATCTGCATTTGTATAGCGCCTTTCTAGTCATCCGACTACTCAAAGTGCTTTTTACACTACAAGTCACGCAATTTGCACCTGTAGAGTGGTACTCAGGGTGCTTTAGTCTTTTCCATGCTGCAGATGATTGATTCGACTAGATGTTCAAACATGGAACAGATATTTTTTTACATTAATGCTTGTATCAGGTGTTTTTGTGTTTAGTTTAGTTTTGGGTTTTTAGCAGTGGTCAGCAACACTCTTATTTCTTGGAAAAGTCCCTGAAGGCACTCAAAAATGGGATTCAGCAACAGGGCAGGTTTAACCTGTCCTCCAGACTACAGGTTTGCTTCCAGTGTAATTAATGTAATGTTATTACATAAACCGCAGAGTAGGAGTGGTGCACTCATGGCTGAGGTTGTTGGATTTTAAGGATATGAACATCAGTAACTCTGGTAGTTTAAAGCGGCTAATTTATATATATTCCTTTTAAATAGAATTGTATAAATGACAACATGAAAACAATGTGACATCATTAATGTTATGGTGTTGGTTGTTGTAATACTACAGAGTTGCAGCTCATTATTTAGCTCCTAACAGTTGTACTGTTTTGGTTCACTCTCGCTGCGTGACAGCAGACACACACAGTTGGCAACCAGCTGGCAAACTTTGTGCAGCATTTAGTAGCTTCAAAAGCCTCTTTTTAATATTTTCTCAGAGAGGTAAAACATTTTCACGAGAAATAAAAAAGCTCACATTAGAGAAATTTTGTGAAGTAGAAAGCCTAATCATCTTGAGGGAATGAATCCTAACCACTGGCTGGGAGCCAGCTGAGTAGCTACACTTTTCCACGACTGTTGATATCCTGCTTGACTCCTTATCTCTAGAGGCTGACGCATGAACCCTGCCCACATACTTCACTGGCCCCATTTGTCAGCTCAGGTCTGACTGGCCTGACTGGCTTTACTGAAATGAAGCAGAGGTACTTGCTCACACCCTGGGGATCCCTTGTATCTGTGTTTGCAAGATGTTTGAATTTTGTTTAATTAATTAAAGGGACTGTTTTACTCTAGTTTACTCCTTATCTTTAATGCTATTTATCAGTCTAGATTGCTTTGGTATGAGATGCCGAGTATTGGAGATATCGGTCGTAGAGATGTCTGCCTTCTCTTGAATATAATGGAACAGATAACACTTGGTTTGTGGTGCTTAAGGCGCCAAAAAATACATTTCACAAACTCAACAGCAATGTCTCTTTACAGAAATCATGACCCGGTTACTCAAGATAATCCACAGACCCTGTTGTGCGTAGTTTCATGTAGGAACTATTTTCTTCCTAACTACACCCGCCAACTGTATCACCCCATAGAATGAGACGTGCCTCTACAGCTAGCTCACCTAGCACCACTGAGCTAGCTAACATTACAGCTCCGCTGGGGAGGGCACCATTAATGTTTACATCTTGTGCTGTCATGAACACAAGCCTCTTGTCCATGAGTAGATGCACTCTGCCCCTTGTGCAGTGACAGGGTTGGATGGTATAGTTCAGCAGAAAAAAATAGTTCCTACATGAAACTGCTCACAACAATGTCTGTGTCATGATTTCTGGAAAGAGACATTACTGCAGATTTTTTTGTTTTGTTTTTGTCAATTTGAGCACCACAAGCTGAGTGCTATCTGGTTCAATTATAGTCACAGTTGTAAAGCAAACTATCCAATGAAAGTTAATATATGCTTGAGTTCAAATATTTAAATGGAGGAATTAGCTGTGACTGACACATTTTAGAAGACTGGTGCATTTGGTATCAAAATGAGTTTGTACTGCACCGTCGCCATTTTTGTACATTTTTTGATTTGTCATATAAACTACAGGATTAACTGTTCCTCTGTGGGTTGGGAAAATCCTCCTACTTGTTCGAGGGTTTAACTTTGGCTTTTCTTTTTTGCCCTGGACTTTATTTTCCCATGTTTTTGTGTCTAAGTGACCAATGGGAACAACTATTTTTTAAACTGGTCCAGTAATGAGTGAGCACATTGCAGATGTCAGTATCACAGCAGGTTGCAGTGTCACCACTGGGCAATTATGCACCATCTATTTACCTCCACTAAAAGTGTTTGGTTTTGCTGCTGACAGGCTCAGATTGTTATTATAAGTGTCTGACAACATTATTTAAAGGATCCCTACACCTTTTTGATAAACAGTAGGATCCTTTTTTTAAAAAAAACAAAAACCAGTCCCTAAATTCCCATCGTCAAACACACCAGAAGCCATTTAAATAAACAGTGTATGGAGGCAGCATAGTTTCACATCTGACTGGGTGAATTAAGGGTCTATTTTAACCAGAGTTGGATTGTTGGAACAGTGGAAAGACCTACCAAGACAGCTTTTGAGTTTTATTTTGTTTCTGTCGACTTTGAATGAAATGAGTTTTACAATGATAAAAGGATCTTACTCTTTAACAAATAGGTCTTTCTCTGTAGGGATCCTTTCCATAATGTTGTCAGACACTCAGAATCTGAGCCTGTCAGAGGCAAAAACAAAAAAGTGGACGTAAACTTGGGATGCAATATGTCCAAGAGGTTACATCACAGTGTCCTATTCAATACTGGACCAGTTTGAAAATCGGTTGCTCCCATTAATCACTAAGATACAAAAACATAGAAAAATGGGGTCCAGGTTAAAAATACTAAAGTTAACCTTTAAGTGAATGGGATTACATGAGGAGGTTAAAAACAGGCTTGTTTTTATAAAACAAACACTGGAAAATCTGTGTATTGTGCACGACTGTATAGCAACTGATACAGATCTATGTGCAAACAAAGACACTTTTACCTTTTGCATTATAACTGTGCAGATTAAATACAACAATCGGATAAAATCTTTATCTCTTTACCTTACACAAAACAATAAAGCAGTACAATTAATTACAACCCTTTGTCCACTGCCCTGCAGGACAGCAGAAAATAGCTCCACTTGATCCCTGTGAAAGTAGTCACAATAGTATTGAGAATCGCACATTCAAATAATCACACCTACCCATTGTTCTTGTAGGTGGTGGCCACAGTGTCAACACATAAATCACACTTGTAGAATGTTTCACAATGACACTGTAAAGTCAGATCGCTGTACACAAAGCCAGCAGACCAATCATATATACATTTTTAAAGTGATATCAAAGGTCACACAGCGAATAAGAGTCCGATCTGTGTGATAATCACACCAGTCTTACATCCTGTTATAGGTATTTTTTTTAACCATATTACCATCTTTTATCGATTCTTATCCAGTTTTACTTATTTTTTTAACACAACAGACCCCTTTGTGACCTAATAAAATATAATTTGCTTGATTTAATGAACATCCATCTCCCAGTCTCATCAACACAAACAAGGAACATGTCACAAGGAATGTGTCACGTGACGCTGTATGTCCTCACTTCTGAGAAAAGCCATGAAAAGAAGAAGCTGATTGGTTCATCAGTGGAGCTCAGAGGGTATTTAAGCATCCTTAAATCCTGCACCTGAACCCCTGAACCCCCCTGCTGACCAGACCAGGTGAGAATAAAGTATCGGACAGACTATTTATTAATTCTGCTCTCATTGACTGTTTTTCTCTTTAACAACTAAACCATTAGCTAAAACACAGTAGTGCTATTTGGAAACTTCTCATGCAAGTCGAACTGGGTCACACATTATTTGCAAAATTTAATGTTTCAAAGGGAATAAGTGTGTTTTTTGAGTGCACTTTTCATTTCTTGGTTTTGTTTTCCTAGATGAAAATGTATTATATTTTCTATTCTTTTTACTTGTAATTTATTTTTTATATACGTTTTTTACTGTACATATTGATAGATATAAATAAGAGACAATGGAGGATTGCATGTAAGATGACATGTATCTATAATGGAAAAAAATTAAAAGCTTAAAGGATTAAAGACCAAAAGTTAAAAATTGTGTAATTTCCCTTTTGCTCTATCAGGTCCTCTACACGGACAAACATGGGGTTGTTAGCTGTAATCTTTTCAGCTTTTCTGCTGAGTGGTAAGTTATCAAGATTTATTTTTAAAATATTGATCATTTATCTGATAAATGAGTGATGGTCAAGTGTTTCAGTGAGAAGTAGATCAAAGCAAAAGTTAAAGAAGAAAAGCTTGGACTTAGACTTGCAGAATAAATCAGTACAAATCGTCAGCTAAACAGTAAAAGATCAATATAATCCATAAAAGAATACATTCATGACAAGACTATGGATATTATTCAAGGATCTTCAAAGGCTTAAATTAATTGAAATCTACCTTTTTTATATTGTTATAAATTTAATGCCAAAGAAATGTAAAAACTTGAAGGTTCAGACATGCATGCTCATGTAGATTTTTTCAGTATCTTACCCATTCTTTAGTTATAGTGAAATGCAGACAGTGTTCAATGTGAATTTATTGATTCTAACTGAAACAGCAGTGAAAGAAATAAAGGACTAAATCCATCTTATTCTTTTTCCAGGATTTTGCAGAGCAGGAACAGCCACGGTAACATCACAGTCCACGGGCACCTGCTGGGTCATGGGCACTCTCCACTCCACCTTTGACAGTCATCGATACACCTTCACGGGCAACTGCACCTACACCCTGGCCAAGAACTGCCATGCTGATAAGACCCTCCCAGCCTTTGAGGTGGACACCAAGAACATGAACGAGGGTAATGTGCAGGTCCCGTCGGTGGAGATGGTCACTGTCAATGTCCACGGGATCAACATCGAAATAGTTCGCTCCGAGTTCGGCCTTGTACGGGTGAGTCAGTGTTTAAGTGTTTCATGTTTCTACGTTGGCATGGTGTGAGTCAGGGCAGTGATGATCTTTCTACCACTGAGGGGGGGCATTTTCAATTGACACCTTCTGCAACCCTCCAGGAGGGTCTGGGTAGATTTGATAAAATCCCCTTTGATAGAATTTTTAAGAAACTTAGCAGCCAAACAGACCATTGTAGAGCATTCTAAAAAGAAAATCTTATATCAGGTCTTCTCAAAGTTTGATGACTACGTGCCATTTTAGGGAGCGAGCAAATGATTGAGCACCTCACAGGAAAAGTGCTTTTTATGACGTACTATTGACACTGACAGTGATACAGCCTACATAACACTCAAACATTCTAGTTTTCCACTTTGTAACACATTTGAAAGGAATTAAAAAAGAGAGACAATAAAGTGTTTGACATTAAGTGAAATCTGATTTTATTTTCAGGTCAACTATCAACAGTGGAATCTCCCGATCAACCTAAACAACGGCCAGGTGAAGCTTTTCCAGAAAGGTCTGTATGTTGTCATGGAGACAGACTTTGGCCTGGCCGTGCAGTACGACAGGAATGAGTACCTCTCTGTCACAGTGCCGGGCAGTTTTGCTGGCAGCATGTGTGGCCTGTGTGGCAACTTCAACAGCAAAAAGGATGATGATCTCACGACTCCCAGTGGCTCAGCGGCCAGCAGCGTGGCAGCACTGGGACAGAGCTGGAGGGTCCCCGGCTCTCACACCCATTGCCAAGATGGATGTGGTGCCCCATGTCAACATTGTACTCTTAGTTTAGAGAAGAAATTAGAGAAACAATTCTTCTGTAGCGCCCTTATAAAAAATTTTGCAGAGCTTTTAGGCTGTCAACCTGTGATCGACTCCAACATCTTTGAAAGCAACTGCATGCTGGACCTCTGCAGGGGTGAAACTGTGAACACGTACCTTTGCAGCACTCTTCAAGGCTACGCTGACATCTGTCGGAGGTCTGGGGCCAAACCTGGGGCCAACTGGAGGACCTCTACTCAATGCCGTGAGTGATCCTATACTGTGAATACATTAATAAATCCAGTGGGGTAATCTAACTATGTGCATTTACTCAAGTACTGTGCATGAGCTTTGACTGAGACTTTTCTTTTCATGTCACCCTCTACGAGTTACTTTGGATTATTGTGACGACATTTTACTATTTTCTGAATTTTTACCAAGCAAACAACCAGCTGATTAATCAAGAAAACAATCAGCAGATTAATTGATAATTATGAAAATAATAATTAGTTGCAGCCCTATACAAAATACTCATCTCTACCTCAACTAACTAGGTACAGTAAAGCCGTTTTTACATTAATGCACGAGTAATAATAGTTTTATGATATAATATATAATAGTTTAACAGTCACATGGCAAAGTTTTCTGCATTTAGTATTTTTAATACTTTAATTGCATTATTTTTGATTATACTTACTGCACATACTTTTACTTAACAGAGTTGTATGTGACATTCAGCACTGTTAGCACTGTTCATGCGGTTAGCACCATTAGCTGCTAGCTGTCCACTCAGCCACCTCCATGTTTTGAGCTGTGTGCAGACTCTGAATCATAGATATGCTCTGAATGTTGTATATAGCTTCATCAAGTAACATTTTGCTTGTACCAGAGTATTTCTAATATGTTTTACTTTTACTTAGGTAAAGGATCTGAATACGTCCTCCCCCACTGAATAAATGTGAATATCTAAACTGAGGCTCTGTCTCCGCTTTATCCACACAGCTACACCCAAGTGCCCAAGAAACAGCCACTATGAGTTCTGTGGGACTGGCTGTCCTGCTACATGTGCAAACCCAAACACTCCCACAAAGTGCGACGCCACCTGTGTTGAGACGTGTGTCTGTGATAACGGCTTCCTGCTCAGTGGCACCAAGTGTGTCCCCAAGGCTCAGTGTGGCTGCGTGTACGAGGGTCGCTATGTGGAAGCTGGAGGCTCCTTCTGGGGCGATGACAGCTGTACCACACGCTACACATGCGCCGCTGGGGGACGTTTATCTTCCAGTCAGACGAGCTGTCCCGCCGGGCAGCAGTGTCAGGTGGTGGAGGGTATCAGAGGTTGCTATCCTGTCAACTATGCCACGTGTATGGTATCTGGTGACCCACATTTTGTGACCTTTGATGGAGAGCGCTACAACTTTCAGGGCACTTGTGCGTATCAGATGGCTGCCGTTGCCTCCAATCACACCGGCCTGGAACATTTCAGTGTTGTGTTGCAGAATAATGGTCGAAATAATAAAATCGGGTCTGTTGTCAAGCTGTTAGAGGTCAAAGTATACGGGAACACCATCATTATCAGCAAAGAGCACCCTGCCGCTGTTGTGGTAATATTATTTTCCTAAACACATCAAACTTGTCGAGCTGCAACTAGTGATTGTTGTTTTCCTTATCATTTACTGAGCAGATTAATTTCTCCATTAATTGATTAAATATGTCCTTCAAAATTGTGACATCAGTGAATGCCTTACTATGTCCAGCCAGCACTCCTAAACCCAGTGTTATTCAGTTATATTTTAAGGGCCTTTAAAGCAGGGTTATGTAGTTTTCTGGAAAGGACAAGATATGTCAGAGTTTCAAAATACATCCTCCTCCTGCAGCTCTTCCCTCTGTGTCCTAAGCTCCTCCCACCAGATGAGCATGGGCAAATGCAGGCGTTTCATACAGTAATCCAGTGTTTTCCATACATTGATTAATTTAATCTTATTTCATGTAGAGTTCTCTCTGATTATAATACAACAAATAAGACAAGAATTAGCTAACTACCACACCGCTTGTCCCACCGCCTCACTCCCCGCCGCTGTGAACTCCTTGTTGATAAACTAGCGGAATAATTGACTAATTGTTGCAGCTCTACATACATGTACTTATGTCTGTGTGTTTATCATTAAATGTAAAGATTACTTTATGAACCTTTTATGATTTCATTATCATTTTAAGGTCAATGGTGAGCTCTCCAACCTCCCTATGATGCTGAACAGCAGTAAACTCCAACTTTACACAAGCGGCTGGTTTGCTGTAATCGAGACAGACTTTGGAGTGAAGGTGTACTACGACTGGAACAGTGTAGCATTTGTCACCGTTCCCAGTACATACATGGGTGAGATGCAAGGTCTGTGTGGCAATTACAACCTCAACCCCAAAGACGACATGCAGATGAGAAATGGGAAACAAGCCACCGCTCCTGAGAAGCTTGGTCAAAGCTGGAAAGTCGCCACACTACCTGGTTGCGTAGACAGCTGCAAGGGCCCCTGCCCCAGCTGTAACGCCACTCAGAAAGAAACTTACAACACCAACAGTTACTGTGGCCTCATCAGCGACCCTGCAGGGCCGTTCCGTGACTGCCATGCCAAGGTTGACCCCGCAGGTTTCCTCAGTGACTGTCTGTATGATGTCTGTCTCTACCAGGGCAGCAGGAACATGCAGTGTAAAACTTTGACTGCTTACACAGCAGCCTGCCAGCTGAAAGGTGCCACTGTGTACTCCTGGAGGTCAGCTCAGTTCTGTGGTAAGGACATCTACCATCTATCAAGTCAGTCTTGTGGATTTCTTGAACCATTATACAACTAAAATAATTCTGATCCTGCCTCCTTCTAGATGCCCAGTGTCCATCAAATAGCGACTATGAGCTCTGTAGCAGTCGCTGTTTCAGGTCATGTCAGAAAGACTCAAACTGTGGATCTCAGTGTATGGAAGGATGTGTCTGTAATGAGGGTTACCTGCTGAGTGCAGGTAAATGTGTGCCTGCCAACCAGTGTGGCTGCACACATGAGGGCAAATACTACCAGAACGGACAGGTCTTTTACCCTGATGCCCTCTGCCAGAAGGAATGCACCTGCAACGGCACAGTAAGGATGACCATGAATAAGTTATCTGTGTTTATTCTGTATTTGGAGCAATGGAATTACATTTTAACACACAATATTTTCAACAGTGATCAAGCAGATCTGTCTCTCATATTAGGTGCGGTGTAAGAAGTCTTCTTGTAATCCATATGAGAAGTGTGAGGTAAAGAATGATGTCCGCTCAAGTTGGCCTTTGAGAAAAGGAGTCTGCTCCATCTCTGGAGATCCACATTACAACACCTTTGACAACACCACCTATGACTTCCAAGGCACCTGCACCTACATCGCAGCTGAGAGCTGCCACCTGAGCGGCACAGGGCTCACCGACTTCTCTGTGGCGGTGGAAAATGAGAAGTGGAGTGATTTCTCTGACAATCCCAAGGTTTCAGTGACCAAACTTGTAGCAGTACAAGTTTACGGAACTGTCTTGATCCTTCAAAAGAACGAAGTTCAAATGGTTTGGGTACGTCACTAATATCACCATTGTTTAAAAGGGCTATAACCAATAGTTGGCACTAACAGTGTATCAGCTGTTACAATGTCAAGGGGGTCACTTGAAGTGATGAACCTACAAAGAATTATCACCTGAATCAGCAGCTCCTCTCAGCTTTATGGAGCTTTATAACAAGTTTTGTTTAACTGTCCGACCCAAAACTTTACTGTGGTGGTTCACTCTCATAGCTCTGTCCTAAGCAGCCTGGTCTCACAAAAATACTTTAAATGATGACGATGTCTAACCAAAAGTCACCGTTGACTTATTTTAACTTCATGTGCTTACATACTTAACGTAGTTATGTCATGTAACGTGACATATTTACACAATGTTGTGTTACTTAGATCAGTGATTCACAACCAGGGGTCCAGGGACCTCTAGGGACCCAGTAAAATGGGGAGTGTTTTATTTTCACCATTTAATTCACTTTAGAAGTGAGCCCACGGTAAATGACAGTCAAAGTGTGACTATTCTGATGATAGGTTTTACTTCATCCATGGTTATCTCTCCTCAACTGTAGTTGTCAACCATAGAATTGTGGTCTTAATCTAACAACCAAAACCTTTTCAGATGCAGGTCCCTGAAGCAAAATCTTATCAAATATACGGCCCTTGACCTGATGTGTATCAATTTAGGGGGTCCTTGACATGAGAAAGGTTGAGAGCCACTGACTTACATCATGTTAACATATTTATATCCCATACATAACAAACTAATTTTAAGTAAAACCATGACCTTCTAACCAAGAATTTTTTCCCCTTAACCTAACCAAGTGGTTTTGGTGCCTGAACCGGACCAAACTTTGATTGTTTCACAACATTAACCAAGTGTTTAAAATAGCAACTGTTTAAGCATGTTATTTTAACACATTACATGCTACCACCATATAATAGAAGCTGTGGAACATAGTGCAGCATTCAGCAGCTTAAGAGCCAGATATATTTGGTGAGAGCAAGTTTTTGCTGCCCCCAAGTGGCCAAACAAATCACTGATTGC
The DNA here is from genome assembly GCF_006386435.1 of Epinephelus moara. Lineage (NCBI taxonomy): Eukaryota > Metazoa > Chordata > Actinopteri > Perciformes > Serranidae > Epinephelus > Epinephelus moara. The sequence continues at coordinate 21,736,569 of NC_065527.1, forward strand.
AGGTTTAAGGACAGGTTTAAAGGAGGGAGCTTTGTGAATAACAAAAGCAATAGCAGACATCTTAAGCAGTCAAAATGGACAAAAAAAAAGGATTATTATTAAATATTACTGACAGTTAATATGTGTGTTTCAAACTGGAGATTTCTTTGTATAATTTGAACAAATTAATTATTCTTTACAGATAAATGGGGTCCTACATCGCCTGCCACAAAACCTCCACAATGGTGCAGTGAAGGTTTATCAGGAGGGTTTAAATGATGTCATTATGACTGACTTTGGCCTGAGGGTCACGTATGATCTGGTCTACCATGTGACTGTCACTGTCCCTGGAAGCTACAATGGCAGAACCTGCGGTCTGTGTGGCAATTTTAACAACGACAAAGCTGACGACTTCCAGCTGCCGGATGGAAACATGACCAAGGACCTCCAGACTTTTGGAGAAGCATGGAAAGTGTCCATGCCTGGAGCGGTCTGTAATGATGGCTGTCATGGGGACCAGTGCCCCACATGTGATGTTTCTAAAAAAGCAGCGATAGAGGCAAAATGCGCAATTATGACCAATCCCAAAGGTCCATTTGCTGCTTGCCATGATGTAGTTGATCCTGCTTTCTACTTCAAAAATTGTGTCTATGATGTGTGCATGGCCAAAGACAATCAAAGCATGCTGTGTCACAGTGTTGCTGCGTATATGTCAGATTGCCAAAACATGGGTGCAAAGGTCAAGAACTGGAGAAGTGCTTCTTTCTGCCGTGAGCCTGCCCATTTTTATTATTCTTTACATGCTGTTATATCCACATGCAACTGCACATCTGTTCAACACATTTACTACAAAAAACAAACAACTCCTATTATGTGTTTACAGCTTTGACATGCAGTGCAGGCAGCCATTATGAGACCTGTGTGCTGCCTTGTACCTCCCCATGTCCTGGCCTTCATGACATCCTCACATGCACCACGACTTGTGTTGAGGGCTGTGCCTGTGATAAAGGCTACTACTACAATGGAACTGGCTGTGTGCCCTCTGACCAGTGCAGCTGCTACTACAAAGGCAACACCTACAAGGTGAGATGATAATATATTATTAATGTTACAGGCAGATCTGATGAAGTAAAGCTGTGGTTTTAAGACTACATTACGAACCTGGACCTTATTTAGAGTGTATTGATAAAGCATTTAGGTTTGTCACAAGACTTAGAGGGTGCTCAACAAGCGGCAACCTCTGAGGCTGAGAAATGAAGTTAATGCGGAAGTGCCAAAAACTGCAGTTCATCTAATAGCCAATGAGTAAATCTCCATAGACCCCCATGTTAAAATGCCCAACCTTACAGCATGTTTACAGCCTGGTACTGTAAATAGTGTTGGTCTCGTCAGCTAATTTCAATATTCATGACAATTTTGGTTAATTTTTTTAAACCAATCTGTTTACATTTTATTAAGGCCCAAAGTTATGCATATTCAAGAGTCACTTGATTGATAGGCTGTCTGTGAGGCGTCACAACCAGACGCTGCACTGTGTGAGTCAGATCCATCCCTCGCTCCTTCACAGCTCCAGGCTCTCATCCAAAGAAGGTCACTTCTGGCTCCAAAAAGCCAAGATAGCAGTGGCCGAAATGTCCAGTGTCAAATGTCAGGCTTCAAAACAGCAGTCCACAAACCAATGGGTGATGTCACAGTAGCTACGTCTATTATTTATATGGTGCTATGGTGCTCAAAAGTAATGCACAGCTCTGGCATATCAATGTTCCCAAGGTGCTATATTCCCCATTTCACTATTCTGCTAATACACACCAACACTCCTGTTGTGTTGACCTCTTCCCCTAACTTTAAACTGTGTGAAATGGGAATCAAACCTGGCCCTACACCTCTTTTCTAACCCTTTGTGGCCCTTTTTTCATTCCTTCATTGGTTAGTTAATTATTTTGCCAGTTACCCCAGCCATGCCGGGGGTGCTGTAAATCCTTGAGTGCCACAAAACACAGTGCGTGAATGTTGTTAACTGTAGCAATAGTTAACAGTGTTCACGCTCATTACTTGGAAATGGATATGTTCAAATAAATGTTTATCAAAAATATGGGAACATTCATTATTGCACAACACTGCTGCCTTTGAGCATAAACCTATCATGTGTTTTGTTGCAGGTTGGAGAGTCTGTTATAACTGATGACTGTCACAAGAGTTACACCTGCCAGGCCTCTGGAGTAACTCTGTCCAAAGACATGACATGCGAACCCAACGAGCGCTGCCTGGTCAGGAATGGCGTGATGGGCTGCCACATTCAGCACTGCTTTTTGGATGCCAGTGGGACCCTCACTGAATTTAATGGTCAAAGTGGAGCTATAACAGTTCCAGGAGCCTACGAGATTATCCAGAGCTGTGACGTCTCCCCGACAGCAGACTGGTTCAGGGTGGTGGTGAAGTTGGAGATGTACACTCCTGGTGTCAACACAATCATGGCCGTGTACGTGTTCTTTAGCGAAGTGATGGTCACAGTCGACAACAAACATGACATCTGGGTAAGTGTCTGGATAAAGAAATGACATTAATGTTACCTTACAAAATGAATATGTTGCTATAAAGTGTTCAGTGTTTGTTCACAGATAGATGGAAGACAGATGACTCAAACCACTTTCTCCCAGAACAATGTAAAAGTGTCGGTTTCTGACAACACAGTGAGAATTAACAGCACTTCTAGCCTTCAAGTGTCCTTCAGTTCTACTAATAAACTTACCATAAGTGCTAGTAACAAAGTAGCCGACGTGGTATGTGGAGCATGTGGGACAATCAGACCCACAAAAATACAAGATCTGACAGAGGGACTTCAGGCCTCTCTTGGAGGGCGGAGGACTGCTGTTGCATCTCTGAACATTGGGCAGTGGACGGCTCATGATTTCCCCCAGTGGTAAGTCACATAAATTATCTCCAAATAATGACTGTTAGTAGCACAACAAAAGCGGAAATAGACAACTTTGCTCAAATTAGCATCAAAGATCTTGACACTATGAACACACAGAGGGTCCCAGTTTCTACAAATAAAACTCAAACACATATAAAACTGCATATATATGTGTCACTTTTGGAGATTTCTTGCAAATCAGACGATTATTATTGTTGTCCTCATCTTTATCGCTTCCTTCTTGACTATATTAAATGCAAATAAACATGATTTTCTTAAAGTAAAGTATTTTTTCTGTTTCAGTGGCAGAAATTTCAACTTCACAATCTGAAAAAATATTTGCTGTTTCTGTTTCAGTGGTTCCTAAATTTCAGTCCTGCCAGCTTTTAAAACAACTGCATTGATCAACATCTTTCAGACTGACAGCATCATTGATTCATGAAATTATTTTTATCTATATAAAGAATCCCACTTGCATGTAAATCCCACTTCTTGCTACATGTTAAATGTCAAAAATCTGAAAAATGTTTGTCTTGTCAAACATCTGTAACAAAAGAGCTTTCAGCTTAACTGATAAGTTGCTTGGGAACATATACCAACACATAAACCACTCGAGATAATAATGATATGCATTTTAATGTGTACTCAATAAACAATTTCTGTGGTGTCTGTCTCTTATGTGTAACTGTCTATGTGATAATCTGATACAACCACTGCATCAAGCTGCTGTAGCAACACCAGTCCATCTGAAATCACATCCAGTCGTCCCTTTTTTGCCATCAAAAATAATGTCAGCATTTTAAATGTATTTTCAGTAGTTTCAGTATGGGTGTGTCGGCATGATGTTCAGAGATAATATTTCTTTCAGGTAACAAAACACCATATTCATATACTGTGTATGCTTAGGAAGGAGGTGGTTGTGGGGACAATGGCAGACGATGGTGGGCATACAAAGTGCGGCACCTTCACACCAGAACTTTGGGTGAACGTCCAGAACAAAAAGCACTTTGGCTGAGGTTAAAGAAAGATCAGGATATCAGGTAAATGTTAACAAAAAGGTTTTTAAAAAAAGTTGATATTGCAAGATTGCCTATGTTGGTGGAAAACAACTGAAATACAAAATCAGTGAACATTTTCCTGATACATTCAGTATCAACATTTTTGCAACTTCCCAGATAAATATTTAGCAATATTTCCTCATGATGTTAATAGAAAAAGTAATTTGCTCGGCATTACATCTCCCAAAACATATTTACTACAGACTTTCTGTTTCAAATTAGTTGTATATAGACATAATTTCTAGAAAACAGGGCTGCTGTGTTTGATTGACAGCAGATGGCAGGATTAGCCTTGATAGGGGAACGAGAGTCAAAGTAAGCAAACTTGTGTTGTAGTTTACAAGTCATGGACAGGCAGAGTTTTGAAGCAGTGGTATTGAATTAGGATCTTAATGGACGGAAAATAAATGAAGTTATAATATTGAATAGTGCATATACTCTTTAACATACGTAAAATCATACAGGAAAAGAGAAATATTAGTACTCTTTTCAGAAAAACAAGATTTCCCCACTGATATAATCACATTTACACTCAGTTGATATTGCACAGTTTTGCATATGAGTACACTGTGGTTTAAGCAGCTTCTCACTCAAGGAGTGTCCTGCACTGGGTGGGACATGTTCTCCATGAGGGATGATATCTCAGCCATCATTGGCCTTTCTCACAGAGCTGGCTGTACATGTATTGGTAGCTATGATGACCTTTAACCTTTAACAATTTCTGATTATAGCTGAATAATAATTGACTATTATGCATTTACAGAGAGGTGCTGCACATAAATTACAAAGACAATAGAAATGTCTTTCATATCAAATGAATGTGCTTCTTTCATTGTTATATGTGCTGTTGGTGCATGGATTATAAAGTAGTGTTATTGTTTTGCCTGTTAATGTGCAGCTGTAGTGCCTGTTTTTACCTCAGAATGTACTGCTGACAGTAAGGTCTCAGTAAGATTAATGGCATAAAGCTGTTACCAAGCGTGCCAAAAGTAGTTACAAAATATGACCAGCAGGTGTCGCACTGTGTGAACGTTCTCCCCACTACACAAGAGCCACAGAAGGCTCTTCCCAGTACTTGGCTTGCATCATCAGAGAGCCCTCTCTGTCAGGGGAGACAGCGACATGCCTCCACTGGTCCAGTCAACAGCGAACTCTCAGGGTATGATAATGTGCACAGATAGGCTATACCCCAGGTGGTAATCAAGCACCTGCTCTTTTGTCCTCTAGCTATATAAGTGCCCTTCTTGCAAGACGTATTTTTTTCTATCTATTTTCAATAACTTTATATTTTAGTTTTTAAATTTGGCCCATGACATCAATTCTCAAGTAAAAGTGTGTTGATTGCCAGACAACTGCATTTGAGTCGAGCCCCTCCATCTTCAGCTTTTCTTATGGCAGCCACACGCAATCAAGCGGCTTGCAGAGCACCATCACATCTCCCTCATCTGCCGTCATGGACAGTCAGGTAATGAAAGTGTTTGCCCTAAGCCTCAGCATTGTTTGTCACTGTTGTGAAGTTAAACCACTACTAAATTTTAACAACAAGTAAGCCAGTCTGGTGTAAAACCACATTGTCTCCCTCCAACTCTTCAGGTTCACCAACTACCCGGTGTGAGTGGAGACAGATGCCATATTGCTTTCCCACGCCTACAAGCCTTTCTTAAACCAAAACACATTTGAAATTAAGTTTTTCATAAATTGATGTTTTATATAAAAGGCCTAATATCATCTCAGCAACCACCTCAGCACCTCTACTTCCCTTGTCTGTGTTATGCACATAAATTATGATAATAAACAAAGATATTTAAAACCATGTCACATTTTTTTCAGCAGGCTACTATATTCATTTAAAAGGTCATGGAAATTTACTTTGTCAAACTCCTATCAACACAGAATTTGAATAGTCTCAAACCACAATGGACTTAATTGATAGTTTTATATTCGTGCTACAATTTTGTGGCCTGTGCTACAAAACGTTAAGCCTCTTTAGCAGCATTGCTATGTGCAAAAAGAATTAAGATACAGCCCTGCACACAATACACAATCCTTTATCAGACCTTAATACCAACAGCACAACACGGCCCATGTTCTAAAATTACAGTATGACAAAAGTAGAAATTATGGGGACGTACGATACACAACCTGTGATACAACCTTAACACGAACAGCTGAACACTGACCGTCTTCTAAAATTACAGTATGACAAAAGTAGTAATTATGGGGACGTACAATATACAACCTGCGATACAACCTTAACATGGACAGCACAACACTGCCCATCCCCCACAATACACAGTATGACAAAAGCAGTAACTATGGGGACAAATAAAAGCAGTAACTGTGTGGATGTTCAATACACAAACTTTGATCCAATCTCATCATACAGTGCATTTACATGACATTATTACTTCTAAAAACAAACGTGTGCAAAAGATACCAGGATGCCCTACTGCATCTGTTCGCAGTTCGCACTATGCAAGCCAGCATGCTTTTTTGGCTACTCTGATCAACAACCCACTGTACTGTGTGAGATGTGTCACATTAACTGAGATGCAGACAGATGAAAGCTTGAAAGCTCATGCACTTAATCTATCCAACCATTCATTTAAAGAAATATATATAAAAATGATCTTCCTGAGTCCTGTGTGTTTTGTAATACTGGCACAGAAATACATTTATTTTATGATTGTATTTGTGTAACATTCTTCTGGATTAATGCTGAACATGTTTTTTGAAATGTGTGGAACTAAAATCAATTCACAGAAAAGAGATGTTATTTTTTAATCCATAAATGCAAATGGTTTGAAAGAAGCCCAATATCCACCACTTCAAACATGAACTCAAAACTGTAATTTGAAACACCAGAAGGACTGACGAATTAAACAGCCACCAGAACTGTGGGTATTTACAATGCCTTAAAAACCTCTTTACAGTTATGTGTATTTGTACCCATTTTGTTCTTTGTTATTCTAGTTATTGTTTTCTTTGAAATAAAAAAGGAAAAACAAAAGATAGCTTGACTGCTCGTTGACGCATTAAAGTGACTGGTGACAAGTCGAATAGAAATAATGGGAATATTAATTGTTTAAGTGAACAAAATAATCACATAGACTGACAATAAAAGGACATAACTAATAAATAACAATCACATAGGAATGCATAGTCTGTGAAATTTTTCTGACATGAATATAATATGCTTCATACTTAAAAGTTTAAAATACATACATTGCAAAAAAACAAAACAAAAAAACAACAACAGCAGAGCTCCTCAGGTTGACCTCCATCTCAGGTGAGCTTGGTGAATGGTGCTCTGTTTTATCTCCAAGGTAACGGATATATGAGCAAGAGGGTCAAAGTTCAGGATGCAATGTTATGAATATGGTTATGAATAAGTGGTATGTCCTGATTGTGTGCACACTGCATGCAACAGTGTGTACTTTGTAAGGGCAGCTACAGTGCCCACTAAAAGTAAAAGTAAAAAGCATGCAATTTGCAGCCTTAGATTCTGTTTACAAAATACAGGAAACAGTATGGCACCCATTTTCTGTTTACAAACTCTAATAATTCAGCTAATTAATACATTGAAATTTGTTTCTGAAAACATTTAAGGAGCAAAATAGGTTATACAGTAACACAATCTTGATTTATATTTGATCAGCGCCGGCTGATTTTACAGTTTGATCAGAGTTTTGCCACCCCCATTTGGAAGAAAGACACAAAATGGCAGCTGCCTGTGGAAGCTGAGGTTTCTTTGATAACAGGATCCTGTGTCGAAATCAGAGAACAAAGCATTTTTGATAAAAACCTAAATTATTGGGACCCTCCGCCACACAGCCAATCAAAACGTCTGAATGTGTGAATATTCATGAGGGGGTGTAATACCACAAACCCGGCAGCAGGGGCGCTGTGTTGATAAACAGATTTTACACAAGGTACATGTGAATTAGCGGGACTTTTGAAGATTTTTTTTTTTTTGAACTCTCTACACCTTAAAGAAATGTAAAATAATAATAATAATTCAAATAATTTTTTTAAGCATCAGGAGGGGACTTATGTTTTTTTATATTGGTTTAGGGGAGGGGCACACAAATTTAAATGGTTGTATTTTGTATTTATTTTACCTCTGATTTTTAAAGAAAACATGCCCTCTAAACCCATGGTGTTTTCTTAAAAAATGTCCATAAGTACACAATTTCATCATGGTCAGAAACTGAAAAAACAGGAATTATTGTAATATTTTTAAATTTCCGCCGGTCCTTGGACACATCGTGAATGACTAGCTACTGTCAAATAAGAAAATAAAAAATAAATCTGAGCTTAGTTATATTTCATCAAAATCACTTTATTCTACTTCTCATTCAAAATTAACCAGCATACGTGACAAGAGTGAAAAACCAAGGCTATTAAATGTATGATTTTGTATGACCACTCAGGGAGGCTCAAGGAAAATTATTGTAGCTTTGGGGCGGGTAAAAATTAAAATTAAAAAACAAAAATGTCCCACCCCAGCTACCCTCCTCCTCCGGTAAGCACATAGAGTGAGTTGGTTAAATCCATACTAAGGGTTGTCAAACTTTTTTTGACATGTTAATGAGTTAACTGCAGTTTGTATTTACGTCAGTAGGGGGCATTAACACGTCACAGATCCAGCTACATCGCCAAAGGTACACTGCGCGTGCGCGAGTTAGTACCGCTGTCCTCTGTGTCAAGAGTGTAGAGACAACGAGACCGGACTAATGTCTTTGCAAACCTTATGAGAATTCTCACATTTCAGACGAAGTTTCATTTTGTAAAAAACAAGAAGACTTCATAGGTGAGTGTTCTTCGCTTATTGAGTAAAAAAATAAGTTTCTTGTGGTTGCATGTAGCTCTTAGCGGATTAGCTAATGCTAGTTAGCTAGTGACCGTTAGCTTTAGTAGCGGTTAGTGACCTTTGTGATTTGTTGAAATTTTAATGAAATAAGTAACAGTAATATGTAACAGGCTGTTTATTCATTGTGGTGCTCCTACCCCCCGCAGAATACACGGTATGTAGCTACATACTTGTACTACATGTGTTTTCATGTTCACTATCGGAAGCGCAAATGAAACGCTGGTGCTAGACAACCCGCCTGTGGTTCCTTGGAGGTTTTGTGTGTGGGGTTTAGTGGCATATAGCGTGAGTTTGCATAGCTAAAACTTCTCCCATGTGCCAAGCGCAGTTGCGGACTAGCCATTGGATATTTGGGGATTTTCCACGTGAGCTGGACAGAACCTGGCATTAAACAACAGCAGCAGCTGTCCACAGTATATTAACATATTTAATCTGGCTGCAGCGACACAGCTGGTGCAATCAGTAATAGCAGGAGGCAGGCAGTTTCCATCAGTAGTTGACTACTAGGGATGTGGCAGTTATCTACCACTTGTCTACATGGATAGAGACAGAAAACCAGCAGATCTATCTAGTCAGATCTATATACAAGCTAAGTACCCCTGGGTTACCTTTGCCTGCAAGACAGCCTCCCAGAATCTTTAAGGCTTTTCCCACAGCTTCTGGCATTACCAGTAACAAACATTTATCATCCAGAAACTGGATCAGCTCAACCGAATATGGCCCACAGGTCAGTGTTCCTCTTCTTCTTCTTTTTAAAAAAAAAAGAATTATTTCACAAGCTAGCTGTGATCATTAGCTACTCAACTTGTAGACCCATTAACTCTTGTTAGCTTAAATAGTTAAAACTAGAAAAATGATTAAATTGACCCACCATTTCTGGCTTTAATGTTAAATTTTCAGTAATAAAAAATATGAAAGAGTAAAAAGAAAACAAAAGAGTTTAATGCTATAAACAACTCCAGTCTTTCACAAATGAACATCTTCCTTCTTTCTCCAGCCTTTTTCTGCAGCTGGTGTTGAGGTCTCTTCAGTCTCCACCCTGCAGACCAAACTAGTTTATCTTGTGTAGCATGTAATTGATGTAATCTAGGCGTTGGTTGGATGAAGGGAAGTTTATTACAGTTCATGTACACATACTACCCAGATTGTTTTGATACAAAACTGGTTAAAAATCAGTGACTTAGAATCAGAATCAGCTTTATTCGCCAAGTACGTGTGTACATACAAGGAATTTGACTCTGGTAGACCTGCTCTCAAAGTACCAGAAATGACATACGCCTTTAACTAAAGCTACTGAGAAGTAGAAGTTCAAACTCCTTTGTAAAACAATGATCAAATGTACAGTGTGATACACATTTATTGCAAAAAGTACCCCACTATTCATGGGGACGTGCAAGAAGTGTCGGCTTTGGTTTTATTTACAGTGTCCATCAGTCAGACACCTTCCTTCCAGAAAGGCAGGTGTCTATCTGCATTTTCTTTGCACTTATTATTAATCATAGTTTTTTTTTTTATTGATATACATTGTCTGGAAGTGTTACTCAACATGCCTTTTGTTTAATGTTCAGTGATAAAAAAAACAAGAAGAAAACAAAAGAGTTGGACATGTAGGAAGAAAGGTCTATCATAACACCGACTGTTATAACCAAATCCTCCCTGATGCCCTCCTCCTCCTCTTTACCCGCCTCCTTTTATGCTCTGTCTTTCAGTCTGTCCAGTATATAGTGTCAGCAGGTTTCATTTAACTCATTTTGCAGAAGGAGCAGAGAGAAACAAGAGAGAAAGATACCTGCAGGTCACTTGAGAAGAAACAACTCCTGTCCCCGTTTCATCCATCAGTGTTTTTGTGCACAGGTCACTGCAGAGAGATGAGAACAGTACGCCCGGAGCAGAATGCTCTTTCTCGGCTCTGCCTCCTCCTCTTGCTGGGCTTCTTGGTGTCCACTTCAGCAGCCTGGGACCTGGTTGTACTCCACACCAATGACGTTCATGCTCGGGTGGAGGAGACCAGCAAGCACTCTGGGAAATGCAGCAGCAGCAGTGGGTGTTTTGCCGGGGTGGCCCGGAGAGCCACGATGATCAAGAGGATCCGCAACAACGAGAGCAACGTGCTGCTGCTGGACGCTGGAGACCAGTTCCAGGGGACTATCTGGTTCAACCACTACAAGGGAGCTGAGGCTGCGTATTTTATGAACGAACTGGGATATGACTGCATGGTAAGAAACCTACAGAGAGCTTAATTAGTTAAGTTACTGTAAACAAGAGCAGGAAAGTCAGCTTTATCCTCTAGAGAAGATAAAGATGATACACTGATACTACAGTGTATAAACACTGCATTACCAGTGTCCTAAAAAGTCCTAAAATCAAAATGACAGAAGAGTTATTAACAAAATATACTTTTAAGTGTCAATAAAGTTCTTGTTATGCAGTCAGTGTTGTATTAAACTACTGAAAATACTTAACCAAAGTATAATTTTGTCAAAACTGTATTTATGTACAGAGCTATTTTATTTCAACAGTTTATTTCTGTTTAATAATACTTTAGTGTTATTATAAAATTCTTAATTATAGTTACAGAGTAGAGCCCTGCGCGGGACAGTTTTCTTCAACCCGCTCCTGCCCGCTCCCGCTGAATTTCTGACCATTACCGCCCGCAACCGGAACGTGTGTGTTTTACACTCCCGCCTTCTCCTGCACGTGTATGTCCACTCCCGCCCGCACCTGCAAAACTCTGAGAATTTATGCCCGCGCAATAATAGAGCTTGATGATTTTGTGTCTTCTCCCGTCCCGCAGAGGAGAAAACACGTCATTTAATAGGCTATTAATAAAGAGATTCATGGGGTTGTTTGTTTCGTTTCCCTGGCCTGCATGTCTGTTGACGCACTGGTCAGGAATAGCGCTCCTATTTCGTTGTTTTCATTTAGTTTTTAATGAAATAAAGGCTGTTTCATATTCTATTTTCCTCCTCTGTATTTTATTTATTTTTCTACCTTTATATAATCACGCAGTGATTGAGGTTAAGGCAGGCCTGGCGCCAGGATGAAGTTACTGAGGGGGCGGTTTAAAATTACGAGGGGGCAAATCTTTATTATGCAACATAGGTTCACAGTCAGTTATAAAGAGCGCGCAGCCGTGCGTAATGACAGCTTGCGCCGGTGAAACACAATAAACTGCACGTCTTCTTTCATGTTTGTCTCATGACAGATGGAGCTGACAGACAGACAGGTGGAGCAAGCAGCAAATTGGTATGAAAGCTGGTTCAGGGCATATTTGTCCATTTATGCATAAATATAGAGTGGAAACGCTTATGCATGTGCACCAAGATCCCGCAGTGTTTTTTTGTTTTAGCCGCCCGTTCCCGCCCGCAGCAAAGTCCAAACCGCCCGCTCCCGCAATATTTGCGTTGGGTCCCGCGGGACCCGACGGGACCCGACGGGACCCAGTCCCGATGCAGCCCTCTATTACAGAGTGCTTCACAAGACAATAAAGAACGTTAAATAAAGCAAGAGTACAAAACAATGAGGTATCTGCAAATAGTAAAGTAGTAAAACAAAGGGATAAAAACAAATAAATGTGTAAAAATATGTGCATGCATCCACACAAATAGGCATGTACATAGATATACTCCTACACACACACGCTCTGTGCACAAGCTTTAGCACATATATGCACAAAAATACATAAATACTTATATAGACACCTCCACCATCCTAAAAAAAAATGTGTTTTCATTGTAATAATAATCATATGTCAACATTAAGTGCATTCCAGAGTTTGGGAGCCCTAACAGTAGGGCTGTAACGGTACATGTATTTGTGTCGAACCGTTCGGTATGCGACTTTCGGTTCGGCACGACCCTGTACCGAATTATTGGGCGCAGGATATTATTTTATTTTATTTTGTTTTATTTTAATTCCGTTTTTGCAAGCCGAACCATTTAAAATATCTAGTTCCCCGACGGACATAATTGAGTGACGGACCGAGTCCGACCGTAAATCTCCGCTTTCACTTTGTGCAGCGCATTCTCGCATTTTGACAACATGGCAAGTGAGCCTGACGAACCTGAAGACCCACCCGCAAACCTTAAGTCCTCCGTTTGGGAACACTTTGGTTTCAGGGTAAAATACGAAGATGGAAATAAACAAGTGGACAAGACAAAAGCAGTGTGCCGACACTGCAGAACAGCGGTCGGGTATGTACTTGGAAACACGTCTAACATGCTAACGCATCTAAAGCGACACCACCCGAGTTTGAACGTTAACCGGCACGACTAGAAAAAGCAATCTGGTGCAAACTACGATATCGTCGTCGTTTAAAAAGAAAGAGCGTTTCCCTGACCATCGCGCTAAAGAAATAACCAACGCCATTGGAGTTGAGTAAAATTGTTTAAGCTGCACTTTAGATATAAGCATGTTTTGTTTACTGCACTTTAACAAAGTGGGAAAGCTAAGTAAGTTCCTAGTAAAACTGAATCTGAGCAGGCTTTAAAGCTGACCAGCTGCACTATACTTTTTATTTTAATTGAGTAAAACTGTTAAAGCAGAAATGTATATTTATATTTTTCATTCAAAAAATGTGTTAAAAAAACAGCAGGATTTTATTTTTCACTTTTATATTTCTATTTTCATTCAAACAATGTGAAAAAGCAGGATTATATATATATTTGTTTCATTCAAAAATTGTGTAAAAAGAGTTAACTGCTGTGGTGGTATGTTTTAATAAGGTTACCAATAAGTAAAAGATATTTAATAGTTGTCTATTTTTTTCATTAATGTACCGAAAAAAACCGAACAGTGACTTGTGTACCGAGGTACGTACCGAACCGAGATTTTTGTGTACCGTTACACCCCTACCTAACAGCAAAAGCCTGATTCCCTCCAGTTACAAAATTTGTCCTTTCGAACAGCAAGAAGTAGCTGGCTAGATGACCTCAGAGCAAGTTTGGGTTCATAGTGGTTTAAGAGATCCATTATATACTCAGGAGCTAGTCCAAGTCATGTTTTGAAGGTGAATAATAAAATTAATCTGAAATGGAGAGGAAGCCAGTGCAGTGATGCTGGGACAGGTGTAATGCGCTCCCTTTTGTTAACGCCCGTTAAAAGTCTCATAGCAGAATTCTGAGCCAGTTGTAGCCGTGAGAGTCACTTCTGACTAAGGCATGAATAAAGGGAGTTGTGATAGTCAAGTCTAGAAAAGATAAAGGCATTTATGACCTTTTCCATATCACAGAAAGACATAAAAGATTTTAATTTAGGTTCACATAATGTATTTGTCATTTAGTAGTTTGGTACTATATTTGTTTATTTGTTGTCCCATTTTAATGATGGGATCCAAACAAACATTACTCAAACCATCAAAGATAGAAATAGAAAGGTGTCAGATCAGAGCAAATGAATCAGACTCTCCTGAGTGAAAAGCTGAATTTGAATTATTGATGCAGTTCTGAAGGCCTCAGTTGGTTTTAACCAGCTTAGTTGCAGCAACTCTGAGAGCAATGTTTTAATGGATAGGGTCTTTGTGCATTTTAATCTTTGCACTATTTTAGATCTTGATCATAATAGTAAAATCATAAAATGATTGATGAGCTGTTTTAAATTCTGTACGGTGGCCACGTGAGATCAACACACTGCAACTTCAAAAAGGCAAACAAGGAAAACATCTTTGACAACACTTACATTATAAAAAAAGCTGCAAATTAAACATGAGCAATTTAGGAAATCCGTTCACCAGTATGAAAACATAAACAACATAAGGAAAGTCATCGCAAATACAAAATACTGCAAGTTGCACAGAACAAAACTGAAGTTTTTGTCCGTGTGCTGTGGCCATTAATGTTTGAGATAATAAGAAGCTTTTTGGCTTCCATTCGAAGTTTGGTATGTGACTCCAAGAAATGTAAAAAATCCAATGTTTAGAGTAAAGGTTAATGGCAAACCGACAAGAAGATTTTCAGTCCATAAAGGGGGAGTTCATACACAATATTGAATTTTCTTGCCGATATGTAATAACTTAATGGGCTGATAAGTGATACCAATATCGATATATCTACTTTTTTTCCACCAGCTAATCATCAAGTCTCTTCTGTTGTGGAATTAGCTTCATATCATGCATGCATACTCTTATTATGACCCAGCAGCAGATGGAGACATTAAATAATGCTTTTCAAGATATGTAATGTTCATTCATTGTGCAAAATAAGAAAAATCATGTTGACTGATTCTGATCGTTCATTTTAAGGCGAATATCTGCCAATCCTACTGATGTGCAGATATTATCGTGCATCCCTAATAAAAACCCTTTTATATATATATATAACTAACAAGTCTTGGAAAATAAATTGAGACAAGACTTAAACAGATGGAAACGTGACCAGCGTCAGTACTAAGAAGAAAACAATCTTCTTCTACGAACCTTTGAACACTCATTCCACACAGTAGTTTTTGGAATATTTCAACATTAAATTTGGAATTATAACTAACTGGTAGTATGCTAATAAAACCTAAAGAAAAGGGTGGGCTTAGCTTTCCAGATTTAATCATATATTTTCATGCTACGCAAGTAAATTATGATAATAAAATTAATAAATAATGGAGTAAAAACTAAATTGAAACTAATGAAAAAAATCATATCAATTATAACACTGCCCTTTAAGTTTAAAAGATATATAAAAATAGAACAAATAAATGTGTAGAAAATACAGTCAAAAATGTGCACACAAAATAATAAGGTTTGCGAGATTAGCTGTGAACAGACGGATACACACACGCACATACACAACCAAACTCATGGTCCCCTCCATGCTTATGCCTGGCGGAGATGATAACAACAAATTATCAATAATAAAACTTTGAAAGAGCCATTCTGCATAATGAGTACTTTTAATTCTTAAAGTGCATTTTTCTAATACTTCTTTTATATAAGTAACATCGTGAATTCAGCACTTTTACTTTAAATAGAATTTTTCAGACAGTGGTATTTATAGATCTTAGTACTTCTTCCTCCACTACATTTCACGTTGTGTTCTGATTGATAGAGATTTCTTGTTAAAAGTTTCCTCTTTCTAAGACCATCATTCACAAAATCTTAAGGACGTCTGTGAGTTATTTTACTCAATTAGACACGTATAATATACGTCTGCACCTGTGTGTAATCTGATATTAGTGAGAGCAGCTCTGAATGTCTTTCTGCACTTCGAGTTTTGAATTTCCATTTTGTTTTTCAGGCTTTTGGAAATCATGAGTTTGATAATGAAGTGCCAGGACTCATGAAACCGTTTTTGGAGCAGATCAATTTTACAGTTCTCAGTGCCAACATCAAAACAGACAAAACTCTGGCCTCGACACTAGGCAGCTCTTATGTACCTCATAAGATCCTCACTGTTGGCAGTGAGAGGGTGGGCGTGATTGGATACACAACGAAGGAAACTCCTCAAGTTTCTCAGCCTGGTAGGTGGAGGTGGATGTTTTCCCTGTGATATCTCTTTTAGCTTCTAATACAGAACCATTATTTTTTTACATGGATAATTCAAGAACATAAATAATAATGTAACTAATATGAGATCATGTTTTTTTGTTGTTGATGTTGTTTTTTTCTTTATATGGCACACTGGGCTCTGTAAACAACCAGTAGACAAGTCGTCAAACCTAAAACCTGACTGACATGAACAATGAAAAAATGCTGATTCTTTTAACTTTTTCTGTCAATATAATAAGATATGGCTGCACATTTGTTTCTGAAGTGTCCCCACAAACTGCAGACAGTACACATAGGTTACTCACTACAAAAAATGTCAACAACAGAAAATTGAGTTGATCATTCAGGAGATGAAGTCACTGTTAACAGTTTTCCCAATTGTTTGACACATTTCCTGAAACTCAATTTCTCAAAACTCTGAACACAAAACTTAAAGAGTTAACCATTTTGTCAAAACAAATATCTTGCAAAATGAAAAGCTGCACTCAAAACCATGTTCTCTCTTCTCAAAACAGATTCTCAAGCCAGAATGATGCACACAGCCATCATATGAGTATCTCCTACATGGCATCAATGTAAACATTGATGTGATAAATTTACACTAATATCGAAATATTGTTCATATATGTTTTGGCTTCATGAGGCCACATAACATATTTAAATGTATAAAACTGCATAGAAATCCAAGTTTTGTACCTTAGAAGAGAGGAGACACTTGAACAAAATCACTTAAAAAAATAAAACCTCAGTTTATTCAAATTAAGGCTTCAAAAATCAGAGACTTAGATTCTAATATGGTTCAAATCATAGATTAACTCAAATTGTACAAGTTAAATGCACAAATTGCTACCTGAAAGTTATTTTTTAATGAAAGAAAATCAATATGACTTGAGAGGAATAGGCATGTTTAAAAAAGAAAGGGTCAGGACTGACAGTGTTTCCAAATGTAGACCGTCCCTCTCTGTCCATGTTGCCTCTACAGGACCGCACCTGCAGTTCGAGGACGAGGTGACGGCCGTGCGGCTGCAGGTGGTTGAACTGCAGCAGCAGGGAGTCAATAAGATTATCGCTCTGGGTCACGCAGGCATTGATGTGGATAAGGAGATCGCCAAGAAGGTCAGCGGAGTTGACATCATCATCGGTGGACACAGTGACACTTTCCTCTATACAGGTACAGGGGTGAATACAGCTGTTAGTGTCCGTGGGTGAAGTACTCAGCTCCTTTAACTTCAGTAAGAGTAGATACACCATGGTCTAATTTGTCATAGTCAGATTTGTCTTTTGTTTTTTTATCTGTCCAACTTAGCAGTTTGTTATTGAGCATTAGCATGGAGAGCAAAGAACAAAGACATGTAGTAAACAACAAAGTCATCATAACTTCATGCCACCCTAGTTCATCAGGTACTCTTACATGGGAGGACTACCACAGAATTTGGACAGCCAGTGCAACCCAACCCATGAGCTATTAGATGGCTGCATCCATTGTTTGAACTTTCAGAAGGGAAAACAGGTCATGTATGTAATTTGAGGGGGGCCACAGGGAACATGTCCCCCGCACTTCCCGTATCTGTGCCCTCCGCCCCCCGCGCAGCCGTTACAGCCGCTCAGTGAGTTTTTAACGTGATAACGTGTTTTTCCGAGCCGTCTTTAAACGCACCATGAGAAGGCAGCGCCAGGCGGCATACACAAGCTGTCATGTTGTGATCTGAATCAATCGCAGACCAGACGTGTGCTATGTTAGATAAATGATGACTAATTAATAGATGCCAATATATCAAGTTAAGATAGTTAACAAGAATACTAATGTTATTGTTACCTATCTTAAATCACTTGCTAGCTATTTTCATGCTAGGAATAAACCCACTCCTCCTTAATTTCTGCGCAGAACTTGTGCTAACTATTGATTTGCACATATTTTTTTAATCTTTATTGCCACTATAGAAAGAGCAGGGTCAGGGAGGAGACAGTGGCACAGAGACCAGCAAGGATGATCGTGCAAGGTCCTCACCGGTAAGGAGAGATTATAACTGGCTGAGAGAAAATATCTAGAGCATAAAAGTGACCAAGTGTGCGATTCATTTCCACAGCTACGTCACCACTCCTATTCTTAATTCTATTTCTAAATTTTGCTTTGCACATATATTATCTATATTATTGCAATAGATAGAAGAGGGACAGGGAGAAACCAGGCAGGTATCAGGACCTGACAGCATCACCAATTATCAGCCCAAGGCTTCACAGGTAAGGAGAAATTATAACTGGCTAAGGAAATGTCTATAGGATAAGAGTGACTCTAAGATTAATTTTCACAGCTATTTCAGAACTACTCTTATTTAAACTCTAAAATGTTTTTTGTCTGTATTGCAATAGCAATACTACTGCATTATTTGTGTTATTAAAGGCAGCAGGTATAGGTCATGCCATTTTTCTTTATCTTGATTAATTTTGCACATCTGTGCTGTCATATTTGATGATGTGTGCATGCAAAAAAATCAAAGCTACATTGCATCCCCCTTGTTAAAAATGAACAATTCAACCACTGCATGTATGTGCGGATGTGTGGAGACACTAAGTTGATGAGGCGTTGTATCCCAGCATGGGGTAGCCGGTACTTCATTTGGACAGACCGGTCTGATCGATCTCACACGTGTGATGTGGCAACGCCTTTATAGAGAGTAGTGGGTGGAGCGTCCCTTGATGAGGTTCCAGCTGAGTTCAGTTACACCTGTCAGTTGCCTGGTATCTGTGAAATGTCGCAGGTTTGGAGGGTGGATGTGTTTGTGTTGTGCCCTGACACATTTTTTGGGTGCGGTAAACTATCTCATATGTGCATGCAGATGTGGGATATGTGCGGACAAATTATGATAAATGATAGTCATGATGATTCATTTTATTTGTGTGCCTGATGTGCAAAGCACATACAGGAACACACTTGTTATTCTGCTGCTGCTGCTTTCTGCTGCTGTCTTGACAAAGCGCTCCGGGATGCTTTCACTTTCAGTGTCTGTGCGCTGCAGTTGCACTCCTGTCAGATGTCATTTTCACTTTGTGGGCAGGGTTTTCAGCTGCAGCTCATTCTCATGCTTTCACTGGGTGCAGCCTATTTTATTGCAACTTGCCAACGTACGGCATGTGGAATGCCTCATGCAGTTGTCTGATTGGGCAAGTGAAAAATACATGAGATGTCCAATGTAATGTCATCTAAAAATAAACTTGCACCTTTTAAGTGTACAGTTTAGATTAATGAAATAATCAATAGGTTGATCTATGATGAACAAACTTAGTTGAAGCCCTGGCATCATTGGACATTTTAACAAACATTGTAGATTTCATCACGGTCACTGTATCTATCTTTCTTTCTGTCCTTTATTTTTCAGGATCCCCTCCCTCTACTGAAGTCCCTGCTGGTCCTTATCCACTCATGGTGCAATCAGACGATGGACGGCAGGTTCCTGTTGTACAGGCCTATGCCTTTGGAAAATATCTGGGTTATCTGAAGGTGACCTTTGACAATGCTGGGAATGTGGTAAATACCACAGGAAACCCCATCCTGCTGGACAGCAGCATCCCACAGGGTAAAGACACCAAAACTAAATCTGCTTCTCTTGTTCTTCATTTAGTTTTTGTCTCAGTCTGATCCACCTTAGATATTTGAGGTTAAATTGTTCCTGTTGGGTGTTTTATTCCCTCTCTTCATGTTGTAGGGAGACATACTTTCCTAAAGCCCTTTTCAGACATGAAATACATAACATTGCTGACTTTATCTGTCTCTTATATGAATGACTGAATGTCTTGTCCAGATCCAGATGTTCTGGCTGACGTGGAGGAATGGAAAAAGGGTCTTGCCAACTACTCGACTCAGGTGGTGGGAAACACTCTGGTCTTCCTGAACGGCACCCGTGTGGAGTGTCGATTTCGGGAATGCAACCTTGGAAACCTGATCTGTGATGCCATGGTAAGTATTTAGTGATGATAAATTTCGCAGTGCAGAGACCATGGCACATACTAACCTAAAATAAATGGACTGCAAATGAAAACTAGCTTTGAAGGAGCAATGTGAAGGATTTAATGGCATCTAACGGTGAGCTGGCAGATTGCAACCAACTGAACTGAATAAACCTCCCCTCACCCCTCGCTTGCAGCCAACTATGGTGGCCTTCAGGTAACTTAAAAATCGAAAGGGGCCTTCTCTAGAGCCAGTATTTGGTTTGTCCATTTTGGGCTACTGTAGAAACATGGGGATGCAACATTGCGGGCTCCGTAGAAGAGGACCCATTCCCTATATGGATAAATATAAGGCCTCATTCTAAGCTAACAAAAACACAGCAATTAGTTAATCATGATTGGAAATCAAATGACGGTAGTTGCACTTTTCAGGAGTTCTAGTTTAGTTGCTTTCTCTGACTCATAGAGGTCCTGTATGCATTAAACTATTCTAAACTATTGAAACTCTAAGCCCATTCAGCAAGCGTAGTAAACTTCTTTGATACAAAAATAATGCTTTGCCAGTTTTTGCAATGAGGTTGCCTGCTGACATCAGCCTGATTAGCTGCACCTGTGTGCGTAGCTCGTAGGTGGTAGCTCAAAGTAGTACTTAGTACTTTGGTAATTTTTTAACTCTGTTTGACACAAGGTGCACATTACTTTCGACTTGTCAGCTGAACCATAAAGATGACATTTGTTTGTGTGTGTGTGTGTGTGTGTATGCGCTTTGTATCATTCTTTGTCCCCTCTCTAAATTTGGAGGTAAGCAAAACTATTTGTGTGTTGTTTTTTATTGTTGTTGTTTTTTTACCTTCAGCAGCAGTTGATGGATTTGTAGTTGCAGGGCAGATAATTAATCATTCAATTTAATCACAATAATTGCTCAGGAATGGCCAGAGAAACATGACATTAAGCTCAGGGTGTTGACCTGGTCTTCAAATTCCCCAAATCCCAATCTGATCGAGCATGTGTTGCACCTTTAAATTCCTCCTTTAAACTAGGCCATTGAAATGACTGTTAGAGCATCTTACAAGGAAACAGCTGAGAAACACCAACTAATTATATAATGATTGGCTTGTGACAAGAAATAGGTCAAAAAGAGCAGTGCATGCAAAATGGCCCAAAAATCTCACAGAGCTAGAAGCCTGTTGCAGGAAGAATGGGTGACGATCCCCCAGACAAGAATTGAAAGACTCTTTGCTTGTTAATAAAAGTGTTTAGAAGCTTTGAGACTTGCCAAAGGGGGCGTTACTAAGGGCTGACCATGTAGGGTGCACAAACTTTTGTGTTGGGCCTTTTTCCTTTTTTGTTATTTTGAAACTGGAGTCCACCAATAGTTGATGACAATGGGTAACATCACGGAAGGCAGGGCTCGACAGTGCGAGCGTTTCACTCGCATTTGCGACTAAAAATAGATGTGTGCGAACTGTAAAAAATATTTAGGGGCACATGCGCGCATAAAAAAATCAGCCGAAGCAGCCTATATTTTTGTCAATAAAAAAATATGATAATCTAACCGCAAATGTTGGAGGAACTCCAGTCGCCTTCCAAAGTGTGGAGGAGATGGACTGGGTTAAGCGGCTGATCTCCGGGGAAGCCTGCTCCGTTCTCCCCGTAGTTCAAATAATTTCAACTGTGAGCGCAGCGCTCGGGCGGAAAATCAGAGCGGTGCGCGACGCCAAGGGTAGCGGTGCCGCTTTGTCAGGTGTTGCTGCCCTCTCCATAGACAAACAATGGGACAGCCAGCGCAAAGCGGTTTTACAGCTGATCATGTGTAGAGGCCTTTAGGGACCGTTCGCCACGGTACCGCTGCTGGGCAGGGTGGAAATAAAGCCCTTTTCACACAGAGCGCGCAAAGCGCAGACCTCCGCCGACGAACCCATTCATTGTGTATGTGCTACCTTGGCGCAAGTGCGCACCGCTCTGCCGCCGAGCTGAGCGGCGCACGAGAGGGCGCATGTTGCGCCGTCTGCGCGCTGTGACGACACCTCGGCGCCGCGCGTCCAATAGCAGAGAAGAGCCTGAAGTGGTCACCATGGAGCTGTAGCTCCTGAACGAGCCTGTACTCCCCCAAATCCTGCCCTCTGCGCCCTACCCCTCGGTGGGCACCGCGAAAGCTCTATGTGAAAGAGGCTTAAGTCCTGCAGAGTTTCAGAGGAGCTGGAGAATGTTTTAGGATAGTAATAACATTTTATAAGATAATCATATTGCAAAGATAATATATATAAGATAATAACATTAAAGACAAAATTAAATTGCAATACTTTTTCAAAACTTGATGATTTTACCTTTCTGTACATTTTGTATACAAATTCATTAAATAATTTTGCTTGTAAATGTCTATTTGCATCACGTTTATTACGGAAAACACATTATTTGATCAATTTACATTGTGCCCCTAAAGTTCTTTGTGCGCTCCTTACTTTTTCAACTTAGGAGCACATGTGCTCCTTGGGAAAAAAGTTAGCGTCAAGCCCTGACGGTAGGTATATCAATTATTTTTTATAGCCTGTTAACAACCCTTCAAATTAACCTTTCACTTCCTCCCATAAACTAGGCCATTAAAATGACTGAAGTGTAAGAGCATATACTACATCAAATATGTCATCATCATAAATGATCATTCCTGCTTACTGGAACTAGGTGTGCCGTTTTGGCCAAAATGCCATAATGGTATTTTGGGGTGCCATTATGGTAATCTGGTGGCAAATCTGCCTTCTATCATACAGAACAGAACAGATCTATCAGTCAACTCATCACACTCTGTTTCCATCTTCAGTCTAACATTTGCTAGACCCACATGTTAAAATGTCCAACTTTACAGCAGAAATAGACATGTTTACAGCCTGGTACAAAAACACTTTTGGTCCCAGTTTTGGTTAGATAATGGCTGTCTGTGAATAGTGTCCTTAGTTTTTCTTTTTTTGTTGCTTTATTTGTATTGATTTTTAAACATACTTTTAAAGTAACAAGAACAAAAATCAAACGAACAAACAAATCACACATAGCTGCCAAACATCATCTTGTAAATAATAAGAGGATAGAGTCCCAGTGTCTTTGATAAAAGGAGAGGTTGTGAGTGTCCTTAGTTTCTTAGACAGATCCACCCCTCACTCCTCCCTAGCACCAGCCTCTCATCTAAATATGGTTACCTCTGTCTACAAAACACCGAGATGGTGACAGGCAAAATGTCAAACTCGAGGTTTCAAAACAGGAGTCCACAAATAGTCGATGACAATGGGTAACAGCACAGTAGCTACATCAGTAATTTTTACAGCCTGTTAACAACTTCAAATTAACCTTTAATTTCCCCCTTAAACTAGGCCATTAAAATGACTAAGCGTAAGGGTATCTTCCAGGTAAGTAACTGACACCCACTGATTATATGACTGACTTGCCACAGGAAATAGGTTTAAGAAAAAATATGACCTTCTTTCAGCCAAAAAAAAGCTAGAGGCAGAGTGACTCCAGGGTGACACAAACATTGTATTGCATTACTCCATCTAACAAGAAAAAAAGCACCCTTTTGGCATTTAAACATCTTTCCTTGACCCCCTCGTGACCGTCGAGACTTATGCCACTGCACATCAGTCCTCTCATTGCTATACATATACACCAGTCAGCCACAACATTAAAACCACTGACAATTAGTGCTGCACGATTTGATAAAAATGTGCAATTGTGATTATGGTGGACAATATCGCGATTTGCAATTGCGATTAAAATATAATTACAATATACAATATAATAAATAAATGGTATCATGAGTCTTTTTGCTTGATTCAGTGTTTCCCTACATTATATTAGGGGGTCATTGACCTGACATAGTTATTGTTATGGACAGACAGTGTGTCAATGACCATCAACAGACTGAGCACAGTCAAACACGCTGCTCACACAGCAGCGCAGCACGGAACTGTACACACTGCGGAGCGAGCCTGTGTTGCGTTCAGGCCTTGTCACGTAAATGACAAATTCCAGCACGCCATAGCACAACACAGCAGCATGTCAAGTGGGCCGAAACCGAGCAAAATTGCTTAATTTTTCATTTGTTATGGAGTCCATGATTTCCCTGTGACACTTACAAATGTTTGCTTAACTGTGCTTGGATGTTGTTTTATGAGGCTCTGGCGGCTTTCAGTTGTCTCTTTGTCTTTAACGTTACACGGCTCGGCTTTCTCTCGCATGCACTCTTCATACTTTTCCCTGTGCTGTGTTGTCTCAAGTGTTGATATAGATTGGTCGTGTTGCCGCAGGTACGTGGCGACTTTAACTTTTAAACTTTTACATGTGCTGTGTAAAAGTTTAAAAGTTAAAGTTGCCACGTCCTGTCTCAAGTGCTGATATAGATTGGTCGTGTTTCCGCGGGATGTGGCGACTTTAACTTTTAAACTTTTACACAGCACGTCTTTCTGTTCAACGTCGCCGTACCTGAATCCAAAGTATCGCCATGTAATAGACGTTGCGTTTTTTTTGCCACCAACTCAGGCTGTTCTTGGTCGAGCTCATGCTCTTCTTCAGCGTCTGTGTTGGTCACTGCTGCACGCCGGCTGCACGCACCAGGATAGCTTGTGGGCGTGATGTCAACAAACTCCACACACTACAGGAGAGGCAGTCACGTTCACAGGCACACACGTTAACATTTATTTACATTAAATCACAAATCGCAGCCTTTTATGCGGTTATGTAATCGCACAGCCTGACATCGCGATCGCAACTGACAATGCAATGTTCTGCTGGGAAATCTTAGGTCCTGGCATTCATGTGGATGCCACTTGACATGCTTCACCCACCCAAACTCATTGCAGACAAAGTACAGTCCCTCATGGCAACAATACTCCCAATGGCAGTGGCCCCCCAGCAAGATAATCTCATGCCACTTCACAAAAATTGCTCAGGAATGGTTGGAAGGATGTGACAAACAGCTCAAGGCGTTGACCCGGTCTCCAAATTCTCCAAATCCCATCTTTGGGACCTTTAAATCCTTTCTTTAAACTAGGCCATTGCAATGACTGTTATATCATCTTACAAGGAAACAACTGAGAAACACCAACTAATTATATAATGATTAGCTTGCTACAAGAAATAGGTCAAGCAAAACAAGATGATCTATCCCAGCCAAGTAGTCTTGAAAGTCTTAAAGGGATGTGATGAAAGGTGCATGGCACATATCCAAAAGGTGCATTCATACACACACAACTCTCACACCATGATGAAGTACTGATAATATTGCATATTTGTATATTAATGTCATAGTAATTATTTGTTACATACATGCAAACAGATAAGGTGAAGGATAGAAGGACAGAGAAAGAGAAAGAGAGAGAGAGAGAGTTATTTGCCTGATGAAGTCTGTTCTTAACCTCATTGTCTTGATCAAACACATACAGATCTGAGAAAATGAAAATGTTGGATTGTTTCAGCTGTCAGTAAAGACTGCTGAAGGTGTAAGGTGGTACATTTGGTCACTCATCTTGAAGAATATCATTAGGAAAACTTAAACTCAGAGCTCCTCACAGTACTGAATCTGCATCACAGAAAAAAAAAACTAATGACCTTGTAACTGCTGACTCCTAGACCGAGCTGCAGCTTTTGACATAGTAGATCATTTTATTCACAGGTTAAACCTAAGGGTGGGGGTTGCTGGTTTTACCCTAAACTGGTTTTCTATATATTTATCTCACAAATCATTCAGTGTCTCTGTTAGAAACTTTGACCCCATGTCCTGTGGTGTCCCCCAAGGTTCCAAACTTGGTCCAGTCCACTTCTCCATCTATTTGCTTCCACTAGGCCGCATAACTTTTCACTGTTACATGGATGATATACAGATCTGCTATCCATTGAGACTAATAACTACAACAAACAAACCAACCTCAATTACTGTCTTCAAGACGTCAGATCCTGCATGACTACAAATGTTATTGAGCTTAATGAGAGCAGAACCAATGTTATGTTATCTGGACCACAGCGTTTGACTGACGTAATTTCTTCTCATCAAGGCCCACTGGCCCCCTCTGTTAAAACACATACAAAAATATCTTAGTCATGTTAAAAATGTAGCAGCAGTGGTTTTGACAAGGTTAGGAAAGAGGGAGCACATTACTCCCATTCTTGCCTTCATACACTGACTGCCTGTTTGCTACAGAATTGGTTTCCTGATGTTTGTTTACAACAGAACTCATGTCCCCATATCACACTGTCAGAGATGATCTGATTAAGGACTTCAGTCTGTCCAGAGATCCAGGACTAAAGGCCTTTGCACAGCAAATCCGTATTTTAAGTCCTAAATTATTGCTTGTTTAAAAGTAAATGCGAGAGGGTTAGAACGATAAATAGAACGATAAAACACATTAGAATAAGCGTGCAAGGTTTCTTTGTGTAATGGTTTTTATTAGATGACAGACTGAAAAATGCATACTAAAAATACGAACTTGCTGTGCAACAGCCTTAAGTGTTGTGGGGACTGGACCTTCTGTCACTGCTCCAGAACTGTGGAATTCTCTTTCTGACACCACCTGATTCTCCCCCAATATGGAGATCCTCAAGAGTCATCTCAAAACACACCTCTGCTCATTAGGTTATATCAACCAGTTCAGGTATTTCATTATTAGTCATTATTATTAATCATCACTCTGATTTCCTATCTCTTCTGTTGTTCTGTCTTTTGATTTTGTTTTCCTGTGTGTGCTGTAAAGCACTTTAGATCAACTGTTGTGTGTAAAGTGCTATATAAATGAAGTTGATTTGATTTGTCAGTAGTTATTAACACATCTCATTTACAATGGTGGTCTATATTTTCTGGGCTGCAGGGGATTTTTGTTGCACTAGCACGAGTGGCCAAGGGAAAATATTAGATGAATGTCTGAGTGGTGGTACTGCATCAAGCCCTAAACTAGAGAAGTGTATTCAAAAGAGTACTGATCTCCTCCAGGTGGCTATGGTCCATCCATGGCACAGCCGCTGCAACCGATCATGGCCACTCTAGATAATGCCCGCAGCGCAGCAGCACCCAATGGAATTGTCCCTCCTGGCTCTCTTACATCAAGATGGCAGCAAATTTAACAACAGAAGGGATTTTTTTTTTCATCTCTCATCATGCTTTACCTTGGTAGATCATAACTTATCAGGTATAGAAATGATCTGCAGATGCTCTGGTTCAAAATGAGACAAAACTTTTCTATAGATGTCAGAAGGCTAGAAGGCGACAAAGGCTAGAATGTGTCCTGCAACAGATGGTAAGGCTTGTTGTTTTTAGCCTAGACGGTTTACAGAAATGCCTTTCGCTGCATGCTTTTACTACAGGATTTTTGTGAAGTACCTACCAGCTAGTTGAGAGGAGTGAAGAGTCAGTAGTTAACGATGGTATAAAACAGTCAATAAAACGAGTGTAAGACAGTTGTGATTCACCACAGCAATGAGAGGTAGAGCTAATCATACATCTATGGATTAGATGCTTTGTGTGGTCTGGTGAAAAGTTATTCTGGGTGACAGTAGTTCAGAATTCTAAAATATAGGATTTGAGAGTAAAAGGTAAAATTGTCAAGTGTTTATGTAACATTAAAAATAAAATGATAGAAAACAGCGATAACAAACTATGCAACCTTAACTTTTTGGGGGCAGATTTGGAGGGGATTGTAGGAATAGTGGGACATACACTGCTTTACAGTTATTGTAGTAGGTTAGAAATAATATCCCTGTGTGACTGAGACAGTCTGTTTCTCACTTCCATTATTCAGGTTGACAACAACATCAGGTTCTCAGACAGTATACAGTGGAACCATGTCAGTGCCAGCATCTTCAACGGAGGAGGCGTCCGTGCGTCTATTGACGAACGTGCCAGGAATGGTGTGTCACTCATTTTCATGAAAGTAAAATAAAAACAGAAATATTTTAGAATCAGAGACAGCTGCAGCTTATTTAGATCTCACTAAGACCAGGAGAGACCACATTAGTCCAGTTTTAAGATCTTTGCACTGGCTTCCTGTGTGCCAAAGAATGTGTATTAGAGTTGGTTCATAAATCACTGAATGGTGTATTTCTGGTCTGCTGTGCTGTTATGAAGTGTCCAGACCTCTAAAATGGTCAGATTCAGTCTGTTTCCTGTCCCCAGAGTCCAAACTAAACGCGTAGAAGTAGAGTTTAGTATTTCTTTTCCACATATCTGAAACAACCTAAACTTGAAGTCTGCTCTGACCATCTGTTCTATAAATCAGGGCTTGAAGCTATTTGTTTCCTACTGCACTTTTGTAAGTTAAATTTGGGACTTTTTATTCATATCTTGCACTGTAATTTGTATTTTACTGTTTAATCCTGTTTAAAACATATTGCTTTTCCTCAAAGTAATGATATGCACAATTATTAACAATTGGATGTTATATGTGCTAAATGTTTTGTCAGAAGAACTGAATAAAACAGTGCTGTGTGTTTTCTATAGGTTCAATCACCATGGAGGACCTGATCTCTGTCTTACCTTTTGGAAATACATTCGACCTGCTGGAGCTGAATGGCTCCACGCTTTTTAAAATCTTTGAACACTCAGTGAGACGATACGGCCAGAACTCAGGAGAGTTCCTCCAAGTGTCAGGTGTCTTTTACTGTATTTTCACATTGTTTGTGAAATATTTTTAGAATATTTTGTTCATGATGCAGTGGCTTGGATGGCTCCATAAATGTGTACAAATACAGTACTCATAGGAGTAGGCAGCTCTGCAACAGTGCCACAGCAGCAACACTGTCTGTGTGAACACCTCGTGCATGTGAGCGTTTGGAGTTGTTTTTGTGTTCTAGTGTGGACAGAGATATTTTATGTAACGAAGGTTGTGTGGACAAAATAACTTTTTAAAATGGAGTGGAAAAATATCAATTTGTAAAATATTTGAATACATGTAGACAGGGCCGTAGAGCTGCCAGTAGGTGGATTTTTTTTGGACTTTGATACTCTGCTACTAACATATTTCAGTTGGTACCTCAAAGATAATCAAGATTGATCCTTAGACGTGTTGATGGATAAGTTTCCATGTCCTCAAACAGGAATTCAATTAGAGTTTGACCCCTCTAAACCTGAGGGGAATCGAGTGACAAGCCTCAGCATCCTCTGCGTGCAGTGTCGAGTTCCTTGCTATGAACATGTTCAGCCGGAGACGGTTTATAAAATGGTGATGCCATCTTTCATAGCGCAGGGTGGAGATGGATTCTCCATGATCCCAGATGAGAAGCTCGATCACACTACTGGTGAGGTGTTTGTTTTTGTGTTTGATGAATTTGTAATAGTATTTTATATTTGAAACTGACTGCATTTTACAACATTATTTCCTTCTAGGGAATTTGGATATTGCAGTCGTGTCGGAATACATCATGAAAAATCAGAAAGTTTATACGCCTCTTCAAGGGCGCATTAAGGTCCTTAACTCAACTTCTATACAACCCACTCCTCTCAAATCAACTTATGGACAGACCACTCCACTCAGCAACTCAGCTCTTGCACAAACCACTCCACTGGTTATTCTGGTCTCACTTGGGCTGCTGTGGTCTCTGTGTGGGAGCATGGAAGGCTGACTTTAACCAGAAACACAACTTAAACTCTTTCTCTCCTAGTGGAGCACAGGTCATCCACAATTCTTCTCCAGTGCTCACTGTTTCGGGCCACTTTCTGCAGTTCCATCTTTACTTCATTTCCTTGGCCTCTATGTCTGGTGACCTCCTCCATCTGTTTCTGGGTCTTCCTTGTTATCTCTGCCCTTGTGGGTTTCATATTAGAGCCTGTCTGGTTACATTGATTTTGGGCTTCCGTTGGGTGTGTCTGATCCGACCAACCCCACTTCCTTTTCCTCATGTGGGTGTCTGTTCTCTCTTGGTTTGTTTCCTCCTACACATCTTTATTTCTGATGGTGTTTGGCCAATGTATCTTACAGATGGTTTTTGGGCACTTGGTGACAAAGGTCTGGACTTTGTTGGTGGAGGATTTTGTTATTCTCCATGTTTCTGAACCATGGAGCAGCACTGATTGAACATTGGTGAGTTTGGTGAGATGGGCCTCAGCATAACCAAAGCTGTTCTAAGCTTCCTAAATTGGGCTTGAATGTCTGCATCTGTCCCTCTACCCTTGCCCATAACACCTGAGTTAGGTGAAGTTGGTAACGTCTTCTAGCTCTGCCCCAATCAGATGGAGTCATTGCTGGTGTTGTTGGTGTGCATTACTCTGGTGTTGTCTATGTTGATGGTGAGGCCATTCTTGGCAGATGTTGTTGCTAGCAGGTCTGTCTTTGCTTGCATCTGTGGGTGGGTGGGTGGATCATGTTAAGGCTGTGTCATCTGCAAAGTCCAGATCATCTAGCTGGGACCACAGCATCCACTGTATTCCACATCTTCTCATGATCCAGTCCACTGCCAGGAGAAAGGGCAAGGGGGACAGCAGGCAGTCTGTCTGATGCCAGTGGCCATGGAAAAGGTTCTGTGAGGCCACCATTGTGCACTGCTCTACATGATGAGTGTTGGAACATCGTCTGATGAACTTTGCTGTATGCTGTGACGTCCCATGAGAGCCCAAAGGGGGTTCGGTCCAAGCTGTCAGAGGCTGTCTGAAAGTCTGTAACTGTGATGTAAAGAGATGTGTTCCAGAAACAAGAGAGGACAGAAAATGTTTTTTCAAACAAATTGGACATGAAGTTGAACAACAGGACCGGTGAATGTAACTCTTAATGGGACTTAAAATCTCACTTCTGAAAAATAATATGATTTTACTTTTCATTTTATCAAGCAGGAGATCCTTACATGTCTTTATTGAAACATGAAATGAAAACACTCTTAACACAGTAGTTTAGGTCTTAGATTTTAAATTTTACTATTTTTAATGTTTCTGGGGAGGCAATTTGAAAATATTGATGCATCACAAAGGTGTTATTGCTTTAAAATGAACATGGTTTGAGTCGTATTAGCTTTATTGACTCATTATAGTCACAAATATTTGTAAAAATAAACCACTAAATTATGCACATCTGACTTCTTTTGCACTCCAGTGACTGTTAATTTCTAAACTGCAGTTTATTTTGCATAAATATCTTGCACGTTAGTACTGGACTTGGTGTTGCGTGGGGCTGCCCCTGTGAAAGTGAATCATCAGTCAGAGACCCCACAGTCAACTGAGATTAGTCCAAGTCGAGCAGTCGTTTTTATGTTATTGTTTCTTTTTTGCTATTAAAGTTTGCTGAACAGTGTACTTCTGGGGATGTTTTTGTCACCAGATTTTCACGCTATTTGGTACAGGGAGCTGCAGACAGTGGCACAGATGAAGAGGCTTTGCACTGTAGGGCTCTGACACAACATTGTCTTCACTCTTATGCTTGGAAGCGGTGAATTTACAGCTCGTTGCAACTTAATGCAACACAGACTCTGGCCTTTGTTTGATATCTAGTGTTGCTGCACATTTCTGACTTGTTGATAGTACAGTTAGCTTGTTTGCTTGTATATTATGTGAATGCCACGGTCCCCCCGAACTTCCTTAACAACTTAAAAACTTTATATGGAAAACAAAAAACAAATTGTCGAATATTATTTAATGGTAGAATCTGATTTGACTGGCATAATTCTGAGTTAGGTACAGGTCTAGTGTTGATAAGTTTAAATTGAACTGAATATTTGGATGCTGGTCCCTACAGCAGACCAAAAGGTAACAAAGAGCAACTTATTCAAAGACCTTTGTGAAGACCCCTGAAGGACGTTCCCAGGCCACTGAGGGGCGGTCTTCAGGTATAAATGTTTAGCTCTCCCCCTGCTCACGGTCCTTCTTCATCTTGACCGCTCGCTCACATGTTGATTGACCTTTTCTCAGCTGAGAGAATAAAAAACTTTGTCGGCCGGCAGAAGTCTCTTTTTCATTCTTCACCAGCAGCAGAGAATTATTTTTGAATTTCCACAACAAGTGACAATTGCTTTCTGAAGACTTCCCAAGCCTGTGTAGTCATATTCCTTATGCAATCATATTGGTTTTTAATGCAGTGCTGTCTGAAGGGTCAAAGTTCATGGCCATTGAATGGTGGTTTTCAGCCTGGCCTCGTGCAGATTTTTCTGATTTCTCTGAATCGTTTGATGTTACTATAGATTGTAGATCCTGAAATCCATAAATTCCTTGCAAATGTTTGTTGAGAAACGTCCTCAAACTGTTTGACTGTTTGACCCTGCCGTTTTTACAAAGAGACCGTCTTTGCTTGTGAACACCTGACCCTTTCGAGGGTGCCTTTTTCAAACCCAGTCATGATACTTTAATCTGTTACCAATTCACCTGTTTACTTGTGGGATGATTCAAACAGGTGGTGGTGTTTTTTTAGCATTCCACTACTTTCCCAAGCTGTTACTGCCCCTGTCCCAATTTTTTTTGGAATGTGTTGCAGACATCACATTCAGCGTAAGTGTATGTTTATGTTAATGTTTACATTAAATATCTTGTCTTTGAACTGAATTCAATTGGATAAAGGTCAAAAAGGATGTGCGAATTGTTGCATGCTATTTTATTTACATTTTACACAGTGTTCCAAGATCTTTGGAATTTGGGGTTGTAAATAAAGTTGAAATATATTTGGGATAATTGAACCTTAGAATGTTTTTAGGTGTAAAAAGTATCAGCTTAGTTTTATTTTGTCTTGATATATCAACAACTTTGTGTTTTCTGAATAAGTTGTCTTTCAGTTTTGCCTGCCTGCTAACTGCAGGTTTTCCTCAATGCAGTAGCAACTGTATAGATACATCTTATGTTCTTTATGTAAAAAGAGTTTTTTTTTGTGTGTGAGGCGGCAACGTACTGTACTATGAAGTAGCTAATATTTGGGAAATAAAATCATTCATGGGTTGTTGGTTTTTTTTGTTTTGTTTTTCTTATAGAGAAACGTGGAAACGAAAGGGATGGCAGCTTCCTCATTAGTGACATCATCAGAGGACGAGAAGAAAAAGAACATGAAAAAGAAAAGCAACTGAACAACCCCAAATGAAAGCAAAGAAATAAGTAATACATAGTATCGATGAATAATAGTACTTAAGAAATAAAGAAGATTTTAATGTTTTTTGTTTCACCCAGCATGCCTTATTGTTTGTGTACTCAGAAAGTAGGAATGAAAAAACAGCTCAAACTTTGTTGTTTATGTGTAAATAAGTGAGTGGAATGGGAGAAGAGTGGAAACTTCATTAAACAGCCTGCGGCTCCATTCATACAGTGTAAGTAAAGGATGAGGAGAGTGTAAGAAGAGGAAACTGTATATTTAATAATACTGCCCATGCCCTCAGTCTTGGTGTAGTAAAGTAGTAAAGGGTAAGAAGAGGAAATTGGGTACTTTTGTTGTAGGGCCTTTAAATAATTATTGAGGGCCTCCTTCTGTCACAACTTCATAATACTGCGTGTGCCTGCAATCGTAGGATAAGAAGAGGGTAAGAAGAAGAAACTGTTGATACTTTATAAACCAGCCTGCACCCTTGACTTTACAGTGTAGCAGGAATAAGAGCAGCACATACCTGTTATTACTGTCTATACAGTGGGTATCACCCATCATCCAACTCAACCTTGGAAGGTCATAACATTGTCACAGCTGGTAATTATGCATGGGCGTGTGTGCCCACAATAATATGCCATTAATGAATGGCAGGTTGATCAGCATCTTACTTGGCACGAAACAAAGTCTCATAAAGCAAAGAGCTGAAATGCATTTTCCATACAATAATTAATCAATATACATGGCTTTGGCTTTGTTTAATGTTCAGTGATAAAGAAAATT
This sequence comes from Epinephelus moara, assembly GCF_006386435.1. Lineage (NCBI taxonomy): Eukaryota > Metazoa > Chordata > Actinopteri > Perciformes > Serranidae > Epinephelus > Epinephelus moara. The sequence goes on from NC_065527.1 coordinate 21,770,608, forward strand.
AAGAACAAGAAGAAAACAAAAGAGTTTAACTAACAAAAATGTCTCCAGTCTTTCATAAGTGAACATCCTCCTCCTGCATACTGTCTCTTTATCAGCAGGTGTTGAGGTCTCTTCAGTCTTCACCCTGCAGAGGACCATCGGATGCCGCCGCAGCTTTTGGTTGTAGAACATGTGAAACTTGTTTCACAACACAAACAATTACATAACCAAAATCCTCCCTAATGCCCTTCTCCTCCCTAACATGCTCTGTCACTCAGTCTCTCCAGTATATAGTGACGGCAGGTCTCATTTTACAGAAGGAGCAGATAGATGCAAGAGAGAAAGATTCCTGCAGGTCACTTGAGAAAAAACAACTCCTGTCCCCATTTCCTACCTCAATATTTTTGTGCACAGGTCACCGCAAAGAGATGAGAACAGTACGCCCGGAGCAGAATGCTCTTTATCGGCTCTGCCTCCTCCTGCTGGGCTTCTTGGTGTCCACTTCAGCAGCCTGGGACCTGGTTGTACTCCACACCAATGACGTTCATGCTCGGGTGGAGGAGACCAGCGAGCACTCCGGGAAATGCAGCAGCAGCAGTGGGTGTTTTGCCGGGGTGGCCCGGAGAGCCACGATGATCAAGAGGATCCGCAACCACGAGAGCAACGTGCTGCTGCTGGACGCTGGAGACCAGTTCCAGGGGACTATCTGGTTCAACCGCTACAATGGAGCTGAGGCTGCGTATTTTATGAACGAACTGGGGTATGACTGCATGGTAAGAAACACAAGGAGAGAGTTATTAAGTCACTTAAATCTTTGCAGTATTTTAAACCTTGATAGAAGAATTAATGCTGCACTGTTTTCTGTGGAAGAGTTTAACCTAAAAACGGATGACATGATAAAAAGTCAGTATATGTTCAGAAACTACTGAAAGCAAATGAGGAAAACATCTTATAAATAAATAAATGCTGCAAATAAAACATGAGCAAATTGAGAAATGCATTCACCAATTTAAAAACATAAACGACATGGAGAAGTGCACTGCAAATACACAGTACTGCAAGTTATACAGAAGAAAACCAAAGTTATCTGAAGAAATTATAAGATTTAACTGAGTGCTGGGACCATTTATGTTTAGGATTGTAAGTAGCCTTTTGGCTGTCACGGTGTCCACACTGTTAGTATGCAGATAGACTCCATGGACACATCACTACAAGCAGCCATCATTGGTGGAAATGCTGATGCTGTCACTTCACTGGAGGGCTACCTGGTCTTCAACTATTCAGGTTTGAATAGTCAGATGGATGGCATTACTGTTACTGTAATCCCTACATTCAGCAGGGCAGCCCCCCTTTCAGCTGAGCGAAGTCTCTTCCTACCTCCAGGTAGTGACCTCTGTTCATCCATCACTGTTGTAAAAACTACACTGAGAGTTAGATTCGGTCTACATGTACTACAACATTACATATATCACAGCAACAACAAGGCAAATTACCTGTTTTATCTTCTGAAAGTTCAAACAATGGATGCAACTGTCTTCCAACTCATGGGTTGGGTTGCACCTGGAAAAAGGTGTGGAATTTGACTTTAGGTTGTGATGACTTAATTATAGTTAATTATACTGCTCAAAAAAATAAAGGGAACACTAAAATAACACATCCCAGATCTGAATGAATGAAAAATTCCTATTAAATACTGTGTTCTGTACGTAGTTGAATGTGCTGACAACAAAATCACACAAAAATTATCAATGGAAATCAAATTTATTAACCCATGGAGGTCTGGATTTGGAGTCACACTCAAAATTAAAGTGGAAAAACACACTACAGGCTGATCCAACTTT
>NC_065527.1:21772518-21772653 GCF_006386435.1 Epinephelus moara
TGGAGTCACACTCAAAATTAAAGTGGAAAAACACACTACAGGCTGATCCAACTTTGATGTAATGTCCTTAAAACAAGTCAAAATGAGGCTCAGTAGTGTGTGTGGCCTCCACGTGCCTGTATGACCTCCCTACAA